>NC_091351.1:8309034-8386534 GCF_038502225.1 Cherax quadricarinatus
ACGTGCTTACGTGTCTTTCTAAGCCATATATATATATATATATATATATATATATATATATATATATATATATATATATATATATATATATATATGTGTGTGTGTGTGTGTGTATAATAGGTAAAACTGGTCAATTAGCAAGAACTCATTTAAAATTAAGTCTATTCTCAAATTTTCTCTTATACGTTTAAATATATATTATTTTTTTATTTATGTTAATGTTAAAATTAATAATTTTGTACCAAAAGAACCTTAGAAAACTTACCTAACCTTATCATAACAAGCACAATTTAATTTAGCCTAATCCAGCTAAATATATTTTAGATAAGTTTAGAATAATTTAATACAAACACAATGAAATATATATATTCTCGTTAGGTTCAAAATGATTTTTGCGAAATTGTTGCATACACAAATTTTCGCTTGCCTTATTCATCAAGCGATATATATATATATATATATATATATATATATATATATATATATATATATATATATATATATATATATATACATATACATATATATATATATATATATATATATATATATATATATATATATATATATATATATATATATATATATATATATATATATATATATACGCACACACACACAAGTGTGTCAATTTCCATTTCAACAAGGCAATTGTCACTAAGACACTTGACTTGGTGTTATCATGGCGTATGACGAGTTGTGTGTATTATTTCTCATTTGTTTTCCAATATTTAGTTAGAAGTAAAGAGCTTTGCTGTCCTGTCTACCGTGCTGTGTGTGTGTTTAACGAGTCGATGGTTAATTTTGCCTTCTAGTGTTTCGAGTTGTTTATCGAGTTGTGTAAGAAGTGAATGATAACCGGGCAGCGTGAGATTCACCTGACGTGAACCCTTTCTTTGATAGAGCTAACACGGGGCAATAATCTGAGAGAGCCAATGTGGCTCCACCTCCCCTCCCTCTTCCTTTACCCAAGAGCTGATATGAGCCCCTTCTCTCCCAGTGGGAACAGTCCACTTCCTCCACAGCCGAGAAGGGAATCCCCCTTCTCTGAAGTAGGGTACAGGCCCCTTCTTTGCCCAGAGCTCTTAGGGTGCCCCATCTTTCCCGAAGGAAACAGGCCTCTTTCTCGCCCAGGGCTGATAGGGACCTTTCCCCCTCTAGCCAAGCACTACCAGTCGTATTTACGTTGAAACTTAACCGTGAAGTATTTGTGACAGGCATGACATGAATCTAGAAAAAGGAGGCATGAGGTGGTGTGGCAGGAGAGGGCTGAGAGAGGGGGCAGGAGAAGGACAGAAGAGGGGAGGAGAGAGGGAGCAGGATAGGTCCAGAAGAGGGGAGAGGAAAGGGGAGAGGGGCAGGCGAGGGAAAGAGGCTGCCCTGGGTGTATGTACAGTGAACTAAAGGGTACAGGATCACTCGCCTCTCCGACCTCCACACATAAGCAATGCTTGCACACACACGCACGCACACACACACACACACACACACACACACACACACACACACACACACACACACACACACACACACACACACACACACACACACACACACACCCAGTAAGCCAACATGTCATCTTCAAATGATTATTGCATCACTGGAAAAAAATCTTTCGGACGATAAGCAGAGTGCTGACTCCCTGTAACAACACCGCTGGGTACGTCATTTTTTTCTAGATGTGCCTTAATACCGGTGAAAAGCTCTTGATCCAAGAAATTGTAGCTCCTCTCCCCTTGGATCAGATTGTGGGTCTCCTGATCACGAGTTACGCATTCTAGAAGTGTGTCAAGTCAGATCTTGTGAGTAGACTTGTAGGTCATGCAAGACACGTCGAATCGATGGTACATGTAGCTGAACAAGGCAACTTTTCGCCATAAGGAGAGCGAAACAAGTTGAAAAGTCTCTCCTTAGAGCGAAACTTTGTCCCCATGAAATCTTGATGCGCTACACGTGTCACTGTCAGCATGTAGAGTGATGGTAATAAAACACACTATGTAGTTTATGTGGCTTCAGTGAGAGCACGTTTCTTCCACCAGCTCTTTCAGCAAGACTCACAAATCTCTGATAAACCTCCTGGGGGCGAAATGGCTTCTCGAAAAATGTCAAAAAACCGCACATTACATCTCACTCACAAACATCCCCAAGGAGACACTTCCGGGACAACAATACCACATTTCTCTTTAATCTCTCTCTCTCTCTCTCTCTCTTTCTCTCTTTCTCTCTCTCTCTCTCTCTCTCTCTCTCTCTCTCTCTCTCTCTCTCTCTCTCTCTCTCTCTCTCTCTCTCTCTCTCTCTCTCTCTCTCTCTCTCTCTTTATTGACAGCTAATCGTGAGATTTACCTTGGGATTCAAGGTGACATGTGCTCCCCGATTCTCAGAGCTGGTGTGCTGATGTTGACACCTGCCTCTCACTTGAACCAGCAGATGTTTACCTAATATTACCTGTAATCAGCCGAATTGTTGCAAGTTTTAATGATGCAAGTTTTCAATGTTGCAGTTTTATAACTGTAGTGTGAGCGAGCCTCTGGCAAGACAGTGATGGAGTGAATGATGAAGGTTTTTCTTTTTTGGACCACCCTGCCTTTGTGGGAAACGCCTGATGTGTTAATAATAATAATAATAATAATTATATATATATATATATATATATATATATATATATATATATATATATATATATATATATATATATATATATTCGAGTGCAGAGGTGACACAGAGTGGCCAGGGTTAGGATATCAATGTTAGGATATCAAAGGTTCCTACAAAGGGTTCCTGCAAGACGCAAGTGTGGAGGTGCTATAATTCAGCACTGTGCATGTCAGCTGAATAATAATAGTTAAGAAATTGTGTATTTTCAGTTGCACCTAGACCTGAGTTGGCGTCACAGTCACTTTAAAACTGCAATTTACACAAGAGTCTGGTTCTTCGCAGAGTAGTGTGTGCGTGTATACACTTCTCCCAGAGCTGGTAATAAATCCCCGGTGGTTCGGTGGTTAGAGCATCCAGCAAACACTAGGGACAAGGGTTCGATGCCCGGGGTGGGTGAAAACGTAGGGCATGAGGAGAACAGGTGTCTGCTAGACATGTTCACTTTAGAGTAAATGGGTACCTGGGTGTTAGTCGATTGCTGTGGGTCGCATCTTGGGAAGGGGGAGGAAATATTTAAAATGATGATGATGACGATGATGATGACAATAATAATAATAATAATAATAATAATAATAATAATAAGTTTATCCATGGAAACAAAGAGGGGAATGTATGAGAGTATAGTGGTACAATACTCTTACATGAGTGTGAAGCTTGGGTTGTGAATGTTGCAACAAGGAGAAGGCCGGAGGCAGTGGAAATTTCTGTCTGAGGGTTGGTTGAAGGCGGTAAAGAAGGTTTTATGTGCAAGGGGCTTGGACTTCCAGCAAGCGTGCGTGAACATTTTAGGAGTGAAGACAAATGAGTTTTATGACTTGATGTGCTTTTGGAGTGTGAGAAAAATAATATTTGAAGGGATTCGGGAAACCGGTTAGCCGGACTTGAGTCCTGGAGGTGGAAAGTACAGTGCCTCAACCCTGGAGGGGTGGAGATATGATGCAGTTTTTATACTGTAGTGTAGGCACACCTCTGACAAGACGGTGAAGGACTGATTGATGATGAAAATGTTTCTTCTCTTTCGGGTCACCCTGCCTCGGTGGGAGACGGCCAGTATGTTAATAAAAAACATAATGTAAAAAATATAATAATAATAATAATAATAATAATAATAATAATAATAATAGTGATAAATACTGGCCTATTTTATCCATCCCATTGACCTCACAGTTTCCATCTTATTCTAACCCTTATTATTTCTCTCTCTCTCTCTCTCTCTCTCTCTCTCTCTCTCTCTCTCTCTCTCTCTCTCTCTCTCTCTCTCTCTCTCTCTCTCTCTTTCCACTTCCCCTTCCTCTTGCCTTTCCCATTTCTCCTTGACCATAGAATCCCTTATTCTTCCTCTCTTCCCTCTATATAGCAGTACAACCCATCCCATCCTTCCCGCTATCCCTCCCTTCCTTCGTTTATTTACTGTAGTCCAGCCGACCTACAGAGTTAGGGGTTCTTGCACCCTTCCTCTTTACACCCCCTCCCTCTCTCCCCCGCTCACCCCTTCCCCTCCTTCCTCTACTCCTAAATCTCCCCTTGACCCCCCTACCCTCCCTTCATTACTATTCCTGGATCTACATTTACCCCAATCATTGGGATTTAAAGCTCTTGGAGAAAACTATACCCTTCCCCGCCCTTCTTACCCTTCTCCTCCCTTCCATCCCTTCCCCGCCCTTCTCTTCCCCTCCCTTCTCTTCCTTCTCTTCCCCTCCCTTCTCTTCCTTTCCTTCCCCTCCCTTCTTTTTCCTTCCCTTCCCCTCTCTCCTCTTATCTTCCCTTCCCTTTCCTTCCTTCATTCCCTCTCTCTCCTTCCTTCCTTCCCTCTATTCTGTCTCCTATTCCTGTCCCTCTGTCCCTGTCCCTTCCTCTTCACTAGAATTCTTTCTTTTCCCTTCCCTCTTCACTACCTTTCTTTTTCCCCTCCCTAATTCCCTTTCGTTCCCCTCCCTCCTCACTACCTTTCTTTTACCCCTCCGTAACTCCCTTTTTTGTTCCTCCCTTTTATTCCCCTCCTTCCATGCTTCTATGCTTCCATCCTTTTTTATTTTGCCTCCTTCCCTCCCTCTCCCAGTTTAGCTTTTCCTTCCCATCCACCTCACTCCCACCCATCCATCTCCCATCCACCTCCCTCCCATCAACTTCCCATCCGCCTGCCTCCCATCTACCTCCCACCCATCCATCTTCCATCCACCTCTCTCCCATCTACCTCCCATCCACCTGCCACTCATCCACCTCCCTCCCATCGTTTTCTTCCATCCTTGTTTCTTCTCTCTCATTCCTTTCTAATATCTTCGGTTAATCTTACTCCATTTGCCGTGTTGGCTGACACCCGTGTTGACTGACACCCATGTTGGCTGACACCTGTGTTGCTGACACCTGTGTTGCTGACACCCATGTTGGCTGACTCCCGTGTTGCTGACACCCGTGTTAGTGACACCCATGTTGGCTGACATCCATGTTGGCTGACAGCCGTGATGGCTGACAGCCATGTTGGCTGACAGCCATGTTGGCTGACAGCCATGTTGGCTGACAGCCGTGATGGCTGACAGCCATGTTGGCTGACAGCCATGTTGGCTGACACCCACCTTGGCTCATCTTGCCCTTAAATGGTCAAATCCAGTTTCTGTGGATTTATATTCATATATGCTGGGATTTATATAAATGCTGTGATTTAAATACTGAGTACACGGAAGAGATTTATAAACCCTTTAAGTGCCTGGCTAGGATTTATATTCCTTGGGATTTATATAGGCCAGGATTTATAATCCCTCTAAGTTAAAGAGATAAATCATAACTTACGCAGCTGTGGTGCACCATGAGATTTAATGTTTTTCTGCGCATTTTTCCCTAATTTCTTCCCTCGTTACTTTTTTTCCCTTCACAGCAGCGCATCAACATAAATATGCATCTAATCTTTCCCTGGGAGGGAGGGAGGGAAGGAAGGAAGGAGGGAGGGAAGGAAGGAAGGAAGACGGGAGAGGAGAGGGGGATGGAGTGGAGGGAGGAATGAGGTCGGGGGGAGGGAGGAATAAAGAAACAGGAGAGAAAGCGAGATAAGGATAAAGGGAGGCGTAAAAAGAAAAGGGGAGGGAAATAAAGGCATAGAGAGGAAGAAATAGTGATGGGAGATGTAGATGGAAGCGGGGAGAAAGGAGGTGGTAGAGAGAGGAAGGGAGAGGCAGAGATTGAGAGGGAATGGGTAAGGGGGGTTATACAGAGAGAAGGCAGAGAAAGAGAGAGGGGGAAGGGAGAGAAAGAGACAGATAGATAGATAGATAGATAGATAGATAGATAGAGAGAGAGAGAGAGAGAGAGAGAGAGAGAGAGAGAGAGAATGAGAGCGAGGCAGAAGTTCTCGTACATCAGGACCAAGGCTACACACTTCACCATTGGTTGACCAAAAAAAATGCGAGTTGCCAGCATCAACCCCCAACAACCATCTTATTACCACCCCCGCCTCCTTCCCCCTCTCCCCCATCAACCCCTCCCCCCAACACCAACCACCCCTCCCCAACCACAATTCAACCTCATGGACACTCAACCACTTCCACAAATCCGCCAGAAACGAGAAGAAAAACTCCAGCAGGAAGGAAAAAATGGGAGAAATGATCACCCCAAGAGAAAGGGAAGAAAAAAATGGCTTCCCTCATAGGCTGGCGCCAGACGAGAGGCCAGATTTGGATTTTTTTTTCAATGCGGTTTTTTTTTTCACTCCCTGTATGGTACTTCTGTTCTTTTTTTTGGGGGGGAGGGGCCTAAAATTTTGACTTTTCATTTTCTTGCTTCCAGAAAATAGGTTTCCATAGGACATTGTTCGTAGTTTTGTTGTTGATAACTATGCAATAATTATAATAATAATAATGATAATAATTATAATACAATTATATATATATATATATATATATATATATATATATATATATATATATATATATATATATATTTATATATATATATAAATTATTATTATAGTCGTGAGGAAGAGTTAAACCCTCAGGGGTGCCATAAAACACTTGAAAAAGGGGGGAGGTAAACCAGGTCTGATGCGATGAAGGAGAAGCTTACGTCCAAGCCCTTGGATCAAGAGCCCCTCCGATCCAAACTTGAAAACACAAATCAGAACTGAAAGTTGGAATTGTGTGGAGCAAGAAAATTGAGAGACTTTTGTTGCTGTTGTTATTGTTTTTGTTAGTCACTGTTTTTGTTTTTTGTTGGATTGTTCTTGTTTCGGTTGTTTTTCTTCGAGGTGCTTGAGTGTATCATTGCTTGTTTGTGTGTTTGCCTTACGATGTGTTTGTTTTGTGTTGCATTTTAGGTGTTTGTGTTTGTTATGGAATTTGTTAATGAGTTTTTCTTAATAGTATTTGTGTTGGGGTATTTGAGTTTGTTACAATGTTTGTGTTAAAGGTGTTTGTTAAGGTGCTTGTGTGTGTTACGATGTGTGTGTTAAGGTGCTTGTGTGTTTTACGATGTGTGTGTTAAGGTGTTTGTGTTACGATGTGTGTGTTAAGGTGTTTGTGTGTTTTACGATGTGTGTGTTAAGGTGTTTGTGTTACGATGTGTGTGTTAAGGTGTTTGTGTTACGATGTGTGTGCTAAGGTGTTTGTGTGTTTTACGATGTGTGTGTTAAGGTGTTTGTGTTACGATGTGTGTGTTAAGGTGTTTGTGTTACGATGTGTGTGTTAAGGTGTTTGTGTTACGATGTGTGTGCTAAGGTGTTTGTGTGTTTTACGATGTGTGTGTTAAGGTGTTTGTGTTAAGGTGTTTGTGTTACGATGTGTGTGCTAAGGTGCTTGTATGTGTGTTACCATGTTTGTGTTTGTTAAGACATTTGTGGAAATAAATGGTATCAAATACCGACACAGTGGAAATATAAACACATATGCAGTATAATGTGATCCTTTATTGACAACGTTTCGCCCACACAGTGGGCTTTTTTCAAGTCACACACAGATCTGTGTGTGACTTGTGTGGGCGAAACGTTGTCAATAAAGGATCACATTATACTGCATTTGTGTTTATATTAAGACATTTGTGTTAGTGTGTTTGTTATTTTATGGTGTTTCTTTTGTGTTTCTTACGGTGTTTGAGATGAGTTGTGTGTTCGCTTTGCTATGTTTTTGTTGCAGTTATTGTGTTTGTTAAGGTGTTTGTTTCGATACAACACTGCGTATATTACAAGGTTAGTTCCAGAAATTGTTTTTGTTGGTATTTTTATGCTTACTGAAAATACGAAGAACGATTGTGAAAGTCGAGAAGGAAAATGATTGTGAATTTGAAAATGGGATTGTAATTGCAGGATTGTGGGAGTCTGAAGAATTGTAATTATTTTAAGGATTGTGGGAGTCTGAAAGATTGCTATTGTTTTAAGAATTGTGGAATTGTGATTGTTTCAAGGATTTGTGGGAGTCTGAAGGATTGGATGACAATCCTACAGCCTCCCCGCGTATTGATGCTCCGTCTTGAGGTAAGAGGATTAGGCCTGCCGCCAGATTTTATCCCCGAGATTATACCGGTGCTGCCTGAAACCAGCAGGTTTCAGAGACGACTGCCAACGTACAGGAGGTTTCAGACAAGGCTGATAACGTACAGAAGGTTTCAGACACGGCTGGCATCGTAGAGGAGGTTTCAGACACGGCTGGCAACGTACAGGAGGTTTCAGACACGGCTGGCAACGTACAGGAGGTTTCAGACACGGCTGGCAACGTAGATGTTTCAGACACGATTGCCAACGTACAGGAGGCTTCAGACGCTACTAAGGACCTGCTGCTAATTTTAGACATGGATGGATCATATTATTATTATTATTATTATTATTATTATTATTATTATTATTATTATTATTATTATTATTATTATTATTATTATAGCCATGAGGAGAATAACTATGTAAGGTCACGGTACTGTAGTGGCAGACTTTGAAAAGCCTGAGTTTCTGAAAAAAAAAATAGCAAAACCCACTTTTAGGCCTAAGTCGCGGAGAGATTTTCTCTTTCGTTAAAATTTGCTGCTTCTTATAACCAGTGACTTTCCAACGACCTTTGGGTATGGACTGAACAGCGACTAGTGGAATTGGAATCCTTTTGTATCTGTTATACTTGTTATGGTTTCAGTACGACATTAGTCAGGGCAAAAAAATGGTCCTGACAGTAGGAAATTATTATGGTTGGTTGAGAGTTTGTTATGATGTCAACGGATTAATTTTAACGTTAGTTACTCTTTCCGATGAATAAAGAAGGAAGGGAAGTCACAATACCGTGGCTGGAACAGTAAGTCACAATACCGTGGCTGGAACAGTAAGTCACAATACCGTGGCTGGAACAGTAAGTCACAATGCCGTGGCTGGAACAGTAAGTCACAATACCGTGGCTGGAACAGTAAGTCACAACACTGTGGCTGGAACAGTAAGTCACAACACTGTGGCTGGAACAGTAAGTCACAATACCGTGGCTGGAACAGTAAGTCACAATACCGTGGCTGGAACAGTAAGTCACAATACCGTGGCTGGAACAGTAAGTCACAATACCGTGGCTGGAACAGTAAGTCACAATACCGTGGCTGGAACAGTGAATCACAATACCGTGGCTGGAACAGTAAGTCACAATACCGTGGCTGGAACAGTAAGTCACAATACCGTGGCTGGAACAGTGAGTCACAATACCGTGGCTGGAACTGTAAGTCACAGTACCGTGGCTGGAACAGTAAGTCACAATACCGTGGCTGGAACAGTGAGTCACAATACCGTGGCTGGAACAGTAAGTCACAATACCGTGGCTGGAACAGTAAGTCACAATACCGTGGCTGGAACAGTAAGTCACAATACCGTGGCTGGAACAGTAAGTCACAATACCGTGGCTGGAACAGTAAGTCACAATACCGTGGCTGGAACAGTAAGTCACAATACCGTGGCTGGAACAGTAAGTCACAATACCGTGGCTGGAACAGTGAATCACAATACCGTGGCTGGAACAGTAAGTCACAATACCGTGGCTGGAACAGTAAGTCACAATACCGTGGCTGGAACAGTGAATCACAATACCGTGGCTGGAACAGTAAGTCACAATACCGTGACTGGAACAGTGAGTCACAATACCGTGGCTGGAACAGTGAATCACAATACCGTGGCTGGAGGAGTAAGTCACAATACCGTGGCTGGAGGAGTAAGTCACAATACCGTGGCTGGAACAGTAAGTCACAATACCGTGGCTGGAACAGTAAGTCACAATACCGTGGCTAGAACAGTAAGTCACAATACCGTGGCTGGAACAGTGAATCACAATACCGTGGCTGGAACAGTAAGTCACAATACCGTGGCTGGAACAGTAAGTCACAACACCGTGGCTGGAACAGTGAGTCACAACACCGTGGCTGGAACAGTAAGTCACAACACTGTGGCTGGAACAGTAAGTCACAATACCGTGGCTGGAGGAGTAAGTCACAACACCGTGGCTGGAACAATGAGTCACAATACCGTGGCTGGAACAGCAAGTCACAATACCGTGGCTGGAATAGTAAGTCACAACACCGTGGCTGGAACAATGAGTCACAATACCGTGGCTGGAACAGCAAGTCACAATACCGTGGCTGGAATAGTAAGTCACAACACCGTGGCTGGAACAATGAGTCACAATACCGTGGCTGGAACAGTAAGTCACAATACCGTGGCTGGAACAGTAAGTCACAATACCGTGGCTGGAACAGTAAGTCACAATACCGTGGCTGGAACAGTGAATCACAATACCGTGGCTGGAACAGTAAGTCACAATACCGTGGCTGGAACAGTAAGTCACAATACCGTGGCTGGAACAGTGAATCACAATACCGTGGCTGGAACAGTAAGTCACAATACCGTGGCTGGAACAGTAAGTCACAATACCGTGGCTGGAACAGTAAGTCACAATACCGTGGCTGGAACAGTAAGTCACAATACCGTGGCTGGAACAGTGAGTCACAATACCGTGGCTGGAACAGTAAGTCACAATACCGTGGCTGGAACAGTAAGTCACAATACCGTGGCTGGAACAGTAAGTCACAATACCGTGGCTGGAACAGTAAGTCACAATACCGTGGCTGGAACAGTAAGTCACAATACCGTGGCTGGAACAGTAAGTCACAATACCGTGGCTGGAACAGTAAGTCACAATACCGTGGCTGGAACAGTGAATCACAATACCGTGGCTGGAACAGTAAGTCACAATACCGTGGCTGGAACAGTAAGTCACAATACCGTGGCTGGAACAGTGAATCACAATACCGTGGCTGGAACAGTAAGTCACAATACCGTGACTGGAACAGTGAGTCACAATACCGTGGCTGGAACAGTGAATCACAATACCGTGGCTGGAGGAGTAAGTCACAATACCGTGGCTGGAGGAGTAAGTCACAATACCGTGGCTGGAACAGTAAGTCACAATACCGTGGCTGGAACAGTAAGTCACAATACCGTGGCTAGAACAGTAAGTCACAATACCGTGGCTGGAACAGTGAATCACAATACCGTGGCTGGAACAGTAAGTCACAATACCGTGGCTGGAACAGTAAGTCACAACACCGTGGCTGGAACAGTGAGTCACAACACCGTGGCTGGAACAGTAAGTCACAACACTGTGGCTGGAACAGTAAGTCACAATACCGTGGCTGGAGGAGTAAGTCACAACACCGTGGCTGGAACAATGAGTCACAATACCGTGGCTGGAACAGCAAGTCACAATACCGTGGCTGGAATAGTAAGTCACAACACCGTGGCTGGAACAATGAGTCACAATACCGTGGCTGGAACAGCAAGTCACAATACCGTGGCTGGAATAGTAAGTCACAACACCGTGGCTGGAACAATGAGTCACAATACCGTGGCTGGAGCAGCAAGTCACAATACCGTGGCTGGAATAGTAAGTCACAACACCGTGGCTGGAACAATGAGTCACTTTACCGTGGCTGGAACAGTGAGTCACAATGCCGTGGCTGGAGCAGTAAGTCACAACGTGGCTGGAATAGTAAGTCACAATATCGTGGCTGGAACAGTAAGTCACAACTTTGTGGCTGGAACATTAAGTCACAATACTGTGGCTGGAACAGTAAGTCACAATACTGTGGCTGGAACATTAAGTCACAATACTGTGGCTGGAACAGTAAGTCACAATACTGTGGCTGGAACAGTAAGTCACAACACCATGGCTGCAACAGCATGCCACAATACCCTCGCTGCAACAATATGACACAACACCATGGCTGCAACAGCATGCCACAATACCCTCGCTGCAACAATATGACACAACACCATGGCTGCAACAGTACATCACAATACTGTGACTGCAACAATTCACAAATAATTCCCACTTTCGACAATAAACCTTAAGCGACATTTCGATCCCTCCTGGACTTAAAAATGCTCCAGGATGGACTGAAACATCTAAAGTTTCTAAGTGTGGGTTATTAGCGAGTTGAGATTGAATTTTAATCATTAGAGTCAAGAACTTTCTACGAATCAATCTCCATCTGTCCGTCATTAGCCAGTTTGCCTCTGGTTTGTCTGCAAGAAAATTGTTGAATAATTTATGTTCGCATCAAGAAATTTATCTCTTTTGGGCAAATCCTATTTCTTCCGTGTTCCTGTCTCTCCTTGTCCTTGTGGGTATCCTGTGTCTCCTGGGTGGAGGATACTCCCCAAAAAACAACTATGATGGTTCCACATTTAGCAAAAGAAATGCACATCTTTCCTATAAAGAGGGAGCTAGATAATAAGGGAATGTCATTTGGAATACATAATGCACCTCCAACCTTCCAATGCTTTTTATTCTCATTCTGGGTATCCCCCTCCTGTTCCTGGGTATCTCCACCTTCCTTGTGGATATCCTGATACATAATACCTTTGAGAATTAAACCCCTCATGGGAGGTTCCTTGATGTGGGTGAGAGGCTCTTGATGTAGGGAATTGGATCTGTGCTCCAGTTCCCTGAATTAAGACTGAATACCCTCCACATCCCGTCCCTCAGCAGGAGCTGTATAAGGGTTTAGCGCTCCCCATGACAGTACTAATAATATAACAATATATAATAATATATAATATATAATATAATAATAATTGAGAATTAATGAACGAAAAGGCACAATACCGTGACTGGAACAATGCACATATAACCCGCACATAGGAGAGGGAAACTCAGCACGACGTTTCATCCCACCTGGACTATTACCTAGCCGCACACCTTTGAGGAATTATGTAACTTCTTGGCTCTTCAAGGAGGATGCCATGATGCCACTAAAAGGTGCTTGAATCAAGGAACTGAAGCTAGCTTTCCCTTGGATAAAATCTGATTATCTCCCGTTACCTTTGTGATGTGTTTCCCGTGGGTTTAGGTCTTCCCTGTGATTATTATAATGGGGCTTTATTATTATTATTATTATTATTATTATTATTATTATTATTATTATTATTATTATTCATGAACACGCATAACCTGACCAAATCTCACTCGATCTAATATAATCTAACCCAATAGACCTTAATCTAATCAAATTTAATCCTAATCTAATCTAATCTAACCTAATAGACCCTAATCTATTAGACTCTAATCTAACCTAATAGACCCTAATCTAATCTAATTTAATCTCAATCTTATCTAACCACACCTAATCAGAATAGCTTAATCTAACCCTAGCTAATCTAATTCTAATTAACCAAATCTAAATTAACTGAACCTAACATAGCTTAGGTTAATACTGGATGAAATCCTCAGGTTAGTAGAAGGAGGTCGACCTAATCTAACCTAACTTAACCTAACTTAGCCTGACTTCTGTCACGACTCACGAAATCGTAATAACGCGTTTGCCAACAAGCCAGAAAATGGGTGAGGTTTAAACCCATGGCGAGTGAGTTTTAAGATTTACTTGCCATGGGTTCGAACGTCACCCGTTCCATGATTTGATTAGCTTCTGTCAAATAACCTAACATAACCTAACTTAACATTTGCTAAATAACCTAACTTCTGTCAAAGAACCTAGCCTAATTAACTTAACCTAACTATTGTTTTAACTCAGCGATTAAAACTACAGTTTGGTTTCCTTTGTATTGTCTGAAACTCCCGTCTAAGAGTTGGGATGGAGTGTGTGTGTGTGTGTGTGTGTGTGTGTGTGTGTGTGTTTGTGTGTGTGTGTATGTGTGTGTGTGTGTGTGTGTGTGTACTCACCTAGTTGTGGTTGCAGGGCTCGATTCATAGTTCCTGGCCCCGCCTCTTAGCTGGTCGCTACTAGGTCCACTCTCTACTTTCTCCATGAGCTTCATCATACCTCCTCTTAAAGCTATGTATCGATCCTACCTCCACTAAATCATTCTCTAGACTGTTCTAAGACTGAAGAAATAATTCCTAACATCCCTGTGACTCATCTGAGTTGTCAGCTTCCAGTTGTGACCCCTTGTTGCTGTGTCCCATCTCTGGAACATCCTGTCCCTGGCCACTCTGCCAATTCCTCTCAGCATTTTATGTGTGTGTGTGTGTGTGTGTGTGTGTGTGTGTGTGTGTGTGTGTGTGTACTCACCTATTTGTACTCACCTGTTTGTGCTTGCAAGGGTCGATTCATAGCTCCTGGCCACGTCTCTTCACTGATCATTACTTGTGTGGGGGGGGAGGGAAGAAGTCAATTATATTGGTGATGGAGGGTGTGGGGGAAGGGGGGAGTGCAGTTAGTCAGGCGATGTGGACCAATCGTTAGTCAGCACTGCTAACTACCACTGCCACCACCACTACAGCACCACCAGACAAAATGGCTTCCCACTGAAGAAAACCACTGGCGTTGCTGAAACGATGTTTCGCTCTGCGTAGAGCTTTATGAGCGCTTCACAGCTCTACACGGAGCAAAACATTGTCCACGTCTTCAGTGTTATCTTGCCATGACTTCTTGTCCTCTTTTCCTCTTCTTTCGAAGGGGTTGCCTTGATACTGGTAAAGGGCTCTTAATCCAAGGAACTGAAGCTACCTTTTTGGGTTTTTAGCTTTTCCATATAACAATAATAATGATAATAATAATAATAATAACAATCATCCAAAAAAAATTCTTTGTCTTCGTTTCTCACTTTTTTTCAAAATTTTCTTATTCAATGCTCTTGTTTTTGTTATTCTTGGATTGCTATTGTTTTTATTTTTGTTTTAATGTGTTATTGTCGAAAAAAATGAGCCAGGACATGGGTGCTAGTAATGGGCAGGTATTGCCAGGATATGGGTGCTAGTAATGGGCAGGTATTGCCAGGATATGGGTGCTAGTAATGGGCAGGTATTGCCAGGATATGGGTGCTAGTAATGGGCAGGTATTGCCAGGATATGGGTGCTAGTAATGGACAGGTATTGCCAGGATATGGGTGCTAGTAATGGACAGGTATTGCCAGGACATGGGAGCTAGTAATGGACAGGTATAGCCAGGACATGGGTGCTAGTAATGGACAGGTATTGCCAGGACATGGGTGCTAGTAATGGGCAGGTATTGCCAGGACATGGGTGCTAGTAATGGGCAGGTATTGCCAGGACATGGGTGCTAGTAATGGGCAGGTATTGCCAGGACATGGCTGCTAGTAATGGACAGGTATAGCCAGGACATGGGTGCTAGTAATGGGCAGTTATTGCCAACACATGGGTGCTAGTAATGGGCAGGTATTGCCAGGATATGGGTGCTAGTAATGGGCAGGTATTGCCAGGATATGGGTGCTAGTAATGGACAGGTATAGCCAGGACATGGGTGCTAGTAATGGGCAGGTATTGCCAGGACATGGGTGCTAGTAATGGACAGGTATTGCCAGGACATGGGAGCTAGTAATGGGCAGTTATTGCCAGGACATGGGTGCTAGTAATGGACAGGTATAGCCAGGACATGGGTGCTAGTAATGGGCAGGTATTGCCAGGACATGGGTGCTAGTAATGGGCAGGTATTGCCAGGACATGGCTGCTAGTAATGGACAGGTATAGCCAGGACATGGGTGCTAGTAATGGGCAGTTATTGCCAGGACATGGGTGCTAGTAATGGGCAGGTATTGCCAGGACATGGGTGCTAGTAATGGGCAGGTATTGCCGCCAGGGCATGGGTGCTAGTAATGGGCAGGTATTGCCAGGACATGGGTGCTAGTAATGGACAAGTATAGCCAGGACATGGGTGCTAGTAATGGACATATATTGCCAGGACATGGGTGCTAGTAATGGGCAGGTATAGCCAGGACATGGGTGCTAGTAATGGGCAGGTATAGCCAGGACATGGGTGCTAGTAATGGGCAGGTATTGCCAGGACATGGGTGCTAGTAAAGGGCAGGTATTGCCAGGACATGGGTGCTAGTAATGGGCAGGTATTGCCAGGACATGGGCGCTAGTAAAGGGCAGGTATTGCCAGGACATGGGTGCTAGTAATGGGCAAATATTGCCAGGACATGGGTGCTAGTAATGGGCAGGTATTGCCAGGACATGGGTGCTATTAATGGGCAAATGTTGCCAGGACATGGGTGCTAGTAATGGACAGGTATTGCCAGGACATGGGTGCTAGTAATGGACAGGTATTGCCAGGACATGGGTGCTAGTAATGGACAGGTATTGCCAGGACATGGGTGCTAGTAATGGGCAGGTATAGCCAGGACATGGGTGCTAGTAATGGGCATGTATTGCCAGGACATGGGTGCTAGTAATGGGCAGGTATAGCCAGGACATGGGTGCTAGTAATGGGCGGGTATAGCCAGGACATGGGTGCTAGTAATGGACAGGTATTGCCAGGACATAGGTGCTAGTAATGGGCAGGTATAGCCAGGACATGGGAGCTAGTAATGGGCAGGTATTGCCAGGACATGGGTGCTAGTAATGGGCAGGTATAGCCAGGACATGGGTGCTAGTAATGGGCAGGTATAGCCAGGACATGGGTGCTAGTAATGGGCGGGTATAGCCAGGACATGGCTGCTAGTAATGGACAGGTATTGCCAGGACATGGGTGCTAGTAATAGGCAGGTATAGCCAGGACATGGGAGCTAGTAATGGGCAGGTATTGCCAGGACATGGGTGCTAGTAATGGGCAGGCCAGGACATGGGTGCTAGTAATGGGCAGGTATAGCCAGGACATGGGTGCTAGTAATGGGCAGGTATAGCCAGGACATGGGTGCTAGTAATGGGCAGGTATTGCCAGGACATGGGAGCTAGTAATGGACAGGTATTGCCAGGACATGGGAGCTAGTAATGGGCAGGTATTGCCAGGACATGGGTGCTAGTAATGGGCAGATATTGCCAGGACATGGGAGCTAGTAATGGGCAGGTATTGCCAGGACATGGGAGCTAGTAATGGGCAGGTATTGCCAGGACATGGGTGCTAGTAATGGGCAGGTATTGCCAGGACATGGGAGCTAGTAATGGACAGGTATTGCCAGGACATGGGTGCTAGTAATGGACAGGTATTGCCAGGACATGGGTGCTAGTAATGGACAGGTATTGCCAGGACATGGGTGCTAGTAATGGACAGGTATTGCCAGGACATGGGTGCTAGTAATGGACAGGTATTGCCAGTATATGAGTATAAGCAGTAATCAGATACTGGTTTAGAAAGACACGTAAGCAAACACCATAACATATTTATTAGAAAACGTTTCGGTCCTGGGACCTTGATCACTTCTAACATACAGAGGTAGGAAGACATTATATATAGGCGGAGAGTGAGGTGTGACGCACGTGACCTGAGGAATGTCATAAGAATGGAGGAACACTGTAGAAGGCCTACTTGCCCATGCGAGGCAGGTCCTTATCAAAAACAACCTTTGCCTATGATGAGGACGGGTAGACGATGAAATCACGTGACTCCTGTGTTGTAAGTCAACCACTCCTACTAGTAAATTATGCCTAGCTAAATCCTCGTGCCAAATTATCTATGTGCAAAACAATTGCAATCAATGATTAGAGCCTAAATAATAATTAGTTAAGCCTAGGTCATTCGTGTATCCGTGCGCTCTTGCGCTACCCTCCACAGGATGGACAAGTGACGCACAGTAAAGTAGCCACTTCGAGAGCAAAACCTAAAAGCTAATCTGTCTTATTTGCTTTTCTTTTCACTTTAATTACAGCGTTTTTTTTTTATTTTTCTTCTTTATTAATGCTAACTACGACATTATCCTCTTTCGCTATCTTGATTCGTCCAAAAATACATTAACTTGATACGTACGAACTCCTCTACAACACTGCCTCCAGGACTTCCTCTACAACACTGCCTCCAGGACATCCTCTACAACACTGCCTCCAGGACATCCTCTACAACACTGCCTCCAGGACATCCTCTACAACACTGCCTCCAGGACTTCCTCTACAACACTGCCTCCAGGACATCCTCTACAACACTGCCTCCAGGACATCCTCTACAACACTGCCTCCAGGACTTCCTCTACAACACTGCCTCCAGGACATCCTCTACAACACTGCCTCCAGGACATCCTCTACAACACTGCCTCCAGGACATCCTCCACAACACTGCCTCCAGGACATCCTCCACAACACTCCCTCCAGGACATCCTCCACAACACTGCCTCCAGGACATCCTCCACAACACTGCCCCCAGGACATCCTCCACAACACTGCCTCCAGGACATCCTCCACAACACTGCCTCCAGGATATCCTCCACAACCCCACTACTAAACTTCAGATCTTGCCACTCTCTTCCCTTGCACTGACCACCTCCCGTACCAATAATAATCCACCAGAAGACTCCACCAGCACACTTCCCCATTGCTCCACCAACAGCTTGTGTTGGTTGAATGGGAGAGGAGAGGGATAGTAGCTGTTGTGAGCGTGTTATCTTTACCGTTGATATGCCTTTGATGAGTCCCGAGAGTTTTTCTACTCCAGTAGCCCGGCCATGAGTAAGACTCGTTTGGTGCTTGCCTGGTCAACCAGGCTGTTGCTGTTGGTGACCTGCAATCACATATAACTTTTACAGCCTAGTTGATCGGACACCTGGTGATTGTAATCGTTGTGAGAATTTTTGCTATGGTGGTTGTCGTATTAGTTCAGGTGGTAGTTACGGTGATAGTAGTAGTAGCAATAGTAGTAGTAGTAGTGGTGGTTGCATTAAACGTGGTATGTGTGGTGTGTGTTTTTTGCGGTTGGTTAATTATTAGTGTGATTACAAGAGTGATTGCTGCAACAACTGCGTTTTTCAACTCTCTCAAGTCAGAGTAACACGGCCGTGCTCAGCTACCCTGCTGCTGCTTGCCACAGTAACAGTGTTGGCAGCCAAGCTAGCAGTGTTTGCTAGGGAAGGATGGAGGGGGTGTAGAGGAAAAGGAAGAGGAAGAAAAGGAGGAGAAGGAAGAGGAAGAGGAGAAGGAAGATGATGGAGGCGGCGCTGTGGGGACTCACATCAAGACTTTGCCTTTAACGGGGAAACTTTTACCGTCTTGATCCAGCTATTCTAATATAACTGATTTATGGCTGGCCGGCCATCTCCCCCTCCTCTTCCTCTTCTTCCTCCTCCTCCTCCCTAGTGATATTGTCCTTTGGGTGGAATAGGGAGGGAGACAGGAGGGGTAGAAGGGATAGATGCGGATAGAGATAGAGGATGGTAGGGGGGAGGCGGAAAGTCTTAAGGAATGAAGATTTCGAAGTACACTGGAACGGATTAATTGCATTTCAGTTAATTTAAATGAGGAAAATTGACTCTGCAAACGAGCAAATCCAGTTGCGAGCAAGGTCATGGAACGGATTAAACTCGCAAGTAGAGGTTCCACTCTACTGAAAATAAAGATTTAGATTGGCTTCAATTAATGAAGTTGTCTATTCATACACATGTGACTGTGTATACTTATGTATGTACTCGTCTATTCGTCTTTGTTTTAGGTATTAAAGTGTTCTTGACTGGTGGTGAACAGGTGACATGCAGTCTTAAAGACCCTTGTGCAGTAGATAGCCTTTAAACCCCATTAATGCAGCGAACACATGACAAGACAGATTACGGAGCAAGCTTTTGTTGGGAGAACGTTTCGCTAATCAACTCATGATAAAGCTCTACACAGAGCGAAACGTTCTCAGGATAAAACTGTTCTGCGAGGTTTTGTTATAGGTAGATTTTTTTATCAAGTCATAATAAATCTTTAATTATGTCGAAAAGTTCTTCCAACGAAAGCTTTACTATCGTCGACAGTACGACATTTCGACCTATGCGTCAAGAAGACGGAATACGATAAGCCTTTCAGAATCAATATTTACGTTCATAGGTAAGAAGCGAAGAGGAGATATGTTAACGACATACAAGATCGTAATTTTTTAGAATTATCAGCTGGAAGAACCGAAATGTGAAATGTATATTGGTGTAATTTAATGTAATTATAAATGAAAATAAATGCATTACCGCAACAAAACTGTGTGTTTCAGAGCGCTGTATGAGCCTTACAGGTTTGGCACTTTCCATATTAATAATAATTATAGTAATAATAATAGTAATAGATTTGTTCTTGAAAACACACACACACACACACACACACACACACACACACACACACACACACACACACACACACACACACACACACACACACACACACGCACGCACGCGCGCGCGAGCATGCACGCTTACCAGAGGTCAAATCATTTTTAAGAAAAAAGGTGAAGCGTGAGGTCGGGCGAGGAGGTGCGGGGATGGTGATGGGGGGGGAGAGGCAGCGGCCATTGCGGTTCACACCTGCCGAACTTGACCGATAATTATGTGAAAAAGATTTTCTTTTTGTTTCGTTCCTTGTATTTCTGTTCTGTATATTACTTGTACTCACCTGCTTACGTTCACCCGCTTACATCCACCTGCTGACATTCACCTACCTGTAGGTACCTACTTGCTCTCACCTGCCTTCAGTCACCTACATGTACTCACCTACTTGTACTCACCTGCTTGTACTCACCTACTTGTACTCGCATGCTTGTACTCACCTGTTTGTACTCACCTGCTTGTACTCACCTACTTACTCACCTACCTACCATACTGCAGGGTAAGGAATAAGATTCCTAACTACTCCCAGCAGAGCTAATTACACTCCACTTACCAAACACCCCTTAAGTGGCTGCTTCAAGATTTTTACCTCTGAACCCACTTAAGTTACAAAGAGACGTGAAGGAACCTCCTGAAAGCTTGTGAACCACTTAGGTTCACTTTTAATAATCAATCTTCGTAGTTTACCACCTTGATCAAAGGTAAGGTTTAAAATTCCTTCAAGGTAGATGAAATAGCTTTAATTTAATTTAATTTAATTTAATTTAATTTACGTAAGTTAGAATTATTGATAATATTGAATAACTTGGAAGTTATTCACTTAGTTTGTAAATGCTAGAATTAGTGATAATGTTGAATAAGTAGTGATAATGCTGAATAACTTGGGAATTCTGAAATTTCTTAATGCAATTCCTTTACTAAGAACACTGTGTTGTTGCTTGGGAATTACATTCGACTTCTCGGTCGGGAGGACCTTGTTAAACACTGTTTTAAACTGTGATTCCTTCCTTCGCTGTAACCGGTCTTCGATTAAAAAAGTAATTCCTGACATCATCCCGACTTTTTTTTTTGTACGCCTTTTACGTCCACTTATGTCTCAATGTCCCCCGTCTCCTCCTTACAAATTGTGGAATAAACACATGCACAATCAAAACATTAGAGATGTTTCGACCCTACACCTTTTCCCCTGATTTTTTTCCAGACCCTCAAACTGTCTTTATCAGGTACTTTGAGTATCTTCCACATCGTAATATACCCAGATTCTTCCCTTTTTCAGTGTTGTAAGATTTCGTTCCTCTAATCTTTCTTCATTACATAACATTATAATATATATATATATATTTATATATATATATATATATATATATATATATATATATATATATATATATATATATATATATATATATATGTTGATAAATTAGACACATGTGCAACTCTTTGGTATCTTTATTGAGGAAACGTTTCGCCACAGTGGCTTCATCAGTCCATACGTAGGAGAAACTTGAACAGGAGGAGAATGAGGTAATCAGTCCCTCAACCTTGAGTCGATGTGTTCAGTCCATCAATCTTGAGTAGAATACGGCATATGAGCGGAGAAGGAGCTTATAAACCGTATGGTAGGAGAGGTGCAGCAGTCATAGGTAGTGTCACATTTGTTCAATGTGGAAGTAGGTTGTGCCCAAGAATTAGGCAAGCGAAGAAATTCTTGGGATCTTAATACTTAGGATTTCTTCGCTTGCCTAATTCTTGGGCACGACCTACTTCCACATTGAACAAATGTGACACCACCTATGACTGCTGCACCTCTCCTACCATACGGTTTATAAGCTGCTTCTCCGCTCATATGCCGTATTCTATTCAAGATTGATGGACTGAACACATCGACACAAGGTTGAGGGACTGATTACCTCATTCTCCTCCTGTTCTTCAAGTTTCTCCTACGTATGGACTGATGAAGCCACTGTGTGGCGAAACGCTTCCTCAATAAAGATACCCAAGAGTTGCACATGTGTCTAATTTATCAACATGTCGGTTCTCTGAACCATTCATCTACAAATATATATATATATATATATATATATATATATATATATATATATATATATATATATATATATATATATATATATAAGCAAGCAATAACACACTGCTGCTAGCCGGGGTTTCGAACCCATGTTGTTTTACCCCGCCTCGTGGGAAGCAAGTCAAAAGTAATGACGCTCTAAACTAGTGGACCAGCGTAGTGAATTTTGACTTGCTTCTCACGAGACGGACTAAACCAACATGGGTTCGATCCCCCGGTTAGCCGCAATATGTTATTGCGCATATATAATCTGTAACGATCGCTAACACTTTCCCCCACTTTATTCCTTTCTCTTCTAAACGCCATTCTCCCTTCCCTTCAATCCCTCTTCCCCCCTCCCCGCCTTCACCTGACCGATGGTCTAACATCGTCTAAAGTTTAGACGCTGCTAGCCAATACCATTAAAAACATTGCCGCATACATTAGGGCAACGCCTACAAAATATATAACGCGATTATCTGCACTCCAATTTAGACGCTTGGGAGAGACGGCCGCAGCAGCAACCCGACAGTGTACCAAATGAAAAATGGCAGTGGACCCCAAAATGTTGCATTGCAATTGATCTTGCGGAGCTGTGGCGCGCGCAGGTGTCTCTCGTAGCTCTGTGGGATAGTACAGTACGCAACCGCATTGGGATACCCCCCCAGGGGGGTCACTAATTTCAATCCGGGTTCATTTTTGGGGTTTCACATCCCCGTGTAAGAGGTTACTCGCGAGTAGCATTCCCCAGTTGAGATGAGACGAGTGGACGATTCTCCTTACACCTGCTTCCCCCCTGCCCCTTTCTTTACCTAGCTAAAGATAGGTACCTGAATGTTAGTCGGATGTTGTAGGAAATATCCTGGGGGATGATTGGAAGGACAATAAAACACTGCTCCTTCACCAACAAACCTTCACCCAGGGAAGGAAGTATATGAGAATGTATCGGTCTATCCTGGACCATCGTCAAGAAGCGGACTGGACCTCGACAGTGGTCCAGAACAGACCGAAGCATCATCAGATTTCCCTCCTAAGTGCGGGTTTAAGATGAATTGTTCCAGTCACGGTATTGTGATCTTTTTTTTTTTTTGTTCTCTGTAAGCCGCTACAGCTTATCTCTTTTGGATTATCCGAGGTTAATATCCTTTGAAAGTTGGGGAGGTCGAGGCGAGGAACATCTTCAACCGTGGTGAGCCACGAGTGATTGTCATTATTGAGGCGTTTTAAATAACGACCCCAGTGGAAGTAATCATTCTGTCTGACGTTTTTTTAGGGCTTATCCTAGGTAATTTACACATGTTGCTATGCAAAAACAACCACTGATGTGATTTCTCACATTATCAAAGACTTTGATAATGTGCGAAATCACGAAAGCTCTTGGAAGTTCACTATTTTTTTTCCACAGTGGTTGTTTTGCATATTGTGACATTAACTGTTTACTGTGATTTTATTGCATATGTTGCTATGTATGGTAATTGTACTCATGTGTACCTGTACCTAAATAAACTTACTAATATCGGCAGAACTCTGCTGAACCTTTCTTCGGCTCGTCTCGCTCCGTTCTCCATACCCGTTCTCCTTTCTGGGAGTACTTGACGCCCTTGATGAGCAGCTAATTTATGGACGCTGCATTTTAGATGTGTGCAGGACTGAAGAGGCAGGGAAGCTCTGAAGGGAAGGGGACGAGAGAGAAGGGGGGAACCCTGAGGAACACGTGAACGGAGAGTCGTATATTGTATCTCCAGGAGTACGTTGTGGGGAGAGGGACTAGTTAATTCCACGGGTAATTCTCTTTCTCTCTCTTTCTCCACCTCTCATGCGACTCTTCCTCTTGTCCGTTCGCGGTAAATCCTCCTTAAAGAACATTATCCCCCTCCCTCAAACAAATCATGAAAAAACTCTCAAGTGTATCAAAACTCGCGAGAGAATAAAATCCTTCGATCGTTGTGACGGTGTCGGGGAGAGAGAGGGAGGGAGAGATAGGGGTGAGGGGGCGTGTGGTGTGTGCGCCAGACTGGCCACACTGATCAGGGAGACAGATAATACGAGAAAGAGACAGTCTTTATCCCCGAGCGTCGCTGGAGGACTGATGGATGTTTGCTCTACTCGACTCTGTTTACGGCCCCATTGTCCCTCACTTTGAAGTAGAGCCAGTCGCCGCTTTAGCCAGAGAGGAATTACCTTACCCCTGATCACGTCGGACTGTTCTGCTTAACTTCTCGAAGGCAAAGCGCAGGCAGGAGGCTGTATGCCGGTGTGTACCTTGTCCTGGGTCAAGTAGTAATAGGAGGCCGTTTGTTTTTGTTTAAGTTTTATAGCGTTAAGTACCACCACGATGGAAGGGGAAGGGGTCCACTTATCTGAACTTTACTATGAGGTTCCAGTAAGAGGACGACCGTTCTGAACGTTGTAAGTTTCCATCAGAGGAGCGTCCACTCCTGAGTTTTCCCTGTAAAGGAACACCAGGGGCACGTTTGTTCCTAAAGTGCCACCGGGAGGCCGCCCTCTCAACTTCTACAGTACAAAGCACCGTCTGGAGGCCGTCTGTTCCTAAACTTCTTCTCCGTAAAGTTCTGCAAAGATTCCGTCTGTTCCTAGGAAAACTTTACACTGAAGAAGTTTAAGAACGGACTGAATCTTCACGGCTTCCACACCGTAAAATAGAGCATCTTCAGCAGGCCGTCCATTCCAATAACTTCTCCACCGTAAAGCACGACCAGGATGGAGCCGTCTGTTTCCTAAGTTCTAAGGTATAAAGCAGCGTCAGGTTGTGGCGGCTGTGGATGGATTGTTTAAGTTCGTGGGTGTTGAACGTTAAGTGGAGCTTCGTCGAGGACTCTTGGTTACCAGCAACTGTCCTCGGTGTTGAAGATACAACTTGAAGTAATTTGGAGTTAAATGCCTTCGAGTGAGAGTTTAATGCTTGAGTGTGTTTTTACAAGCGCCTGAAGGTGTTAGTAGCGCCTGTAGTATCTCACTGACAGTGTTTGTGGCGTCTATAGTCTCTCACTGACGGTGTTATTGTCGCCTATAATCTCTCATGAAAGTATTAGTGGCGACTGTAGTCTCTCTTTGACGGTGTTATTGACATCTATAGTCTCTCACTAACGGTGTTACTGGCGTCTATAGCCTCTCACTGACGGTATTAGTGACGTCTAAAGTCTCTCTCTGACGGTGTTAGTGCCGTCTATAGTCTCATACTGACGTTCATAATGTCATTAATCTTCTGAGACCAGAGACATTCAACTGAAAGGCTTCCACAGTTCGTTTAACGACGTGAAAACATTAAAACTCTCCATTTATTTACACACTGCGGAGTGTTCATTCTATTATACATCATAAACTATCATTCAGTTACGCATTCCGGTCTGCTCATTCAATTATACATTGAGGACAATTCACCCAGTTATACACATCGGTCGGCAGATTTTCACCTGTCAAATTGTATTATCTATAGCAAAGAATTATCCAAAATCTTGGTTAATTATAGCTATGATAGATAGATAGATGCTTTCTTGTCTACCTCTTCTTAAGAGATTTGCCAAAGTTCAATGTGAAAGTCGAAATTAAATTCAAAAAAGTTTTTTGAGTATTACAAATTGCGTATATCTAAATTTTTTTTTTCAAGAATTCAGCGGACAGGCAGCAGCGACAGCCTGGTTGACCAGACAAGCCTGGCCCAGAACCGGGCTGTTGGAGTAGAAAAACTGTCGAACCCAATCAAAGGTATATTACAGATGAAGGTAGGCGAAACAGAGGAGCAAAACATGTTTCAAAAACTGTATGACTCAACGTTTCGCTCTGTGTCAGAGCTTCACTCGGAGCGAAACTTTTGTTCTGCAAGTAGATACAGTTAGGTATCTTCATTCCGAAACGTATCGCCTACACAGTAGGCTTCTTCAGTCGAGTACAGAGGAGGGAGCGGAAGGAGTGGAGATGTAAAGACGATGTAAATCAGTCCATCAGCCTTGAAGTAGCATTAAGGTAGTCAGTCCCTCAGCCTGGAGAAGAGTTCCGCTCCATTGTTCTGCAACGTGATCCTCTCACTAGGCAGCAAGCTGTTTCACCTATCTGTCAGAAACGTACGAATGAGAGACATAAACACAGTGTTTTGGTTTGCCTCGTAAATGCATTTTTTTTCTGTATGAGGGATGAATGACGGGAGACCAGAGGTTGGTGGTGTTTTGTTCGTCAGGAAAGAGCATAGTGCTTTTTGACACAGGCCATGATGAAATGATGATCCAGCTGACATGGGTCATAGTCAGATGATAACCCGGTTATTATCCCTCTTGTATAGATTCGTGTTTCGGTTTGAGTGTACGATCTCCCCCTCCACCTCTGAAATGGTGATGGTGGAGGCAGTAGAGGTGATGGTGATGATAATAGAGGTGATGATGGTGGTATTAGTGGTTGTGGTGATGATGGTATTAGTGACAGTGGTGCAGGATTCTAGTTTTATCGATAGTACATTAGCTAAATCCTATGGGTCTTTTCCTAAGACTAACACAGCACTGTCGTTAGCATACAACATACGTTTACACTTGACACTGAGGGGCATGTAATTCACATTAATTCAAGTAATTCAAGGACCCAGAATACAACCTTGGGGAACCTCACATGCTATCGGCAGGGATGATGATTTTGAGTTGATAGTGGAGGTCTTTGGCACTCGATAAGGGTGGTAGTCGCATTGGTAGTGGTAGAGATGGGGGATCATTGGTCTTAGTGACAGTGGTGCTGGAAGAAGTGTTGGTAGTGGAGAACTGCAGCACTTAGTGGTGGTAGTGGTTGTGGCGGAGATGAGATTAGTGATATTGGCATCAGTAGTGATGGTTGACATGGGGACCAGTGGTACAGGTATCGAAATAAGTGGTGACTATTAGTGGTGGGGGATGGTGTCATGTAGTGGTTGAGATACGGGATCCAGTGGTACTGGTATCAGCGGTTGAGATAGGGGATCCAATGGTACTGGTATCAGTGCTTGAGATAGGGGATCCAATGGCACTGGTATCAGTGCTTGAGATAGGGGATCCAATGGTACTGGTATCAATAGTTGAGATAGGGGATCCAATGGTACTGGTATCAGTGCTTGAGATAGGGGATCCAATGGTACTGGTATCAGTAGTTGAGATAGGGGATTCAATGGTACTGGTATCAGTGGTTGAGATAGGGGATCCAATGGTACTGGTATCAGTGCTTGAGATAGGGGATCCAGTAGTACTGGTATCAGTAATACCCGAAAGAATAAGTGTATTTTTTCAGTATCACTTAGCTACCGTAATTTCTTGTTATCTCATGTACTTGTATTGTTTACTTTAAGAAGTGGACACTTGTTATCGTGGTATCTGGTATTTTAAGTAGGAGGAGAAAGTTACACAGGTGATAAAGTGGAAGCTTTACACTTTACTCCTTGAAATGACGGGGGAAAAGGGGGGCACTGATGGTGGAGGGTGAGTGATGTTGCTGTCAGTGGTGATGGGTGAGTGATGTTGCTGTCAGTGGTGATGGGTGAGTGATGTTGCTGTCAGTGGTGATGGGTGAGTGAGGTTGCTGTCAGTGGTGGTGGGTGAGTGATGTTGCTGTCAGTGGTGATGGGTGAGTGATGTTGCTGTCAGTGGTGATGGGTGAGTGATGTTGCTGTCAGTGGTGATGGGTGAGTGATGTTGCTGTCGGTGGTGATGGGTGAGTGATGTTGCTGTCAGTGGTGGTGGGTGAGTGATGTTGCTGTCAGTGGTGATGGGTGAGTGATGTTGCTGTCAGTGGTGATGGGTGAGTGATGTTGCTGTCAGTGGTGATGGGTGAGTGATGTTGCTGTCAGTGGTGGTGGGTGAGTGATGTTGCTGTCAGTGGTGATGGGTGAGTGATGTTGCTGTCAGTGGTGATGGGTGAGTGATGTTGCTGTCAGTGGTGGTGGGTGAGTGATGTTGCTGTCAGTGGTGGTGGGTGAGTGATGTTGCTGTCAGTGGTGATGGGTGAGTGATGTTGCTGTCAGTGGTAGCGGGTGAGTGATGTTGCTGTCAGTGGTGGTGGGTGAGTGATGTTGCTGTCAGTGGTGGTGGGTGAGTGATGTTGCTGTCAGTGGTGGTGGGTGAGTGATGTTGCTGTCAGTGGTGGTGGGTGAGTGATGTTGCTGTCAGTGGTGGTGGGTGAGTGATGTTGCATTCAGTGGTGGTGGGTGAGTGATGTTACTGTCAGTGGTGGTGGGTGAGTGATGTTGCTGTCAGTGGTGGTGGGTGAGTGATGTTGCTGTCAGTGGTGGTGGGTGAGTGATGTTGCTGTCGGTGGTGATGGGTGAGTGATGTTGCTGTCAGTGGTGGCGGGTGAGTGATGTTGCTGTCAGTGGTGGTGGGTGAGTGATGTTGCTATCAGTGGTGGTGGGTGAGCGATGTTGCTCTCAGTGGTGACGGGTGAGTGATGTTGCTGTCAGTGGTGGTGGGTGAGTGATGTTCTGTCAGTGGTGGTGGGTGAGTGAAGTTGCATTCAGTGGTGGTGGGTGAGTGATGTTACTGTCAGTGGTGGTGGGTGAGTGATGTTGCTGTCAGTGGTGGTGGGTGAGTGATGTTGCTGTCAGTGGTGGTGGGTGAGTGATGTTACTGTCAGTGGTGGTGGGTGAGTGATGTTGCTGTCAGTGGCGGTTGGTGAGTGATGTTGCTGTCAGTGGTGGTGGGTGAGTGATGTTGCTGTCGGTGGTGGTGGGTGAGTGTTATTGCTGTCAGTGGTGGTGGGTGAGTGATATTGCATTCAGTGGTGGTGGGTGAGTGATGTTGCTGTCGGTGGTGATGGGTGAGTGATGTTACTCTCAGTGGTGGTGGGTGAGTGATGTTGCATTCTGTGGTGGTGGGTGAGTGATGTTGCTGTCGGTGGTGTTGGGTGAGTGATGTTGCTGTCAGTGGTGGTGGGTGAGTGATGTTGCTGTCAGTGGTGGTGGGTGAGTGATGTTGCTGTCGGTGGTGATGGGTGAGTGATGTTGCTGTCAGTGGTGGTGGGTGAGTGATGTTGCTGTCAGTGGTGGTGGGTGAGTGATGTTGCTGTCAGTGGTGGTGGGTGAGTGATGTTGCTGTCGGTGGTGATGGGTGAGTGATGTTGCTGTCAGTGGTGGTGGGTGAGTGATGTTGCTCTCAGTGGTGATGGGTGAGTAATGTTGCTGTCAGTGGTGGTGGGTGAGTGATATTCTGTCAGTGGTGGTGGGTGAGTGATGTTGCTGTCAGTGGTGGTGGGTGAGTGATGTTGCATTCAGTGGTGGTGGGTGAGTGATGTTGCATTCAGTGGTGGTGGGTGAGTGATGTTACTGTCAGTGGTGGTGGGTGGGTGATGTTACTGTCGGTGGTGGTGGGTGAGTGTTATTGCTGTCAGTGGTGGTGGGTGAGTGATGTCGTATTCAGTGGTGGTGGGTGAGTGATGTTGCTGTCGGTGGTGCTGGGTGAGTGATGTTACTGTCAGTGGTGGTGGGTGAGTGATGTTGCATTCAGTGGTGGTGGGTGAGTGATGTTGCTGTCGGTGGTGTTGGGTGAGTGATGTTGCTGTCAGTGGTGGTGGGTGAGTGATGTTGCTGTCAGTGGTGATGGGTGAGTGATGTTACTGTCAGTGGTGGTGGGTGAGTGTTATTGCTGTCAGTGGTGGTGGGTGGGTGATGTTACTGTCGGTGGTGGTGGGTGAGTGTTATTGCTGTCAGTGGTGGTGGGTGAGTGATGTCGTATTCAGTGGTGGTGGGTGAGTGATGTTGCTGTCGGTGGTGATGGGTGAGTGATGTTACTGTCAGTGGTGGTGGGTGAGTGATGTTGCATTCAGTGGTGGTGGGTGAGTGATGTTGCTGTCGGTGGTGATGGGTGAGTGATGTTGCTGTCAGTGGTAGTTTGTGAGTGATGTTGCTGTCAGTGGTAGTTTGTGAGTGATGTTGCTGTCAGTGGTGGTGGGTGAGTGATGTTGCATTCAGTGGTGATGGGTAAGTGATGTTACTGTCAGTGGTGATGGGTGAGTGAGGTTGTTGTCAGTGGTGATGGGTGAGTGATGTTACTGTCAGTGGTGATGGGTGAGTGATGTTACTGTCAGTGGTGATGGATGAGTGATGTTGTCAGTGGTGGTGGGTGAGCGATGTTACTGTCAGTGGTGATGGGTAAGTGATGTTACTGTCAGTGGTGATGGGTGAGTGAGGTTGTTGTCAGTGGTGATGGGTGAGTGATGTTACTGTCAGTGGTGATGGGTGAGTGATGTTACTGTCAGTGGTGATGGATGAGTGATGTTGTCAGTGGTGGTGGGTGAGTGATGTTACTGTCAGTGGTGATGGGTGAGTGATGTTACTGTCAGTGGTGATGGATGGGTGATGTTGCTGTCAGTGGTGATGGGTGAGTGATGTTACTGTCAGTGGTGATGGGTGAGTGATGTTACTGTCAGTGGTGGTGGATGGGTGATGTTGCTGTCAGTGGTGATGGGTGAGTGATGTTGTTGTCGGTGGTGATGGGTGAGTGATGTTGCTGTCAGTGGTGATGAGTGAGTGATGTTGCTGTCAGTGGTGATGAGTGAGTGATGTTGGTGTCAGTGGTGATGGGTCAGTGATGTTTCTGTCAGTGGTGATGGGTGAGTGATGTTGCAGTCAGTGGTGATAGATGAGTGATGTTGCTGTCAGTGGTGATGGGTGAGTGATGTTGCAGTCAGTGGTGATGGGTGAGTGATGTTGCTGTCAGTGGTGATGGGTGAGTGATGTTGCTGTCAGTGGTTTAGATGGGTGAGTGATGCTCCTGTCAGTGGTGGTGGTGGTGTCAGTTGTAGTGATGGGTCAGTGTTGGTGTCAGTGGAGGGGATGGTTTCAGTAGTGGTGGGAGTGGTGTCAGTGGGAGTGGTGTCAGTGGTGCTGGTGTCAGTGTTGGTGGTGTCAGTGGTGGTGATGTCAGTGTTGGTGTCAGTGGTGGTGGTGTCAGTGGTGGTAGTGTCAGTGGTGGTGGTGTCAGTGGTGGTGGTGTCAGTGGTGGTGGTGTCAGTGGTGGTGGTGTCAGTGGTGTCAGTGGGAGTGGTGTCAGTGGTGGTGGTGTCAGTGTTTGTGGTGTCAGTGGTGTGGTGTCAGTGTTGGTGGTGTCAATGGTGGTGGTATCAGTGGTGGTGGTGTCAGTGGTGGTGGTAGTGGCAGAGTGAGTATCGGCTGCGTGTGGCACAGAAGTGATGAATAATGTAGTAGTGTTTGAGTTATCAGTGTCGACCAACCCACGCTGCTAGTCTTTGCTGCACCCACCCTCCCCACGCCCACACCACGCCCACTCTACACTCTTCCTAACACACTCCTCAACATCCTCCACAACACCCCCAACACTCTCCACAACACCCCAACAACCTTCATAACACCACAACACCCCCAACAACACCTCAACATCCTCCACAACACCCCCAACAACACCTCAACATCCTCCACAACACCCACAACAACACCTCAACACCCTCCGCAACACCCCAACACCCTCCACAACACTCCAACAACCTCCACAACACCACAAAATCCTCCACAACACCCCCAACACTCTCCGCAACACCCCAACAACCTTCATAACACCACAACATCCTCCACAACACCCCCAACAACACCTCAACATCCTCCACAACACCCCCAACAACACCTCAACATCCTCCACAACACCCCCAACAACACCTGAACATCCTCCACAACACCACCAACAACACCTCAACACCCTCCGCAACACCCCAACAACCTCCACAACACCCCAACAACCTCCACAACACCACAACACCCCAACAACCTCCACAACACAACACCCTCCACAACACCCCAACAACCTCCACAACACCAAAACACCCCAACAACCTCCACAGCACAACACCCTCCACAACACCCCAACAACCTCCACAACACCACAACACCCCAACAACCTCCACAACACAACACCCTCCACAACACCCCAACAACCTCCACAACACCAAAACACCCCAACACCCCAACAACCTCCGCAACACAACCTCCACAACACAACACCCCATTAACCTCCACAACACAACACCCCAACAACCTCCACAACACAACAACACCCCCAACAATCTCCACAACACCCCAACAACCTCCACAACACAACACCCCAACAACCTCCACAACACAACACCCCCAACAACCTCCACAACACAACCTCCACAACACCACAACACCCCAACAACCTCCACAACACAACCTCCACAACACCACAACACCCCAACAACCTCCACAACACAACCTCCACAACACAACACCCCAACAACCTCCACAACACCACAACACCACAACACCCCAACAACCTCCACAACACAACCTCCACAACACCACAACACCCCAACAACCTCCACAACACAACCTCCACAACACAACACCACAACACCCCAACAACCTCCACAACACAACCTCACAACCTCCACAACACAGCCTCATCAACCTCCACAACACAACCTCACAACCTCCACAACACAACCTCAACACCACAACACCACAACACCCCAACAACCTCCACAACACAACCTCCACAACACAACACCACAACACCCCAACAACCTCCACAACACAACCTCCACAACACAACCTCCACAACACAACCTCCACAACACAACCTCCACAACACAACACCACAACACCCCAACAACCTCCACAACACAACAACCTCCACAACACAACACAACACCCCAACAACCTCCACAACACAACCTCCACAACACAACCTCCACAACACCACAACACAACACCCCAACAACCTCCACAACACAACCTCCACAACACCACAACACCCCAACAACCTCCACAACACAACCTCCACAACACCCCAACAACCTCCACAACACAACCTCCACAACACCACAACAACCTCCACAACACAACCTCCACAACACAACACCCTCCACAACACCACAACAACCTCCACAACACAACAACCTCCACAACACAACCTCCACAACACACCCTCCACAACACCTCCCAATGACATAGGGTGTCTTCCCCACAAGGTCAGGTGGGACCATGGGTATTCCTTGATATATTTAAGCATTATATCCTAGGAAGCGGTAAAACCGTAGGGAGTCATACATATATCATTTTAAAATTACATTCTTCTTTATCTGACTGAAATAATCAGCTTTACTGGTTAACTATACGTACTTCTCAGTGACATTCGTAAAGCTTACCGGTTAATAAAGCTTTACCGCAGGGAGGCTTTTAAGCTGTTGCCAGAATCTGTCTTCCTTTCCTCAATTTTAAGTTACTTCGCTCATAAACGAGAATGTCTCAGCCGATCCGCTTCAAATTTCTATGACGCTTGCGAGTGGTATCTAGGGAACGATTCTGTGTCCACTTGGCATGTGTAGGTGACCTGTGATCAACGCTGCATAACCCATTCCCAGCATCCTGGAATAGCTGGGATAATTCACGAAGCTCTTCTGCGTATTGACTTCAAACCTTTTAAGAAATTTGTCTCGTAATTTAACAATGGCGGACAGCGAAAGTCAAGCTTTATGTTAAACATGGTGTGAAAATTGGAATCCCTTATATTCACGTTGGAAATATTTGATTCAACCTCTTCTGCATGGCTTTAGTAGGCTAAGGTATTGGTTGGAGAATTGGGCCTGCCTCGCATGGGCCAGTAGGCCTGCTGCAGTGTTCCTTCTTTCTTTTTATTATGTTCTTATGTGCAACATCTGGGTATCTCTATTTGTAGACGTTTCGCCATCCAGTGGCTCTATTAATACAAGGACATAATGAGAAGAATGCAGAGCTGTTGGTGGTGCATTTTACGGCCTGGATAATTCCAGTTAAGTGTAGTTTGTGTAAGAGTAAACTTGTTTGTATACTAAGTTTATCAAACTAGGAATTCCTGGAATATGTGAGATAGCTGAAAAATGCTTCATCTGATGGGCTTCAAACTGCTTTTTGTATCGTCTACTGTGGCGAATTGCCTAGTTATTTTGGTAGCATTTACGAAGGACGGTGCGATACTGTGGTTAGTGTTTTTAATCAGTGTCTGTCATTGACGATAAATTAGACACATGTGCAACTCTTGGGTATCTTTATTGAGGAAACGTTTCGCCACACAGTGGCTTCATCAGTCCATACAAAGGAGAATCTTGAAGAACAGGAGGAGAATGAGGTAATCAGTCCCTCAACCTTGAGTCGATGTGGTCAGTCCATCAATCTTGAATAGAATACGGCATACGTGCTGAGAAGGAGCTTATAAACCGTTGGCAGGAGAGGTGCAGCAGTCATAGGTGGTGTCACATTTGTTCAATGTGGAAGTAGGTCGTGCCCAAGGGTTAGGCAAGCGAAGAATTCCTAAGTATTAAGATCCCAAGAAGTTGCAGTGTCTGACAGGTTTGTAGATGAGGGACTGATTACCTCATTCTCCTCCTGTTCTTCAAGATTCTCCTTTGTATGGACTGATGAAGCCACTGTGTGGCGAAACGTTTCCTCAATAAAGATACCCAAGAGTTGCACATGTGTCTAATTTATCAACATGTCGGTTCCCTGAACCATTCATCTACAAAAATGTCTGTCATGATGACGAAACAGTCGAGGCATCAGAACCCTGTCTTGTGGTACTGAACTTTTCACTTGACGTAAGTTCCTTTTGTTTTTTCTATCACACTTTTTTTATTATTTCCTTAGTTTTCCTGTTATACCGGGTTGGTTTTATTGTATGGGCACTCACTCCACGGTTACTTTTGTCAAATACCTTTGTAAAAATCCGTGTAAACCACATCTACGTTTTAATTTTCCACCGAAGGCTTTGTGATTTTGTTATGATCTGATTGTTGTGGCTTGAGTGACCTTCCTAGTCTCAATCTTTGTTGACTGGGGTTCTTCCATTCCCTCTCGTCCCCTCCTCTCCATTTCTCCTTTCCCTTCTGTTCCCCAGGTCCATTGCCATTTTCCCCCTCCCCCTTTCCCATGCTCATTCTCTCGTTCGTTTCATCCACTCTTCCCTTTCGTCTTCTTCCCATCCCATCTCTGCTGCCCCTACATCTTTCTCCTCTCTTCTTTCGTCCCTCCTTTCCTCCCTCCTGCTCCTTTCTTTTCCCATCCTCCTCTTCCCACTTTCCTCCTCCTCCTCCTTTCCACTCCTCTCTTCCCATCCCATCCCCCGGGTGTCGTCAGTTTTCAGTACCACCTCAGGGTGATCAGTCACACCTATTTACTTCCTTTTCTCAAACAACCATTTTTAAGATCTCACCTTAAACTAGCTTTTCTTGGAAGGTCTCCCTTTTTCTCTCCTCCTTCCTTCCTTCCCTCTCTCCCTCTCCCTCCCTCACTCAGGGAGCGTCTTCAGAGGTGAAGACCTAGCTAGGAGTCCTATTCTCCGGTAATCTGATTAGGGATTAGGCCTATTGCAGCATTGTTCGAGGCAGTGAAGAATATTTTTTTTAGTATGCAGTTTTGTTCTAATGCATGAGTGTTAGTACTGAATTTGTACGTGTTAACGACATGCTGGCGGTGAAGGGGAGGGATCTGAACGTGTTAACGACATGCTGGCGGTGAAGGGGAGGGATCTGAACGTGTTAACGACATGCTGGCGGTGAAGGGAAGGGATCTGAACGTGTTAACGACATACTGACGGTGAAGGGAAGGGATCTGAACGTGTTAACGACATACTGACGGTGAAGGGAAGGGATCTGAACGTGTTAACGACATACTGGCGGTGAAGGGAAGGGATCTGAACGTGTTAACGACATACTGGCGGTGAAGGGAAGGGATCTGAACGTGTTAACTACATACTGACGGTGAAGGGGAGGGATCTGAACGTGTTAACGACATACTGGCGGTGAAGGGAAGGGATCTGAACGTGTTAACGACATACTGACGGTGAAGGGAAGGGATCTGAACGTGTTAACGACATACTGACGGTGAAGGGAAGGGATCTGAACGTGTTAACGACATACTGACGGTGAAGGGAAGGGATCTGAACGTGTTAACGACATACTGGCGGTGAAGGGAAGGGATCTGAACGTGTTAACGACATACTGACGGTGAAGGGAAGGGATCTGAACGTGTTAACGACATACTGGCGGTGAAGGGAAGGGATCTGAACGTGTTAACGACATACTGACGGTGAAGGGAAGGGATCTGAACGTATTAACGACATACTGGCGGTGAAGGGAAGGGATCTGAACGTGTTAACGACATACTGACGGTGAAGGGAAGGGATCTGAACGTGTTAACGACATACTGACGGTGAAGGGAAGGGATCTGAACGTGTTAACGACATACTGACGGTGAAGGGGAGAGATCTGAACGTGTTAACGACATACTGGCGGTGAAGGGAAGGGATCTGAACGTGTTAACGACATACTGACGGTGAAGGAAAGGGAACTGAACGTGTTAACGACATACTGACGGTGAAGGGAAGGGATCTGGACGTGTTAACGACATACTGGCGGTGAAGGGAAGGGATCTGAACGTGTTAACGACATACTGACGGTGAAGGAAAGGGATCTGAACGTGTTAACGACATACTGACGGTGAAGGGAAGGGATCTGAACGTGTTAACGCCATACTGACGGTGAAGGGAAGGGATCTGAACGTGTTAACGACATACTGGCGGTGAAGGGAAGGGATCTGAACGTATTAACGACATACTGGCGGTGAAGGGGAGGGATCTGAACGTGTTAACGACATACTGACGGTGAAGGGGAGAGATCTGAACGTGTTAACGACATACTGACGGTGAAGGGAAGGGATCTGAACGTGTTAACGACATACTGACGGTGAAGGGAAGGGATCTGAACGTGTTAACGACATACTGACGGTGAAGGGAAGGGATCTGAACGTGTTAACGACATACTGACGGTGAAGAGAAGGGATCTGAACGTGTTAACGACATACTGACGGTGAAGGGAAGGGATCTGAACGTGTTAACGACATACTGGCGGTGAAGGGAAGGATCTGAACGACATACTGACGGTGAAGGGAAGGGATCTGAACGTGTTAACGACATACTGACGGTGAAGGGGAGAGATCTGAACGTGTTAACGACATACTGGCGGTGAAGGGAAGGATCTGAACGACATACTGACAGGGAAGGGATCTGAACGTGTTAACGACATACTGGCGGTGAAGGGAAGGGATCTGAACGTGTTAACGACATACTGACGGTGAAGGGAAGGGATCTGAACGTGTTAACGACATACTGGCGGTGAAGGGGAGGGATCTGAACGTGTTAACGACATACTGGCGGTGAAGGGAAGGGATCTGAACGTGTTAACGACATACTGGCGGTGAAGGGAAGGGATCTGAACGTGTTAACGACATACTGGCGGTGAAGGGAAGGGATCTAAGCGTGTTAACGACATACTGACGGTGAAGGGAAGGGATCTGAACGTGTTAACGACATACTGGCGGTGAAGGGGAGGGATCTGAACGTGTTAACGACATACTGGCGGTGAAGGGGAGGGATCTGAACGTGTTAACGACATACTGGCGGTGAAGGGGAGGGATCTGAACGTGTTAACGACATACTGACGGTGAAGGGGAGGGATCTGAATGTATTAACGACATACTGACGGTGAAGGGGAGGGATCTGAATGTATTAACGACATACTGGCGGTGAAGGGGAGGGATCTGAATGTATTAACGACATACTGACGGTGAAGGGGAGGGATCTGAATGTATTAACGACATACTGGCGGTGAAGGGGAGGGATCTGAACGTGTTAACGACATACTGGCGGTGAAAGGAAGGGATCTGAACGTGTTAACGACATACTGGCGGTGAAGGGAAGGGATCTGAACGTGTTAACGACATACTGATGGTGAAGGGAAGGGATCTGAACGTGTTAACGACATACTGAAGGTGAAGGGGAGGGATCTGAACGTGTTAACGACATACTGGCGGTGAAAGGAAGGGATCTGAACGTGTTAACGACATACTGGCGGTGAAGGGAAGGGATCTGAACGTGTTAACGACATACTGATGGTGAAGGGAAGGGATCTGAACGTGTTAACGACATACTGATGGTGAAGGGAAGGGATCTGAACGTGTTAACGACATACTGATGGTGAAGGGAAGGGATCTGAACGTGTTAACGACATACTGACGGTGAAGGGGAGGGATCTGAATGTATTAACGACATACAGGCAAGAAAACATTATTTTTCATTTTTTTCACTGATTTTGTCCTCATCGCCTTGATGTGACGATAATGTCCTTCACATTGATTAGCCTCATTTTCTTTTAATTTTAATTTGTTGGTGTGTGGTCATAATGAAGTGGCTAGAAGCGAAGATTTAGACGGCACCGGCGCCTTCTCCACTTAGTGTCCTCATTACTCGCCACTTACTGAGGGGTGGACATGTGCCCTTTCTTGAAGGAGATAATTCTTTATTGCTTTGTTGTCCTCCAGTCTCAGACAGTTTGTCCTGTCTGTTGTCTCTTAATTACTGATAGAATACGATATCGACACCTTCATAAATAAGACTCATATGCAACACTACTACTACTACTACTACTACTACTACTACTACTACTACTACTACTACTACTACTACTACTACTACTACTACTACTACTACTACTACTACTACTACTACTACTACTACTACTACTACTACTATTTCTATTACTTCTACTACTGTTACTAATACTACTACTACTACTACTAATATTGCTGCTACTACTACTACTACTACGACTGTTCTCAGTGTCTTGCCTTGTAGTGCACTTGTTGAAGATGCAACGTCAGCCTTCCACACTTTCACTGACCTATCTAATGCGTTTGAGATATTTCTTCTGATAGTGTTCTGAAACCATTCTTGTAGTAAATCTCGAACCGTTCTTGTTCTTCGTTATGCTTCTTGAGATACACTTTGTTAGGTAAAGATCACAAGTGCAGCTAATGTGACATCTTATTGTGGCAACGTTTCGCTCTCCAGGAGCTTTGTCAAGCCGTTACAAGCAATACAGGGACACAGAGAGAATATATAGATATACATATATATATATATATATATATATATATATATATATATATATATATATATATATATAATATATATATATATATATATATATATATATATATATATATATATATATATATCTTTCTTTCAACACACCGGCCGTATCCCACCGAGGCGGGGTGGCCCAAAAGGAAAAACGAAAGTTTCTCCTTTTACATTTAGTAATATATACAGGAGAAGAGGTTACTAGCCCCTTGCTCCCGGCATTTTAGTTGCCTCTTACAACACGCATGGCTTACGGAGGAAGAATTCTGTTCCACTTCCCCATGGAGATAAGAGGAAATAAACAAGAATAAGAACTAGAAAGAAAATAGAAGAAAACCCAGAGGGGTGTGTATATATGTGCTTGTACATGTATGTGTAGTGTGACCTAAGTGTAAGTAGAAGTAGCAAGACGTACCTGAAATCTTGCATGTTCATGAGACAGAAAAAAGGACACCAGCAATCCTACCATCATATATATATATATATATATATATATATGTACACCGCGTACAGTGATTTTTAACGTCTCATTGTTAGTGTTCCTGAAGGCTGTTCTTACAGTGGTCAGCTTTGCATGTGCTGTCGATGGTGTCTGTGTGACTTGCGTAAGATGCCTGGTGTAAGTTTACTTTTGGTCCCTTTTTCTTTCGGGCCATTCTGTGAGTTTTTCCCCATTCAGCACTGTTTCTGACCTCCCTCTCAGGTAGCACTCTTTTTTTTCTGACCTCCCTCTCAGGTAGCACTCTTTTTTCTGATCTCCCTCTCAGGTAGCATTCTTTTTCTGACTTCCCTCTCACTTAACAGTATTTTTTTTTCTGGCCTCCCTCTCAAGTAGCACTCTTTTTCTGACCTCTCAGGTAGCACTCTTTTTCTGACCTCCCTCTCAGGTAGCACTCTTTTTCTGACCTCCCTCTCAGGTAGCACTCTTTTTCTGACCTCCCTCTCAGGTAGCACTCTTTTTCTGACCTCCCTCTCAGGTAGCACTCTTTTTCTGACCTCCCTCTCGGGTAGCACTCTTTTTCTGACTTCCCTCTCAGGTAACACTCTTTTTCTGACCTCCCTCTCGGGTAGCACTCTTTTTCTGACCTCCCTCTCAGGTAACACTCTTTTTCTGACCTCCCTCTCAGGTAGCACTCTTTTTCTGACCTCTCAGGTAGCACTCTTTTTCTGACCTCCCTCTCAAGTGGTACTAATCTTCTGGCTTTCCTCTAAGGTGGCACTCATCTTCTGGCCTCTCTGATGGTATTGCTTCGTTGACCTAACCTTCTGTCCTCTTGTGCCTGTCGTACCTGACCAAGAAGCTGCAGTAGTAATGTAACTATACACTCAGACTAGAGTAGCGGACAGTTTTTGGTTAAGAGAAGTAGTAGTGTGTGGATTAGTATAACTGCAGCCAGAACTAGTGTGTGGCTCGCTAGATCAAGGCTAGTGGTGTGTGGCTCGCTAGATCAAGGCTAGTGGTGTGTGGCTCGCTAGATCAAGGCTAGTGGTGTGTGGCTCGCTAGATCAAGGCTAGTGGTGTGTGGCTCGCTAGATCAAGGCTAGTGGTGTGTGGCTCGCTAGATCAAGGCTAGTGGTGTGTGGCTCGCTAGTCCATGGCTAGTGACGTATGGTTATTGAGCAGCAAGTACCATTGAGCTGCTTGTTATAAATTTACGGTCAACCTGCTTGCTAAATTGTGCTGTTCTTGAGAACCTTGGCTTATTTTTACTCTACATTCTCTCTCTCTCTCTCTCTCTCTCTCTCTCTCTCTCTCTCTCTCTCTCTCTCTCTCTCTCTCTCTCTCTGTCTTTCTCTATCTCTCTCTCCTCGACCATTTCCGCTGCCTATTTCACCCAGTTTCCCATTTCCCACTCCCCTATTTCCCAGGCAGGCAGCGTGGGCCACCCCCCCCCCCCCCATCACTGGGCAGGACTAACAAAACACACTTATCCCTCCCTCACCTCACACACAATCTCAACCCTTAATACTACGGCGTCGTAGAGGCGAGATTACCACTGGCTGACCACCTCTCCTGCTCACCACCTTCCCCCTCCCCCCTCCCCCCAAAATTTTTCCAAAATCCCTACCGGGGCAGTTTTCTTGGAATATCAGCTTCTTTGTAATATATCCATTTTTTCGTTCATATTCACAATAATACATATTATTTCTTCCCTTTTCGGCTGAATAGGCTTTTTTGACCACTAGTATTGATTTATAAACAGATTCCAATGGTGAATAGTGAACAGGTAATTAGAAATTTCTTGAGTTAGAATCACCCAAGACGGACTCGCCTCGTATGTACTAATTCCGTTATGCCAAAAAATTGGTAAAAATTGAGGCAGAACTTGGGGAATTAGGCAAACACGATGGTTGAGGCCTGGCAGGGCTTGACGCACTGCGATTTCGTCCACTTTGAGGCCTATATTATGCCTCTTCCGTTGTTCAGATTCAGTACTGATATATGTACAGTCAACTCTCATATAGAGTTCCTCTATATACAGTCAACTGTCTTATGAAGTTCCTCTATTTAGTGCAATTTTTTCCATAAATTTGATTGAAAATGCGCCCAGAAAATTAAGTAGCTAGTCAGTGTGGACTGTTGTTTTTGTGCAGCATTTACGAGAAATTCACTACACGGAGCAGCCTTACAACACACCAGACTTGTGTATAATAAAAGTATGTCTCTTGTTCTGCCTCATTCTGCTTTCCTGTCTGCCTGCCTGCCTGCCTGCCTGCCTGCCTGCCTGCCTACCTGCCTGCCTGCCTGTCTGTCTGTCTGTCTGCCTGTCTGTCTGCCTGCCTGCCTGCCTGCCTACCTGCCTGCCTGCCTGCCTGCCTGCCTGCCTGCCTGCCTGCCTACCTGCCTGCCTGCCTGCCTGCCTGCCTGCCTGCCTGCCTGCCTGCCTGCCTGCCTGCCTGCCTACCAGCCTGCATGCCTACCAACCTTCCTTCCTTCCTGCCTGCCTGCCTGCCTGCCTGCTTGCCTTCCTACCTGCCTGCCCACCTGCTTTCCTACCTGCTTGCCTTGTCCACCAGTTCTGTGGCTTCGTTACTTATGAAACAAACACACACCACACACACACACACACACACACACACACCACACACACACACACACACACACACACACACACACACACACACACACACACACACACACACACACACACACACACACACACACACACACACAAACATATATATATATATATATATATATATATATATATATATATATATATATATATATATATATATATATATATATCTATATAAATGTACATAAATGTACAGAATATGTAAAACTTGCGATCTTGGCTTAAAACACAACGCTCATCTTTCCATATAAGGCAAACGAAAATTTGTGTTTGCAATAATTTCGCAGAAATCATTCTGAACCTAACAAAAAAAATTATTTCATTGTGTTTGTTTATTATTAAATTATTGAAAACTTATCTAAAATATATTTAGTTGGGTTAGGCTAAAGTAAATTGCGCTTCTTATAATAAGGTTAGGTAAGTTTTCTAAGATTCTCTTAGTGCAAAATTATAAATTTTTACATTAACAATAATGAAAAAAAAATATATCTTTAAACGTACAAGAGGAAATTTTAGAAAGGACTTAATTTTAAATGAGTTCTTGCTAATTGACCAGTTTTACCTATTCGGCACGACATATATATATATATATATATATATATATATATATATATATATATATATATATATATATATATATATATATATACAAGGAATTCGCAAGAGCAGGCGAAATATACACAAACACTGATCTCTGGCCAATGGAGACTCGAACCTACGAACCTTGGAACAAGGTACGCAGTGCTTTACCATTCTCACCACACAGTAAGGCTAATGCATGCAGGGGATGAGATGAAAAGCTGTAATCCTTCTCCCTGAAAGGTGGCTGCCTTGGATCAACGTCTAGCGCAAGCTGCACGCCAAAGTATTGGTCCAGTGTGGTGAGAATGGCAAAGCACTGCGTACCTTGTTCCAAGGTTCGTAGGTTCGAGTCTCCTTCGGCCAGAGATCAGTGAATATATATATATATATATATATATATATATATATATATATATATATATATATATATATATATATATATATATTAAAATTCTCCCTTTCCCTTCTGCGTAGATGCCTTGATGCTGGTAAAGGCTCTTAATCCAAGGAATTGGAAATGCCCCCGTTTTATTTCCACTGGATCTAGTTTCATTGTTTGTTGTTCTGTATGTGCTATATGGTCCCTACGAGTTTAGCGCTTTCTCTTGAAAATAATAGTAAGAATAATAATCATAAAAATGAAAATATAATAATAACAATAATAATAATAATAATAATAATAATCCTTTACTTTAAAACTCCTTTAAAATTATAATACACATATCATTTTCCATCTTTTAAATCCTCATGAAGTTATGGGATAAATCTCTGAGGTAGACGTAAATCACTTAGCCTCCTCTCGGATTTAATTAAATCTCAAACTCTAATCCATCGAACGTGAGAAATCCGAGCGTAATAATTCAGAGAACGGCAATAAATCCACATAGTTTGTGCCTTAATACGTAAATTTCTTTTAGGGCAATAAATACGCATCTCAGTCTCTAAATCCTATTAGATGACTTAAAAAATTATAATGTATAAAGGATAACGCAAAAAATCTCTATGGACGAAATATCTCTCAATGGATGATGCAATAAATCCCAATAGATGAGGCAAAAAGTCTCAGAGGACGCGATAAATCCCAGTATCAGATGCAATAAATCTGAAGAGTAAAATCTCAGAGCGTTTAGAAAATAAAAATCTCTTTGGCCAAGTATGGTAAACATCTGTAAAAAATTGGTAAATCCCCCCATGTTTGGACTCTTTCCACAGCCTTAAAAAAAATCGCTCCCTAAATCCGACGAGTGGGGAGGGGGCCATATATCCCCCAGGAAAAAACAACACTGTCGTAAAACCCTGTTAAACCTCAGATTGGATTAAGCTGTCATGAGGTGTGGCGGTCAGGTCGTGAGAGAACAGCACAGGGAGGTCGACCTGGGCTAAGCAACCCACTATATAAAATATATATATCGAAAGTATGTTTGGTGATATACACTGAGAGTATGATGAGGTTATATATATATATATATATATATATATATATATATATATATATATATATATATATATATATATATATATATATATATATATATATATATATATATATATGTGTGTGTGTGTGTGTGTGTGTGTGTGTAAAACAACCACTGTGAAAGAGAGAAATTTCAAGCGCTTTCGTGACTACTCACGAATGCGCTTGGAATTTCTCTATTCTTTCACAGTGGTTGTTTTGCATATTCTGAAATCACCTGTTTACTGTGATCTTATTGTTTATATATATATATTTATATATATATATATATATATATATATATATATATATATATATATATATATATATATATATATATATATAATATCGTGCCGAATAGGTATAACTTGCGATTTTGGGTTAAATAGCAACGCTCTTCTTGCCGAATAAGGGAAGCGAAAATTTGTGTATGCATTAATTTCTCAATTATTCTGAACCTAACGAAAAAATATGTTTCATTGTGTTTGTTCATTATTAAATTTTTGTAAACTTATCTAAAATATATTTAGTTGGACTAGGCTAAATTAAATTGTGCTTGTTATAATAAGGTTAGGTAAGTTTTCTAAGGTTCTTTCGGTACAAAATAATTATTTTTTACATTAACATAAATGAAAAAATATATATATCTTTAAACATATAAGAGAAAATTATAGAAAGGACTTAATTTTAAATGAGTTCTTGCTAATTGACCAGTTTTACCTAATCGACTTTTTCACATATATATGTAATAGCAGAACGTAGGTTTGATTATTATTCAGTCGTAGGATTAGTGGTGGTTCTGTCCTCCATTGTGTAACTGAGTGACAGAAACGGCATTGCAATTGACTTTCCACCTGTAAACGCTGCAATGCTCTGCAGAGAGAGAGAGAGAGAGAGAGAGAGAGAGAGAGAGAGAGAGAGAGAGAGAGAGAGAGGGGGGGTAAGGTCACCTCCGAGTGATATCTTAGGTGATGGGAGTGTCGGTCGTCGTTGGAATCGGCTCTTCCAAAACCTCGGTGAAGGTCAGAGACCGAGAATGTTTGGTGTTAGTTGTTGTGGTTAAAGTCGATACCAAGCACAGTTTGCTACATTGGTCTGTTTCTTCGATAAGAAATTTAGCCTCGGGGAAGTTCATCAGGTGTTGCTATGCAGCGTGTACTGTGTGTTGCTAGTGTTGTCTTGGCAAGCTTGTCTGTGTTCCTTAAGTCAGGTGGAAGTTTTCATCTATGTAAGATATGTCACAGCCTCTACGAGGCGCGATCTAGCATGTTACAGTATTGTTTGCTGGCTTAGTCGCCTTTGTTGACTAATTTCCTGATGGCATTGGAGGGTGAGTTTGTGACTCTAGTTTTGGTTTTGGCTAAGGTGTTGGTTAGGTTTCTGCCTGCATTATGTATTTGAACATTAAAAAGGTATAAAATACCGACAGGTTGTTAGGTAAGACACATATGCAACAGTTAGGTATCTTTATTTTGAAACGTTTCGCCTACACAGTAGGCTTCTTCAGTCGAGTACAGAAAAGTTGATAGAAGCAGAAGATACTTGAAGACGATGTAATCAGTCCATCACCCTTAAAGTTTTGAGGTGGTCAGTCCCTCAGTCTGGAGAAGAGCATTGTTCCATAGAATGAAACAATATGGAGAAGAAGTGACAGGATGGAGCACTTATATAGCGCCAACAGGTGAGACGTAGGTCACTATGAGAGGTAAGAACTCAGATGTTGGAAGGTCAGGTCCCTCTCAAATCCAGCCGTTCTCACTAGTAGAGGTAGTAGAAGTTGATTGTAGGTCTGTACCAAGATACCCTTGTGTTGCAGTGTCTGACAGATTGAACAATAAAAAGGTATAAAATACGTGGGTTGGCTCCGGTATGCTGCCATATATAATCTTTCTCGGTCGGTGCTGAAGTGTGTCGGATAGTGTATCTTCATGAAGACTCTGCAGTGCAGATGTAACTGTATTCCTCTCTAAGGAACGTGGCGGAGAAAGAGATTCAGTGGCCAGACACAAAAAGAACACGATGATGATCTCTCGTTCGGTTCTGTTGTTATTGTGGGACTAGAAGTATAGGTCGTTTTTATAGGTGAGATGTCGTCCTTGGTTTTTTGTTATGAGAACATAAGAATGGAGGAACACTGCAGAAGGCCTACTAGCCCATGCGAGGCAGGTCCTTATCAAAACAACCTCGACGTAAAGTTACCCAAGAAATAACTCCCGTACCCAATGACACCAATCAAACCCAGCCCCTCCCACTCGTATATATCTCCAATCTCTTCTTAAAGCTACCCGAGGTCCTAGCCTCTATCACCCTACTGGGAAGACTGTTCCACGCAACTGGGAAGACTGTTCCACGTACTGAAAGGAAATCTGTCAATCATGTTGCTGCTCCATGTTAAATTTGATGGAGGTTTTCGCTGTTGATATTTTTGAGAAGGTTAACGGTGTTCAAGCGTCTAGGAACGATGTCTACACACCACGTCCCTCGGGATATAGATCTTAAGTCCTTTCTGCAGTTGATCCATATGGCTGCTATGATTGGCCTTCATGGTGAATCCACAGACATGCCGAAGGACTGTTTATGTATAGAGTCCCTGAAAGAAAAGTGTCGTCGAGAATGTTCTCAGTTGCGCCGTGGGCACGATGAGAAAACACTGTATGAACATCCGTGGTTTCAGACGTTTTAACAGCTTACCAGAAGATATCGTTAACACTGTCGGAGCAAGTGTAGACGTCCTAAAAAAAAAACTGGACATGTACCTTTACCAAGTGCCAAATCAACCAGGCTGTAATGGATATGGGGGCCAGCGCGCGTCACCAGCAGCAACAGCCTGGCTGATCAAACACGCACCAGATAAACCTGACCCAGGGCCGGGCTGCGACTGTAGGAAAACTCCCGAAACCCGTGTCTGTTTTCTAATAAATATGTCCAAGTGTTTGCTTATGTGTATCTCTAAACCAACTTGTCGGTATCTATTACTCAAGGTTTATACCATATTTTGAAGTACCTGATGGTCTTTATAAAATGTGAATGACACTTATGACTAGTTAATGGTGTGACTAGTTAATGGTGTGACTAGTTAATGGTGTGACTAATTAATAGTGGTGACGTGTACTTAGCTCTGTGAAGACCTGTTTGCGCGCTCTCTACGGATTGAAGCAAGATGCCCTCCATCGAGCAACTTTACCAACAGCTTAAGGAAGAATTGAGGATGGCGAAGATGGAGATTCGGCGACTGACCGAGGAAAACAAGAAGATTCGTAGTAGTCCTCCTGTTTTGAGTCTTCAGGTCAAGAAGGGAAACTGGTCAGTGGCTGGACAGCAGGGAACGAAGTTGACGATCAAGAAGACGAATGGAAAGGTAGAAACGATGAAGAAGAAAGAGACTGCTGTGGAAACTGTTGTGGAAACATCTAATACATTCTCAATGCTACCCGACGAGTGCGAGTCGACTACTGGGAACGTCACGACGAACGACACCAAGGAAGGTAAGAATATTGTTGTTGTTGGGGATAGCCAAGTTAGGTATATGGATAGGGCGTTCTGCTTGAAGGACAGGAGTAGGAGACAGAGGGTTTGCTTTCCTGGGGCTGGGATGGAGGATATTGTTAGCCGTCTGGATGACATCATGAGAGGTAATGGGAGCAATCCTATTATCTGTCTCAGTGCTGGAGGCAACGATGTTGGCAAACATAGGAGTGAAGACCTGATTAGCAGTTATAGGTCAGCAATAGAAATAATTAGGAGGAAGGGTGGGAACCCTGTCATATGTGGTATTTTGCTAAGGAGAGGAGTTGGAAATGAATGGTTGTCCAGGGCAATTGGTGTCAATTGCTGGCCGGACAAATACTGTAAGGAAAATGCGGTAACATTCATTGACAACTGGGACCTCTTCTATGGCAGAAATGACATGTATGCCAGAGATGGGGTTCACTTATCTAGGTCTGGGGTGGGGGCACTGGCAACTGCAGTGGAGGGAGCTGTTAGGACTTTAAACTAGGAATAGTTAGTGGTATGGGTTTTGGCAGGAAAACAGTGAAGTCCCAGTGTAGTAATATTATGAGTTCTAGGGGAACTAGTAATAATAAGAACGAGATAGATATTGAAAAGCCAGTGACACTGGGTGATAAGGACAGTAATAGGTTTAGTAGAAAAACAGAAATGAGCAGGAAGGGTAAAGAAAAAGGAGAGTCTTTCAATGTTTATTATGCTAATAGCCGTAGTGCTAGGAATAAGATGGACGAGTTGAGATTAGTTGCTAGTGCAGGTAACATTGATGTATTTGCCTTAACTGAAACGTGGTTTAATTCAAAAAGTCGGGACATGCCTGCGGAATGTAACATTCAGGGTTTTAAATTGTTCCAAGTAGATAGAAGTATCGGGAAGGGGGGTGGGGTGGCATTGTATGTCCGAGATCGCTTGAACTTTTGCATAAAAACGGGTATTAAGTCTGAAGTAACACATACAGAGTCTGTTTGGATAGAATTTTCAGAGGGGCATGAAAAACTGATTTTAGGTGTGATATACCGTCCCCCAAACTTAGATAGGGACCAAGGGAGACTACTATGGGAGGAAATTGTTAAGGCCACAAGGCACGATAATGTAGTAATTCTAGGAGACTTTAACTTTAGTCATATTGATTGGAATTTCTTGACTGGGAATTTAGAATCATACGATTTCTTAGAAGTAGTTCAGGATTGTTTTTTGAAGCAGTTTGTGACAGAACCTACAAGGGGAAATAACCTGCTTGACTTAGTTCTGGCAAACAATGAATCCCTTGTTAATAATTTAGAAATTTCAGAGGAACTGGGTGCTAGCGACCACAAATCAATTACATTTAGCATTGAATAGAAGTACGATAGTAGCGATAACTCAGTAACAGTCCCAGATTTTCGCTTAGCAGATTACGATGGGCTTAGAGAACACTTATCATCTGTTGACTGGGGTAACGAAGAGAGCTATCAATATGACAGTTTTCTGAACACAATACATGCTGCTCAAAGAACGTTTATCCCGTATAAAGAAATTAGATCAAATAGAAATGACCCAAAATGGATGAATAATAGGCTGAAATATCTACTAGGGCATAAGAAAGGAATTTATAGGCGAATCAAAAGAGGTGAGGGTCATCTTATGAATCAGTATATTGACATTAAGAGGGACATTAAAAAGGGGATAAGAAAAGCTAAAAGGGACTATGAAATTAAAGTTGCTAGGGATTCTAAAACTAACCCAAAAAGTTTTTTCCAGGTATATAAAACAAAAGTTAGAGATAAGATAGGTCCCCTCAAAAATAATTATGGGCATCTTACTGACAAAGAGAATGAAATGTGCTCGATTTTAAATAATTATTTTCTCTCAGTTTTTACACAGGAAGACACTAACAATATTCCAGTAATTAATTTTTATAGTGGGCCAGAAGAAGATAAATTATGTAACATCACAGTCACTAGTGAAATGGTTGTGAAGCAGATAGACCGACTGAAGCAAAATAAGTCGCCGGGTCCTGATGAGGTTTTTTCAAGGGTTCTTAAGGAATGCAAAATGGAACTCTGTGAACCATTAACCAATATTTTTAATTTATCTCTTCAAACAGGTGTAGTGTCTGATATGTGGAAGATGGCTAATGTAATTCCTATTTTTAAAACAGGGGACAAGTCGTTACCGTCAAATTACCGCCCAATAAGCCTGACCTCAATTGTAGGCAAATTACTAGAGTCAATTATAGCTGAGATTATAAGAAGCCATCTTGATAAGCATAGCTTGATTAATGATACTCAGCATGGATTCACAAGAGGCCGGTCTTGTCTAACTAATGTATTAACTTTCTTCAGTAAAGCTTTTGAGGCTGTTGACCACGATAAAGAATTTGATATTATTTACTTAGATTTTAGTAAGGCTTTTGATAGAGTTCCGCACCATAGACTGTTAAAGAAAGTGGCAGCTCATGGCATTGAAGGAAAAGTGCTCTCGTGGATCGAGTCATGACTCACAGACAGGAAGCAGAGTGTGTCCATAAATGGGGTTAAATCCGAGTGGGGATCTGTAACAAGTGGCGTTCCACAGGGATCAGTCTTGGGCCCGTTGTTGTATATAATATATATCAATGATCTTGATGAGGGAATTACTAGTGATATGAGCAAATTCGCCGATGACACAAAGATAGGTAGGAAAATTGATTCAAACGTAGATGTTAGGGAACTTCAGGAGAATTTAAACAAACTCTATTCTTGGTCAGAAAAGTGGCAGATGCAGTTCAATGTAGATAAATGCAAGGTTCTCAAGCTCGGGAGTGTCCATAACCCTAGCACTTATAAGTTAAATGATGTAGAACTTAGCCATACAGATTGCGAAAAGGACTTGGGGGTTATGGTGAGCAGCAACCTTAAACCAAGACAGCAATGCCTAAGCGTACGTAATAAGGCAAATAGATTACTGGGATTTATATCAAGAAGTGTAAGCAACAGAAGTCCAGAGGTCATACTGCAGGTTTATACATCATTAGTAAGGCCTCACCTAGATTATGCAGCTCAATTCTGGTCTCCATATTACAGAATGGACATAAATTCGTTAGAAAACATTCAGCGTAGGATGACTAAATTAATACATAGCATTTGAAATCTTCCTTATGAAGAAAGATTGAAGACTCTTAAGTTACATTCACTTGTTAGACGAAGAATGAGGGGAGACCTGATCGAAGTGTGTAAGTGGAAGATAGGTATTAATAAAGGGGATATTAACAAGGTCTTGAGGATCTCTCTCCAAGAGAGAACCCGCAGTAATGGATTTAAATTAGATAAGTTTAGATTTAGAAAGGACATAGGAAAGTTTGTTAGGTAAGACACATATGCAACAGTTAGGTATCTTTATTTCGAAACGTTTCGCCTACACAGTAGGCTTCTTCAGTCGAGAACATAAGAACATAAGAAAGGAGGAATACTGCAGCAGGCCTGTTGGCCCATACTAGGCAGGTCCTTTACAATTCATCCCACTAACAACATTTGACCAACCCAATTTTCAATGCCACCCAAGAAACAAGCTCCGATGTGCAAGTCCCTCTCAAATCCAACCTTTCCCACTCATGTACTTATCCAACCTAAATTTGAAACTACCCAAAGTCCCAGCCTCAACAACCCAACTAGGCAGACTGTTCCACTCATCAACTACCCTATTTCCAAACCAATACTTTCCTATGTCCTTTCTAAATCTAAACTTATCTAATTTAAATCCATTGCTGCGGGTTCTCTCTTGGAGAGATATCCTCAAGACCTTGTTAATATCCCCTTTATTAATACCTATCTTCCACTTGTACACTTCGATCAGGTCTCCCCTCATTCTTCGTCTTACAAGTGAATGTAACTTAAGAGTCTTCAATCTTTCTTCATAAGGAAGATTTCTAATGCTATGTATTAATTTAGTCATCCTACGCTGAATGTTTTCTAACGAATTTATGTCCATTCTGTAATATGGAGACCAGAATTGAGCTGCATAATCTAGAAAAGTTGATAGAAGCAGAAGAGACTTGAAGACGATGTAATCAGTCCATCACCCTTAAAGTTTTGAGGTGGTCAGTCCCTCAGTCTGGAGAAGAGCATTGTTCTATAGTCTGAAACAATATGGAGTTGAAGTGACAGGATGGAGCCTTAGCGCCAGGAGGTGAGACGTAGGTCACTAGTAGAACGCAGATGTTGTTAGGTCAGGTCCCTCTCAAATCCAGCCGTTCTCACCAGTAGAGGTTGTCGAAGTTGATTTCAGGTCTGTACCAAGATACCCTTGTGTTGCAGTGTCTGACAGATTGAACATTAAAATATTAAAATGGTATAAAATACCGACAGATTGTTAGGTAAGACACATATGCAACAGTTAGGTATCTTTATTTCATAAGAACATAAGAACACAAGAAAGGAGGAACACTGCAGCAGGCCTGTTGGCCCATACTAGGCAGGTCCTTTACAATTCATCCCACTAACAAAACATTTGCCCAACCCAATTTTCAATGCTACCCAAGAAATAAGCTCTGGTATGAAAGTCCCACTCAAATCCAACCCATCCCACTCATGTACTTATCCAACCTAAATATGAAACTACTTAAAGTCCTTGCCTCAATAACCCAACTAGGTAGACTGTTCCACTCATCAACTACCCTATTTCTAAACCAATACTTTCCTATGTCCTTTCAAAATCTAAACTTATCTAATTTAAATCAATTACTGCGGGTTCTCTCTTGGAGAGATATCCTCAAGACCTTGTTAATATCCCCTTTATTAATACCTATCTTCCACTTATACACTTCGATCAGGTCTCCCCTCATTCTTCGTCTAACAAGTGAATGTAACTTAAGAGTCTTCAATCTTTCTTCATAAGGAAGATTTCTAATGCCATGTATTAATTTAGTCATCCTACGCTGAATGTTTTCTAACGAATTTATATCCATTCTGTAATATGGAGACCAGAATTGAGCTGCATAATCTAGGTGAGGCCTTACTAATGATGTATAAAGCTGCAGTATAACCTCTGGACTTCTGTTGCTTACACTTCTTGATATAAATCCCAGAGCTACTCATTAAATAACTCCCGTACCCCGTGACACCAATCAAACCCAGCCCCTCCCACATCAGAGCTTATTTCATGGGTAGCATTGAAAATTGGGTTGGTCAAATGTTTGTTAGTGGGATGAATTGTAAAGGACCTGCCTAGTATGGGCCAACAGGCCTGCTGCAGTGTTCCTCCTTTGGAAATAAATGGTATAAAATACCGACACAATGGCAATATAAACACAAATGCAGTATAATGTGATCCTTTATTGACTACGTATCGCCCACACAGTGGGCTTTTTCAAGTCCACTGTGTGGGCGAAACGTAGTCAATAAAGGATCACATTATACTGCATTTGTGTTTATATTGCCAGTGTTCCTCCTTTCTTATGTTCTTAATCTATTTGCCTTATTACGTACGCTTAGGCACTGCCGTCTTGGTTTAAGGTTGCTGCTCACCATAACCCCCAAGTCCTTTTCGCAATCTGTATGACTAAGTTCTACATTATTTAACTTATAAGTGCTAGGGTTATGGACACTCCCGAGCTTCAGAACCTTGCATTTATCTACATTGAACTGCATCTGCCACTTTTCTGACCAAGAATAGAGTTTGTCTAAATCCTCCTGAAGTTCCCTAACATCTACGTTTGAATCAATTATCCTACCTATCTTTGTGTCATTGGCGAATTTGCTCATATCACTAGTAACACCCTCATCAAGAACATTGATATATATTATAAACAACAACGGGCCCAAGACAGATCCCCACTCGGATTTAACCCCATTTATTGACACTCTCTGCTTCCTGTCTGTGAGCCATGACTCGACCCCCGAGAGCACTTTTCCCCCAATGCCATGAGCTGCCACTTTCTTTAACAGTCTATGGTGCGGAACTCTATCAAAAGCCTTACTAAAATCTAAGTAAATAATATCAAATTCTTTATCGTGGTCAACAGCCTCAAAAGCTTTACTGAAGAAAGTTAATAAATTAGTTAGACAAGACCGGCCTCTTGTGAATCCATGCTGAGTATCATTAATCAAGCTATGCTTATCAAGATGGCTTCTTATAATCTCAGCTATAATTGACTCTAGTAATTTGCCTACAATTGAGGTCAGGCTTATTGGGCGGTAATTTGACGGTAACGACTTGTCCCCTGTTTTAAAAATAGGAATTACATTAGCCATCTTCCACATATCAGACACTACACCTGTTTGAAGAGATAAATTAAAAATATTAGTTAATGGTTCACAGACTTCCATTTTGCATTCCTTAAGAACCCTTGAAAAAACCTCATCAGGACCCGGTGACTTATTTTGCTTCAGTCGGTCTATCTGCTTCACAAATTAGACACATGTGCAACTCTTGGGTATGTGGAAAAAGACACTTATGTACAGTTCAGGACATTTATTAAAGGAAACGTTTCGCCACGAGTGGTATAGTGTAGATTCCTGCACTTGTGCCAGAATCATGCTTGGGTTTTTGTATCAGGTTCCTAATAGTAGTTGAAGAGCTGGTAGATATTTTAGCCAGTTTTCTGTCAAACATTTTTGAAACATTAGTGGCAACGTTGCTGACCGGTAAAACGATGTAACTTGGAGGCTTTTCTTCAATTTGATAGGTGTTGGTCTTGCTGAGGATACGTGTTGCACGTTTCCTGCAGTCACGTATGAAGTGTAGGGGAAAGTGTAGTGAACTAAAAGAGTTGGTGATGTATGTACATTCTTCTTCGAGGAACTGCGGACTGGAAATCCTGTAGGCTCTCAGAAAGAAGCCAATAACTACCCCTCTTTTAGTTCTTGTGTCATGGTGAGAGAAGAAATGTAGAAGATCATTCTTGTAGGTAGGCTTCCGGTAGACTTTAAAAGAAAGTTTGCTTTCCCCTGTGCGTAAGAGAACGTCGAGAAAAGGTAACTGGTTGTCCTTCTCCTCCTCTAGAGTAAATTTAATAGTAGGTTCCAGATTGTTGATGGTGTTGAGGATGCCCTGTACGTCAAGATTTTTGGGTACAATGACCAAAATATCATCTACGTACCGCATCCAAGTAACTGAACGAGGGATGTTATTGAGGATCCTTCTTGATTCCAGGTCCTCCATATATAAATTGGCAAGAACTGCACTAAGGGGGGATCCCATGGCTAGTCCGAAGAGTTGTTTGTACTTCTTGTCCTCGAACCTAAAACAGTTATAACGAACAGGGCATCCTCAACACCATCAACAATCTGGAACCTACTATTAAATTTACTCTAGAGGAGGAGAAGGACAACCAGTTACCTTTTCTCGACGTTCTCTTACGCACAGGGGAAAGCAAACTTTCTTTTAAAGTCTACCGGAAGCCTACCTACAAGAATGATCTTCTACATTTCTTCTCTCACCATGACACAAGAACTAAAAGAGGGGTAGTTATTGGCTTCTTTCTGAGAGCCTACAGGATTTCCAGTCCGCAGTTCCTCGAAGAAGAATGTACATACATCACCAACTCTTTTAGTTCACTACACTTTCCCCTACACTTCATACGTGACTGCAGGAAACGTGCAACACGTATCCTCAGCAAGACCAACACCTATCAAATTGAAGAAAAGCCTCCAAGTTACATCGTTTTACCGGTCAGCAACGTTGCCACTAATGTTTCAAAAATGTTTGACAGAAAACTGGCTAAAATATCTACCAGCTCTTCAACTACTATTAGGAACCTGATACAAAAACCCAAGCATGATTCTGGCACAAGTGCAGGAATCTACACTATACCATGTGGGGGGTGTGACAAAGTATATGTAGGGGAAACAGCCAGAACTCTGGACATTAGAATAGCAGAACACAAAAATGCTTGCAGAAATGATGACCGCAAAAACGCATGTGTTCAACATAGAGACGATGTTGGACACCTCATGAAATTCAATGAAGCTAAACTAGTTATTAAAGAAGACGACTTAAGACGGAGAAAATGCATTGAAGCTGCACTAATTTCTGTCAGTAACACTATAAAGCAAAAATCCGGTAGTTACAGTATTTCAAAATTACTAAGCAAGAGGATATTACCCATCCTGGGAACTGGTGTTACTTGATGCCAACAGGTCCCTCTCTAACCTCACCTCCTTAGTTCCATTACTACTACTACTACTACCACCACCTCTACCCACGCTTCACCTCACCTGACTCCCACCACTATATATATGTGTGTTTTCTTAGTTTTCTCTGTATTAGGACTGAAGAAGCCACTCGTGGCGAAACGTTTCCTTTAATAAATGTCCTGAACTGTACATAAGTGTCTTTTTCCACATCTTGTCGGTATCACCATACCATTTCCTCCTAACTCTTGGGTATCTTTATTGAGGAAACGTTTCGCCACACAGTGGCTTCATCAGTCCATACGTAGGAGAAACTTGAAGAACAAGAGGAGAATGAGGTAATCAGTCCCTCAACCTTGTGTCGATGTGTTCAGTCCATCAATCTTGAGTAGAATACGGCATATGAGCGGAGAAGCAGCTTATAAACCGTATGGCAGGAGAGGTGTAGCAGTCATAGGTGGTGTCACATTTGTTCAATGTGGAAGTAGGTCGTGCCCAAGAATTAGGCAAGCGAAGAATTCCTAAGTATTAAGATCCCAAGAAGTTGCAGTGTCTGACAGGTTTGTAGATGGATGGTTCAGAGAACCGACATGTTGATAAATTAGACACATGTGCAACTCTTGGGTATCTTTATTGAGGAAACGTTTCGCCACACAGTGGCTTCATCAGTCCATACGTAGGAGAAACTTGAAGAACAGGAGGAGAATGAGGTAATCAGTCCCTCAAACTTGAGTCGATGTGACTGCTACACCTCTCCTGCCATACGGTTTATAAGCGACTTCTCCGCTCATATGCCGTATTCTACTCAAGATTGATGGACTGAACACATCGACTCAAGGTTGAAGGACTGATTACTTCATTCTCCTCCTGTTCTTCAAGTTTCTTCTACGTATGGACTGATGAAGCCACTGTGTGGCGAAACGTTTCCTCAATAAAGATACCCAAGAGTTGCACATGTGTCTAATTTATCAACATGTCGGTTCTCTGAACCATCCATCTACAAACCTGTCAGACACTGCAACTAGCAACTAGTCTCAACTCGTCCATCTTATTCCTAGCACTCCGACTATTTGTGTAATATATATTTAAAGACCCTCCTCTCTCTTTACCCTTCCTGCTCCTTTCTGTTATTCCACTAAACCTATTACTGTCCTTGTCAATTTGTGCCACTGGCTTTCCAATATCTACCTCATTTTGCCTATTACTAGTTCTCCTAGTACTCATATTACTACACTGCGACTTGACTGTTTTCCCGCCAAAACCCATACCACTAACTATTCTTAGTTTAAAGACGTAACAGCTCCCTCCACTGCAGTTGCCAGTGCTCCCACCCCAGACCTAGATAAGTGAACCCCATCCTTTGCATACATGTCATTTCTGCCATAGAAGAGGTCCCAGTTGTCAATGAATGTTACCGCATTTTCCTTACATTATTTGTCCAGCCATTAATTGACACCAATTGCCCTGGACAACCATTCATTTCCAACTCCTCTCCTTGGCAAAATACCACATATGACAGGGTTCCCACCCTTCCTCCTAATTATTTCTATTGCTGACCTATACCTGCTAATCAGGTCTTCACTCCTACGTCTGCCAACATCGTTGCCACCAGCACTGAGACAGATAATAGGATTGCTCCCATTACCTCTCATGATGTCATCCAGACGGCTAACAATATCCTCCATCCCAGCCCCAGGAAAGCAAACTCTCTGTCTCCTACTCCTGTCCTTCAAGCAGAACGCCCTATCCATATACCTAACTTGGCTATCCCCAACAACAACAATATTCTTACCTTCCTTGGTGTCGATCGTCGTGACGTTCCCAGTAGTCGACTCGCATTCGTCGGGTAGCACTGAGACTGTATTAGATGTTTCCACAACAGTTTCCACAGCAGTCTCTTTCTTCTTCATCGTTTCTACCTTTCCATTCGTCTTCTTGATCGTCAACTTCGTTCCCTGCTGTCCAGCCACTGACCAGTTTCCTTTCTTGACCTGAGGACTCAAAACAGGAGGACTACTTCGAATCTTCTTGTTTTCCTCGGTCAGTCGCCGAATCTCCATCTTCGCCATCCTCAATTCTTCCTTAAGCTGTTGGTAAAGTTGCTCGATGGAGGGCATCTTGCTTCAATTCGTAGAGAGCGCGCAAACAGGTCTTCACAGAGCTAAGTACACGTTACCACTGAGCTAAGTACACGTCACCACTGAGCTAAGTACACGTCACCACTCTAAGCTAAGTACACGTCACCACTGATGTTGGTATAAACCTTGGTAATAAATACCGACAAGTTGGTTTAGAAAGACACGTAAGCAAACACTATAACATATTTATTAGAAAACGTTTCGGTCCTGGGACCTCCTGCAGTGTTCCTCCTTTCTTATGTTATGTTCTTAATGGTGTGACTAGTTAATGGTGTGACTAGTTAATGGTGTGACTAGTTAATGGTGTGACTAATTAATAGTATGACTAGTTAATGGTGTGGCTAGTTAATGGTGTGGCTATTTAATGGTGTGACTAGTTAATACTATGACTAGTTAATACTATGACTAGTTAATGGTGTGACTAGTTAAAGGTGTGACTAGTTAATGGTGTGACTAGTTAATGGTGTGACTAATTAACAGTATGACTAATTAATAGTATGACTAGTTAATGGTGTGGCTCGTTAATGGTGTGGCTATTTAATGGTGTGACTAGTTAATACTATGACTAGTTAATGGTGTGACTAGTTAAAGGTGTGACTAGTTAATGGTGTGACTAGTTAATGGTGTGACTAGTTAATGATGTGACTAATTAATAGTATGACTAGTTAATGGTGTGGCTAGTTAATGGTGTGGCTATTTAATGGTGTGACTAGTTAATACTATGACTAGTTAATGGTGTGACTAGTTAAAGGTGTGACTAGTTAATGGTGTGACTAGTTAATGGTGTGACTAATTAACAGTATGACTAGTTAATGGTGTGACTAGTTAATGGTGTGACTAGTTAATGGTGTGGCTAGTTAATGGTGTGGCTAGTTAATGGTGTGGCTAGTTAATGGTGTGACTAGTTAATGATGTGAGTAGTTAATGGTGTGGCTAGTTAATGGTGTGGCTAGTTAATGGTGTGACTAGTTAATGATGTGAGTAGTTAATGGTGTGGCTAGTTAATGGTGTGGCTAGTTAATGGTGTGACTAGTTAATGATGTGAGTAGTTAAAGGACCAAGCTGGACCGAAGTCAAAAGTTCCACTTTCCTATGTGGGGGTTATTTGTGTATTGTTCCAGTCACGGTATTGTGCCATTTTATTCTTGATAAAATGGCCTAAGTCAGCATTGTATATTTTACTGACATACTGCTGGTACGTTCTGCTATTGTATAGCCATAACCCGCAGTAGGTTAGACAAGTGCATGGGAAGGTCTTGGTTTAATAAGTACCTGAGGTAAGAACATGAGAAAGGAGGAACACTGCTGATGGCCTACTGACCCATATAGGGTATTGAAGTTGATTATTGGGAAGCCTTTGGAAAAAGTTGGACAAGTGGGAATGGTTTAGAGAAGGACTTGCCTAGTTTGGGCCAGTAGACTTGCTGCAGTGTTCCTCCGGTCCTTCGTGATGTTCTTGTTTTTATATTTGGTCATTATCTCACCTCGCACAACATTTGTGTCTGACACAACAGCGTTGTAGACATTTCGCACCTAGAATACTGTGACCTTCTGTTCGAACCTTTTGTTTAAACAACACACCTTCAGACACTAGTTGTTAGACAAAAGGACACTGATGCAACTGTTGTGATATTTTATTGTGGCAACATTTCGCTTTCCAGGAGCTTGACGAAGTTCCAGGAGAGCGAAACGTTGCCACAACAAAATGCCACATTAGTTGCACCTGTGTCCATTTAACGATTTGTCAGTAACTCTACCTCAAAAAATAATGTTTATTTTGATGAGTATATTGCTTTTGTACTGACTGCATAAATAGACTAATGAATGGATGGGTGGATGCTCTGACGGATGCATGGACTGATGGATAGATGGATGAAGGAACGGATGTATAAATGAATAACAGAGCAAGAGAGAAGTGAATGTGAGAATGGTATACAATACTGACAATTGATAAATAAGATAAATGTTGCAATGTGTGTTTCTCTTATCAGGATAGAAGAAGAAATAAAAAAACCAGGAGAATAAGAAGCCAAGATAATAAGAAACCAAGAAAATAAGAGGCCAAGATAATAAGAAACCAAGATAATAAAAAACCTAGAGAATAAGAAACCAAGATAATAAGAGGCCAAGAAAATAAGAAACCAATATAATAAGAAACCAAGATAATAAGAAACCAAAATAATAAGAAACCAAGATAATAAGAAACCTAGAAAATAAGGAACCAAGATAATAAGAGGCCAAGAAAATAAGAAACCAATATAATAAGAAACTAAGATAATAAGAAACCAAAATAATAAGAAACCAAGATAATAAGAAACCAAGAAAATAAGAGGCTAAGATAATAAGAAACCAAGATAATAAGAAACCAAGAAAATAAGAGGCCAAGATAATAAGAAACCAAGAAAATAAGAGGCCAAGATAATAAGAAACCAAGATAATGAGAAGCCAAGTTAATAAGAGGCCAAGATAATAAGAAACCAAGATAATAAGAAACCAAGATAAGAAACCAAGATAATAAGAAACCAAGATAATAAGAAACCAAGATAATAAGAAACCAAGAAAAACACGATAACAACCAATAACATAGCAAAGAAAAGGGAGAGGAAACGAAAGAGGGAGAGGAAAAGAAATATCAGATATACAAAGAAAGGAGGAAAAGTGGAGAAATCATAGAACTGTTGAAAAAGAAGAATAGAGAGAGAAAAAAAGAAAACACGAGGAGATGGGTGAAAGAGGGATGAACTAAAACTAGAAAACGTTGAAACAGAAGAAAGGGTCTTTGGAAAAGAATATTTTAAAAAAGGGTTGATGTAATGGAAAATTGGTGGCAAAAAAGGGGATGGTGGGGGGTGGGAAGCAAGGTAATTGAAAAAAATAAACACCGATAAAGAGGTGATAAAAGTAAATAACAAGGAGGGAAATACGTAGGGAAAAAAAGTGGAGAAAGAAACTGAATAAAAGAAATATGAAATGGAAGAATAGTGGAAAGGAAGAATGGGAGAGAGGTGCGTGGGATTGGATTAAAGACAGATGGGAGGGAGTTGGGAGGAAGGTGAGAGGGGAAAGTGAGAGAAATAGATAGAGAAAGAGTTGCAGGAGGGAGAGAGAGAGAGAGAGAGAGAGAGAGAGAGAGAGAGAGAGAGAGAGAGAGAGAGAGAGAGAGAGAGAGAGAGAGAGAGAGAGAGAGAGAGAGAGAGAGAATGTGTAGCAGCTACATTTTGAAAGAGACAGACTCAAAATTTTATGAATCTATCAAAATAAAATAGACGACAGGGACAGTTTATTTATTTTTTTTTTTTTTTTTGAGTTGGTCAGGAAGCCAAGTAGTGAGTTGGATGTTATGAGGAGCTGATGATGCCCATACTCTGTTACTACCACTGTTGTTACTACTGTTGTTACTACTGTTGTTACTACTGTTGTTACTACTGTTGTTACTACTGTTGTTACTACTGTTGTTACTACTGTTGTTACTACCACCACCACCACCACTACTACTACTGCTGCTGCTACTGCTGCTGCTACTGCTACTGCTACTGCTGCCGCCGCCGCCGCCGCTACCGCCGCTGCCACCGCCGCCGCCGCCGCCACTGCCACCGCTACCGCCGCCGCTGCTGCCGCTGCCGCTACCGCCACCGCCACCGCCACTACCACCGCCGCCGCCGGCTGCCACTACCGCCGCCGCTGTTGTTACGCCGCCGCCGCCGCCGCTACTACCACCGCTGCCGCCGCTGCCGCCGCCACCGCCGCCGCTGCCACCGCCGCTGCTGCCGCTACCACTACCGCCGCCGCTGCTGCCGCTGCCGCTGCCAGCCGCCGCCGCCACCGCCACCGCCGCTGCCGCTGCCGGCCGCTGCCGCCCGCCGCTGCTACCGGGCTACCGCCGCTGCCGCTACTACTACCGCCGCCGCTGCCGCTGCTGCCGCCGCCGCTGCTACTGCCACCGCCGCCGCCGCCACTACTACCGCCGCCGCTGCTGCCGCTACCGCTGCCGCCGCCACCGCTGCTGCTGCTGCTGCTGCTGTCCGTGTTGCTGCCGCCGCTGCCGCTGCTCCCGCTCTACCGCCCCCGGGCTCCCGCTGCCCCCGCCCCCGCTGCTACCGCTGCTCAAAAAACCCCCCCTGGTCCCACCCCTCCCTGCTACCCTTTTCCCTTTTTGCCCTCCCACTCCCCCCCCCCCTCCACCCCGCCCCCCCTCCACCGCCCCCCCCCCTCCACCCCCCCTGCCCCCCTTCCCCCGGGCCCCCCCCCACTCCCCCCCTCCTGCCCCCCCCTCCCGCCCCCCCTCCCACCCCACCCTCCTGCCCTCCCCCTCCCCCCCCCTCCTCCCACCCCCCATACCCCCCCTCCTCCCACCCCCCTACCTTCCCCCTCCGCCACCCGCCCCCGGGGCCCACCCCCCTCCCCCTACCCCCCCCTCCCCCCCACCCCCCCCCCCCACCCCCCTGCCCCCCCCCACCCCCCACCCCCCCCCCCCGGCCCCTACTCCCCCACCCCCCCTACCCCCCCCACTCCCCCCCCCTACCCCCCTCCTAAACCCACCCCCCCCGCCCCCACCCCCCCCCCCCCCTCCCTCCCCTCCCACCCAACCCCCCACCCCCACCTCCCCCCCCCCCCCCACCCCCCCACTGCCCCCTTTCCCCCTTCCCCACCCTCCTCAACCCCCCCCCACTCCACCCATCTCCCACCCCCCCCCACTCCCCTCCCTACCCCCCTTTACCCCCCCCCACCCTCCCTCCCCTCCCCCCCTCCCCTAACCCCCCCTCCCCCCCCCTGCCACCCCCCCTACCCCCCCCACCCCCACCCTCCTGCCACCCCCCTCCCCACTCCCCCCTACCCGCCCTCCCACCCCCCCTACTACCCCCCCCTCCTGCCCCCCCCTCCTACCCCCCCCCTCTCCCCCCCTGCTACCCCCTCCAAAATCCCCTCCCATTCCAAACCCCTTTTTCCCCTTTTACCCCCCCCTCCTGCTACCCTCCTCCAAAACCCCCCCTACCCCCCCCCCCCCCCCCCCTCCCCCACCCCCCTCCTCCCCCTCCCCCACCCCTTGCCCACCCCCCCCCCCCCTCCCCCCCGCCCCCCCCTCAACCACCCCCCCACCCCCCCCCACCGCCCCAAACCCCACCCCCCACCCTCCCACCACCCCCCCACCCCCACTCCCCCCCCCTGCCCCCCCCTCCCTCCCCCTTCCCCTCCCCCCCCCCACCCCTCCCCCCCCCCCCCACCCCACTCTCCCCCCCCCTCCCCCCCCCTTTCCCCCCCCTCCTCCCCCCCTACCCCAAACACCCATTTAAAATTCCCCACCACCCCCCCATAAAAAACCCCCCACCAACAATACCACCCCCCCACCCCCCACTACCCCCAACCCCACTCCCAAATTCCCCCCATCCCCCCTCCACCCCCCCCCAAACCCCACCCCCCCACCCCCCCTACCACCACCCCTCAATGCCACCACACCTCACTCAACCACCCCCAAACCAACCCCCCACCCACCACAACCCCCCCAAACCACCACACCCCCACTACCACCACACTCCCACTACCACCACACCCCCCCTCCCCAAAACCCCCCACCCCCCCCCCTACACCACCCCCCACCCCCTAACCCCACCACAACTCCCCCAATTACCACCCCCCCTCACTACCACCACCCCCCCCACTCCCCCACCCCCACCCCCCCTCCCAACCACACCCCCCACCCCCACCACACCCCCCCACCACCACCCCCCCCCATCACCCCCACCCCCCACTACCACCACACCCCACTGCCCCCACCCCCCCACCCCCCACCCAACCCCCCCACCCCCCACCCCTCACTCCCAACCACCCCCCCCACTACCCCACCCCCACTACAACCCCCCACCCCAATTACCCCCCCTCCCTAAAACCCCCAAACCACCACCACACCCCTACAAACCCCCAAACCCCCCCTCCCCACTACCACCACCCCCCCTCCCCACCAATTAAACCCCCCCACCACCACCCCCCCCACTACCACCACACCCACCACCACCACACCCCACTCCCAACCACACCCCACCCCCCCCCACACCCCCCCCCCACCCACCACACCCCACCACCACCACACCCCAAAAAATTCCCCCCACCACCACCACAACTCCACCACCCCCCACTAACTCCCACCACCCTCACTACCACCACACCCCCCACCACCCCCCCCCCACTCCCACCACCCCCCCCACTACCCCCCCCACCACCACCCCCCCACAAACACCACACCCCCCCCTCCCACCACACCCCCCCCCCACAACCCCCACCCCCCCACCACCACCACACCCTCACTACCCACCCCCCCACCCCAATTACCCCCCACTACCACCACACCCCACTACCCCCCCCCCCTCCCCCACCCCCACCCCCCTACCCACCACCCCCACTACCACCAAACCACCCCCAACCCCCCCATACCCCCCCCCCACCACCCACACCCTCCCCACCACCACACCCCCCACCACCCCTCACTACCACCACCCCCCCCCACTCACCACCCACCCCCCCACTACCACCCCCCCCCTCCCCCCCCCCCCTACCACCACCCCCCCTCCCCCCCCCAACCCCCTCATACCACCACCCCCCCACCCCCACCCCCCAAAACCCACCCCCACCCCCCCTGCCACCACACCCCACTCCCAACCACACCCCCCCACCACCACCCCCCCACTCCACCCCCCCCTCCCCCCCCTCACCACCACCACACCCCCCCCTACCCACCCCCCCCACCCCCTCCCCACCACCACCACACCTCACCCCCAACCCCCCCACCCCACTACCACCACCCCCTCAATTACCACCAAAACCCCACTACCCCCCCCTTACCACCCCCACCCCCACCCCCCCACCCCCCCACCCCCCACTCCACCACACCCCCACTACCACCCCCCCACCCCAAAACCCCACCCACCACCCCCCTACTCCCAACCACCCCCCCACTCCCTTCCCCCCTACCACCACCCCCCTCACTAACCCCCCCACACCCCACACCCCCCCCCTCCCCCCCACTAACCCCCCACCCCCCCCCACCACCACACCCCCCCCTCCCACCCCCCTAAAACCCCCCCCTCCCCCCCTACCCACCAAAACCCCCACAAACCTCACTACCACCACACCCCCACTCCAACACCACCCCCCCACGGGGCCACCACACCCCCCCCCCCCTACCACCACCCCCACCCCCACCACCCCCTCACCACAAACCCCCCCCCCCACTACCACCACCCCCCCTCCCCACCCCCCCACACCCCAACCCCTACCCCAAAAAATTTTACCCACCACCCCACTCCACCACACCCCCACTCCCCCCACCCCCACCCCCCCAAAAAAACCCCCACCCCACTACCACCAAAACCTCACTACCACCAAAACCCCACCCCCCCCTTACCACCACCCCCCCCACCCCCCCCTCCCCCCACCACCCCCCCCACTCCCAAACCCCCCTCCACCACCACCACACCCCCCCCCTACCACTCAACCCCCCCCTCACCACCCCCACCCCCCCCCTCCCAACCACACCCCCCCCCCCTACCACCACCCCCCCCTCACTACCCACCCCCACCCCCCACCCCCTCCTACCACCAAAACCCCCCCCACTACCACCACACCCCCACTACCACCACCCCCACCCACCCCCCCAACCCCCCCCCCACTACCACCACACCCCCACCACCACACCCCTCCCCAAAACCACACCCCCCCCACCAATTCCCACCCCCCCACTACCACCACACCCCACTCCCCCCCTAAAAACCACCCCCCCAATTACCCCCATCCCCACCACCCCCTCCCCCTACCCACCACACCCTACTCCCCAAACCCCCCCCTAAAGATCCCCCCCCTACCACCACCCCCCCCCCTACCACCCCCACCCTCCCCACCCCCACATCCCCACTACCACCCACCCCCACCACCACCCCCTCACTACCACCACACCCCCACTGCCCCCTCACACCCCACTCCACCCCCAACACCCCCACTACCACCACATCCCCACTACCACCACCCCCCAAATTATCACCACCCCGTCACTGCCACACCCCCCCACCACCACCACATCCCCACCACCACCACACCCCCACTCACCACCACACCCCACCACCACCCCCCCCACCCCCCCCCACCCACCACACCCTCACTGCCACCACCCCCCACTACCCCCCACACCCTCACTACCATCAAACCAAAAATACCCCCAACCCCACCATTACCACCACCCAACAGCGGCCTTTTCCCCCTTAAACCCCCCCTCCCCCCAAATTTTTTCCCCAAAAATTACCTTTCCTCTCCCCCTCCCCCCTTCCCCCTCCCCCCCCTCACCTCACCCCTCACAAAAGTAGGGCCCCCACAATCCTTCCTTCCTTTTCCCCTGGGGGAGCCACCCCCCAAAATATTAAAAATTCAGCCCTTTTCCCAAAACCGGGAATTGTTATACAGGTAAAAGGAACTTATCCAGGTCAAAAAAAAAGGGGAATTTTTATAAGGTAAACCAGTGAACATATTCTGGTCGTTTGTATAACAGAATTGTTATACAGGTGAACAGTGAAAGTATTCTGGTCGTTTCTATAACAGAATTGTTATACAGGTGAACAGTGAACTTATCCAGGTCGTGCCAATAACAGAATTGTTATACAGGTGAACAGTGAACATATTCTGGTCGTTCCTATAACAGAATTGTTATACAGGTGAACAGAGAAAATATTCTGGTCGTTTCTATAACAGAATTGTTATACAGGTGAACAGTGAACATGTCTTGGATTTACTTATAACAGAACTGTTATACCTGTTGTTATACCCGTTGAAGAACGCTGAGTGTTAACCTTAAGGGTTATTTAGCGCTAAATCAGCCTGGAAAAATGACCTTATCTTCTTTAACACACCACTAATTCACAATTGCCCTCTTAATGGTGGCTGCCAGTGGTGGGCTCTTGATCCATGGAATTGGAGCTACCCTTCCTCCTCTTCCTGGGATCAAACTTAATTGCTTCTCTTTCCCCCACTTGACATCAGTTATCACTTGACATCAATTCCACTTGACATCAACTACCACTTGACATCAACTTCCACTTGACATCAATTCCACTTGACATCAATTCCATTTGGCAACTACAACTTGACGTCAATTTCCACTTGCCATGAATTCCACTTGACAACTCCCACTTAACATCAACTTCCATTTAACATCAACCACTTGACATCAACTTTCATTTGACATCAACCACTTGACATCAGTTGTCACTTGACATCAACTACCACTACACTTGTCATCAACTACCACTTGACATCAACTACTACCTGTCAACAATGCAGCTTTTTATCAGTTACAACTTACGTAGAATATGGAGTGGTAGCAGATGCAGTGGTAGAATATGTAGTGGCGGTAGATGTAGTGGAAGTAGCCGTCGTAGTGGTGGTAGCTTTTATTAGTGATAGTAATAGTATTGGTAGTCTTTATAGTACTGTTGGTGGTAGTTATAGCACATACTGGTTGCTTATAATGGTAGAGTTGGTATCTTGTTACTTTGGTTGCTTAAGAATAGTTGGTCTGTTTTCTCTCAGAGTGAGAGTGAGAGAGAGAGAGAGAGAGAGAGAGAGAGAGAGAGAGAGCGAGCAGACAGGAAAGGAGGTGGAGGGCAAGCTGGCATGCGAGGGGAAAGGGGAGAGAAGAAGGGAAGCAAGAAGGGGAAAGAGGGGAAGAGGAGAGAAAGAGGAAGAACGATAGGGGAGAGATCAGGGAAGACAAGGGAATTGGAAAGAAGGGAGAAGGAAACTGGAAAAAGAAAGAACAAGGGAAAGGGATGTAGGAAGGGAAGAGAGGGAAAAACTCAAGAAGAATAGCGAAGGGAGAAAGGCAGACAGAAAGTCGTGAGAAGATTAGGGAGAGAGGAAGGAGGAGAGGAGGAAGAAGAGGAAGGAGGAGAGGATGCAAGCAGAGAAACGTACCTAGCAGAAAGGAAGCGATTACTTGCCTGAAAAAATAATAATCAAGGAACATATGAGAATTGAAATTAGGCCTATCAAAACTGTGATAGGCAGAGCGTCTTTGCAACGAAGGTACACACAAATGATGGTGGGGGTAGTAATGGTGGTTGTATTGGTGGTTGTAGTGGTTGTAGTGGTGGTAGGGGAGTGTTCCCACGCTGCGTCAAGACCCTACCATCAACCCCTCAGCTCCCCCAACCCCTCCCTCGCACCTTACTTACGTTGCACAGGCTCGCAAACCTTTTTTATGACAGGTTTTTGCAATTGCACACCCTGGCTGGGTCCCGCTCTCACGGTGCAGCCTCGAGGGTAGGGCCGAGGCACCACTCTCGGATACACCCTGAGTGCTCCGCTATTTTTGTCTGATAGCCGATAGAAAGGTTGAGAGTTTTCGATTGTTACCTGGGTGGTGTAGGGGAAGATATGTGGAATGTTGGATTGGCCTGACGGGGCTGGGGTCTGCCCCTCTCTGGCTGTTTCTTGCTTCAAGTCTTCTTTAAATGGAGTTGTCTGTGCGCAGGGCTACTCAAAATGCCGTCTAAGTCATTTGTCTGAAGGGAATTTAGAGAAAGCAGCTATTGGTTGGTGGAACTTTTAAGGTGAAGATTCTTACCCAAATGTTGAACGAGTGTTTAATTCTGCAGCTTGTGGTGCAAGACGACGAAAATTTCGTGTTTTTAACCCGGGATATCGTGGGTTAATATCCTGAGGTATTATCCCTGGATATCCTCAAAAATCCAAACAGTTCTGATAGACACTTCAAATGTTAGTAAAAAAATATCAGACGGCGTCATGGGGAAGGAAGCATCAATATCGGTAATTGTGAATGACCTGGTGACCATAGACAAGGTGGAGATTAATAAGCACCCACAATTCCCACCCTTTGACGCCCTCACTGCCCATCCAATCTCTCCATTTCTGCTCTTATTATTCTTAGGTCAGTTTTTACTGGTATTTTTTTCCCTGTCCCATTCCTCGTCGTCTCAGCACTTGCTCCACATTGCAGACTTTTTTTTTTTTACCGACGTCCCTATCAATGGGGTAGGGGACGGGGGGGGTTTCTTTCCGCTTGATCCTCTCCATTGATGTTGCAAGGACAAGAAAGAGGACTCAGCCGGAGGCACAGACCGGCCGGCTGACCAGTCCGCCATACATCCGTTGTGCCTCGTTGTTGATGATTTTTTCCCCCAACTTCCCTTCCATGATTCCCAGCTTGTCTGTTTTATGTTCAGGATCCTCATTCCAGAGTCCTCTTCTTACTGTCACACAGAGGTTACCTTACAGCCCAGCTGGAGTGTACGTCATACATTCTCTGTCTGTCTGTCTGTCTCTCTCTCTCTCTCTCTCTCTCTCTCTCTCTCTCTCTCTCTCTCTCTCTCTCTCTCTCTCTCTCTCTCTCTCTCTCTCTCTCTCTCTCAAATTGTCAGTTAGGTTAGGTTTAAACCTAACCGTTTTAAATGATTTAAAGCAACGAATATTTAAAGTTTACAGATGGTATTCGCAAAACATTGGGCAAATAAATTCAATCTTTCCACGTTCCTGTAATTTTGTACACAAAATTTGTTTATATATATATATATATATATATATATATATATATATATATATATATATATATATATATATGTGTGTGTGTGTGTGTGTGTGTGTGTGTGTGTATAATATGTCGTGCCAAATAGGTAAAACTGGTCAATTAGCAGGAACTCGTTTAAAATTTTTGCTTGCCTTATTCGGCAAGAAAAGCGCTGCTATTTTATCCAAAATCACAACTTTTACCTATTTGACACACAACATATATATATATATATATATATATATATATATATATATATATATATATATATATATATATATATATATATCGCTCTTGTTTCAAACTGACCATCACATTTTTTTTAGTTAACTCTTGGCTATACCACACTGGATGGATTATTGGAATTCCTCGAGGGAGAGCAACAATGTGAAGCCAGCTATGGTGGTAGACTGTACTGGCTTTCTTGAACGATCGTGGTGATGGTGGTTGAGGTGGTGGGTGGTAGTGGTGGTGATGATGGTGGCTTGAGTGCTTAGCAATGTAGGGGGGTTAGTGGTAGTTTTAATGATGAGTGGTGATGGTTCAGCTATTGTTTTTAGAATGGTTTTAGTTTCAGTTGTAGTGGTGAAAGTGATGGTGTTGTGTTTGTGTGTTTGTGTGTGTGTTTGTTTGTGTGTGTTTGTGTGTGTGTTTGTGTGTGTGTGTGTGTGTTTGTGTGTGTGTGTGTTTGTGTGTGTGTCTGTCTGACTATATATATATCTATATATATATATATATATATATATATATATATATATATATATATATATATATATATATATATATATATTAATGTCGTGCCGAATAGGCGGAACTTGCCATCTTGGCTTAAATAGCAACGCTCATCTTGCCATATAAGACAAGCGAAAATTTGTGTATGCAATAATTTCGCCAAAATCATTCTGAGCCTAACGAAAAAAATATATTTCACTGTGTTTGTTTAATATTAAATTATTGTAAACAAATCTAAAATATATTTAGTTGTGTTAGGCTAAAATAAATTGCGCTTGTTATAATAAGGTTAGGTAAGTTTTCTAAGATTCTTTTGGTGCAAAATTATAAATTTTTACATCAACATTAATGAAAAAATATATCTTTAAACGTATAAAAGAAAATTTTAGAAATGACTTAATTTTAAATGAGTTCTTGCTAATTGACCAGTTTTACATATTCGGAACTATATATATATATATGTATATATATATATATATATATATATATATATATATATATATATATATATATAATCAAATTTTGACTAATGTTTTTTTTTCGTGAAGTTCAACAAGAGTTTGGATTACGAACTCGTCTGTTCATGTTTTTTTTTCCTGTTTTGTGTGGCAGGTGTCGTACGTTAATATAGTTTGTCTCAGAGATATTTTATATTTCGCGGTATGTTTGTGATGAGCCTGGGTAATGAGTCCCTCTCTCTCTTTCTCTCTCTCTCTCTCTCTCTCTCTCTCTCTCTCTCTCTCTCTCTCTCTCTCTCTCTCTCTCTCTCTCTCTCTCTCTCACTGCTTCCATCATGATTGCCTTTTTTCCTACACTTTATTTCTCACTATCTAATTTTGAGTGTGTTATCTCCATCTTTCTCTTCCCTCTCTTTGTCTCGTCTCTTTGTCCTTCTTGAACCTTCATCACTCCCTTCTTTCCCCTCACTTTTATCAATTTTTCCCTCCTCTTCCGACTCTCACCGTTCTCATACTTTAATTCTGTCTCCTCCTCCTACCCCTTTCGTACTTTCTCTTGCTCCCTCCTCTCCTTTCTTTTCCTTCCCCACTTTTCCTTCGTTCCCCCGTCCCCCTATTCCCTGTCTGCACCCTCTCCACCCCTTGCCTCCTCCCTCTTCCCCCTAAGAACTATCACACACACACACCCAGTCTCCCTTATCCTTCTCCTCCTTGCTTCTTCCCTCCTCCTTGTCTTCTTGCATTCGCCCCCGTCTTCTCTAAGTCACTTCCTCCCCGCGTCTAGCCTCCCTTCTCCCCCCTCTCCCTAAGGAGTTTTAATCCCTCACCTCCTCAGCTGCATCTCCACAGCGTCCTCCTCCTCCTCCTCCTCCTCCTCTTCCTCCTCTTCCTCTTCTTCCTTATTTTCCTCCAGATTTTTTCCTCATATCTCGTTAGCGGTCAAGTCGAACCAAGTAAGCAGTCTGTGATACTACGCTGAACTTTTCTGAAGTCTGACCTAGTCCCAAGAGTCCTATCAAGTTCCATGAGTCTCTTCATAGTCCCACAGAGTCCTGTAGAGTTCCATGAAGTCCTTAGACCCACTAAAAATTCCACCTAGTCCCGCAGAGTCCAATGGAACTCCGTGAAATCCTTAGTCTCCACAAACTTTCCCCCCGTCCCATCCCCGGAGGCGGTGTTGGCTCCCTGGGGCCGCCCACCACACTTTTGTCGCACTTCAGGGGCGTGTGAGAGCCACATTGTACTGTGGGCGTCGTGAGGAGCTGAACTGCCAAGTAATTTTATCTTCGCGTGATAACATTACTCACGATTTCCCAGTCATGCTTCGTTAAATATCGACAAAAGCTCTGTCTGGACTGTTGCAAGGATGCTGTATTGGTAGCTGCTCATCAGGCCCTTCTCTCTCTCTCTCTCTCTCTCTCTCTCTCTCTCTCTCTCTCTCTCTCTCTCTCTCTCTCTCTCTCTCTCTCTCACTCATTCTCTCTCATTCTCTCTCTATATAATTCTGTCTTATTTTCTGTCTATAATTCTGTCTCTCATTCTCTACGTCTCTCTGTAACACACGCACACACACATATATACACACTGAGAGCCTTCTGCTTTTCTGTCATGGACTCTCGTACTTTGATACTACACGATAGTCTTCTTTCCAGATAGAAGTAGACATTTCGTCCTCAGTGTAGTCTTCCAAGTCCTCTGCTAACTGTCTTTTCCATGTACTCTCTCTCCCCCCCTCTGTCTCTCTCTCCCCTCCCCTCCCCGTCTTTCTTCCTCTACTCCCCTCGGTACAATCTGGGCAGTGGGTGATGCAACATATTGAAGGTACGTGTATCTCTTCCTCCTCAGAGTGGGCGAACTTCGCCATTTTTCAGGGTTTCGTTTACACATGATTATTTACCGTGGACGTGACGGGGAGGTGGCGACATGAGAGGCCAAGAGAGGTCACCGCCGGGGAGGTCAACAGGTCACCCTCCGGCATGGAAGCTCTCAGTGTTCAACTCATCCCTTGCCATCGTTGCCAGGGTGCAGCGCTAGGGGATACATTTTTTTTTTTTTTGCGGCACATTCATTAACCCGTTCTTCCTGCACACATTTTGGCCTTCCTCTCGTCCCGTTTATTCCACTAACAGCGACGCTCGGGTTTCCCTGTGTAAACAGCGGACACTTGTACAGCATCTGACTCTTGCTCGCCTCCACAACACTTCAAAACCTCCATAAGATTCCTCTGGATGATTTCCATTTTTTTTCTGGCTTGTTGCACGCGTTTATTTGCTCTCTCACTACCTCCCGCTTTCTCTCTCTCTCTCTCTCTCTCTCTCTCTCTCTCTCTCTCTCTCTCTCTCCCCGTTCATCACATGTCCTTCCTCCTGTTCATCGCATTCGATTTATGACTTAGAATTAATATGTTCTGAATTATATTAAGATTTCGCCAGAGTTGGTCGCGTTTGTCTTACTCCTCATATTCTCACCTAATGTTAGTCTCAGCTCCTGGCCCCGCTTCTTGTAGTTGCAGATGGGGGCAACGTCAAATCTCAGCTCCTGGCCCCCACTTCTTTACTATATAAGATCAGTTATTTTATTCTAATTCCGACTCGTGAGACTAGTTATACCTGTCCTTGAAACTATGTAAAGGTGTTTGCATGGACCTATTCCTGAGTGCACCGAGGCTGAAAAAGTACTTCCTAAAACCGCTGTGGCTTATTTGAGCTTTTCAACTCCATCTGTGCCTCCATTCATCGATCCCCCACCTGTCAACCAGTCTGTGTCCGCCCTGTAAAGTTTTCTGAGTATCTTTTACGTTATTACCATGTCTCCCCTGTACCTTCTATTCTCTAAAGTTCTCAGGATTAACTCTTTGAGTCTCTCCTCGTAGGTCAGGTTTCTCTGGCCTTTCTCTAGTTATAGTTTTTGAATGTGTTTGATCTAAGGCAGGATACAAACTGATGCTGTATATTGTGAGTGTGTGTGTGTGCTCACCTAATTCACCTAATTGTGGTTGCAGGGGTTGAGACTCAGCTCCTGGCCCCGCCTCTTCACCGACCACTACTAGGTCCTCTCTCCCCCTGCTCCATGAGCTTTATCATACCTCGTCCTAAAACTATGTATAGTTCCTGCCTCCACTACATCGCTTGCCAGACTATTCCACTTCCTAACTACTCTATGACTGAAGAAATACTTCCTAACATCCCTTTGACTCATCTGAGTCTTCAGCTTCCAATTGTGACCCCTTGTTTCTGTGTCCCATCTCTGGAACATCCTGTCTCTGTCCACCTTGTCTATTCCACGCAGTATTTTGTATGTCGTTATCATGTCTCCCCTGACCCTCCTGTCCTCCAGTGTTGTCAGACCGATATCCCTTAACCTTTCTTCATAGGACATTTCCCTTAGCTCTGGAACTAGCCTTGTTGCAAACCTCTGCACTTTCTCTAATTTCTTGACGTGTTTGACCAGGTGTGGGTTCCAAACCGGTGCTGCGTACTCCAGTATGGGCCTGACGTACACAGTGTATAAAGTCTTGAACGATTCCTTACTGAGGTACCGGAACGCTATTCTCAGGTTTGCCAAGCGCCCATATGCCGCAGCAGTTATCTGGGTAATGTGTACTTCTGGCGATGTACTCGGTATTATACTCACTCCTAGGTCTTTCTCCTTGAGTGAGGTTTGCAGCCTTTGGCCACCTAGCCTATACTCTGTCTGCAGTCTTCTTTGCCCTCCTCCGATCTTCATGACTTTGCATTTGGCGGGGTTAAATTCTAGGAGCCAGTTTCTGGACCACACATCCAGCCTGTCCAGGTCTCTTTGTAGACCTGTCTGGTCCGCGTCTGATTTAATTCTCCTCATTAACTTCACGTTATCTGCAAACAGGGACACTTCTGAGTCTATCCCTTTCGTCATGTCGTTCACATATACCAAGAATAGCACTGGTCCCAGGACTGACCCCTGTGGGACCCCGCTCGTCACTGGCGCCCACTGTGATGCCTCATCACGGACCATGACTCGCTGTTGCCTCCCTGTTAGGTATTCTCTGATCCATTGCAGTGCCCTTCCTATTATACGTGCCTGTTCCTCTAGCTTCTGTACTAATCTCTTGCGAGGAACTGTGTCGAAGGCCTTCTTGCAGTCCAAGAAAATGCAATCAACCCACCCCTCCCTCTCATTTCTTACTTCAGTTACCTTGTCATAAAACTCTAGTAGGTTTGTGACACAGGATTTGCCTTCCGTGAATCCGTGCTGGCTGTCGTTTATAATCTTGTTCCGCTCCAGGTGCTCCACCACTCTCCTACTGATAATCTTTTCCAAGACTTTGCATACTATGTATGTCAGTGACACTGGTCTATAATTTAGTGCTTCATTTCTGTCTCCCTTCTTAAAGATGGGGACTACATTTGCCTTCTTCCATACTTCAGATAGTTGCCCAGTTTCAAGGGAAGTGTTGAAGATTTTGGTTAGTGGCACACGTAGTGTCCCTGCTCCCTCTCTAAGGACCCACTGGGAGATGTTGTCCGGTCCCACCGCCTTTGAGGTATCAAGGTCACTTGTGTGTGTGTGTGTGTGTATGTGTATGTATGTGTGTGTGTGTATGTGTGTGTGTGTGTGTGTGTGTGTGTGTGTGTGTGTGTGTGTGTGTGCGAGTTCGTGTGTGAGTGTGAACGTACTTACCTATTTGTGTTAGCAGGATTCGAGTCTCAACTCCTGGCCAGAGAGAGAGAGAGAGAGAGAGAGAGATTAAAAAAAGCATCTCGACAAATCAAGATTTGCCATATTTGGCATTTTCCCCATTTATTTCTCACTTAAAAGAGACACCTCATCTTTGAGATTGGACGAAATCCTCTTAAGTTTGGCCGGAGGAGATGACGGATGATGATGATAATGAGGAGGAGGAGGAGGAGGAATGACGGTGAAAGGAAGAATGACGAGCAAGAAGCTTTGACGGATTCCTGCAGCCAATGTTGGGCGGTAAACACTGTACCCGGCCTTCAAGGTCATCCACCCGGCCTCAGTTGACGTTATGTACGTCAACTGACGCTACCTCCATTGACGTTCCCTTAACTGACGCGCTACTCCGACTGACGTTCCCTTAATTGATGCTCTACTCCAATTGACGCTATTTTGACGCTGACATAGTTGATTCTACAAGAACTTCGAAGCAACGGATTTAATCCGTTCGCGGCGGACGGAGTGGATTTTCCGGCGGTTGTGACGTCAGACGATGACTTGGCGCACGTCGGGGTAGAGAAATAAACCAGCGCCGGAGAATGATTGCAACAAAAAAAAAAGAAAAGCCTCGAAATATCTCATTTATCCCACTCAATATCGCTCACTTCAACGTTGTTCTCTAATGAGATGAAGTGTCGCAATGAAACGACACGTCGATGAAAGTATTCTGCCAGGATGAGGGAGTCTTTGTGACAAGGCGTGCAAGAAATGTGTCTAGTCACTCTATGTAAATTACGAATATGAGTAAGTCTCTCTCTCTCTCTCTCTCTCTCTCTCTCTCTCTCTCTCTCTCTCTCTCTCTCTCTCTCTCTCTCTCTCTCTTCCATTCTGCTCTTTCTACCTTTTGACACTTTTACGGTTAAGATCCTAACTTTATTGACAAGCTAGGCTGTTCCTACATCAGTCTTTTAATCATTGTTCTTGCTACATAGGAACAGGATAAGTTGGCCATCTGCTCCAGCATTTTCATCTGATCAACTGACTTTATCTCGTTGACATCATAATGCTGTACGAATGTGTTCCATACTCGAGTCATCCTGGGGATAAATGATCTCAGATGGAGTGATGTTACACAAATAACCTGCACATAAAAGAGAGAAGCTTACGACGACGTTTCGGTCCGACTTGGACCAAAGTCACACTAACCAGAAGTGGAGCAGGACAGCTATATATAGGCAGGAAGAGGTGGTGGTAGAAGTAGTGATGTTCTGGAGAAGGGTACAGCCAGAGTGAAGTTACTGCTGGCTGCCCGTCTTGTGGTATAGAAGCTTGCTTCTCGTTGTCTTAGAAGTGGATCCAAGTGTGGTACTTTGACAATTTATTTATTTATTTATTTAGTAATTTAAGCATACATACAGAGGTACAAAAAATACAGGTAAGAGCAGCATGCCAAAGCCACTTATATGCATAGCATTACGGGCTGGCTTAAAATTAACTTAAGATTAACTAAGCAATGATGAAATCAGTGATAAAACATTATTGTAAACAGATAACTATAAAGCACAAATGAGTATTACAAAGACAGGTCATATGGTTGCATGCATTGCTGTTCATTCAGTAGAATGGAGTATTCTGTTAGGTAGTGTATTTAACATTTGTGTGATATAATTGTGAGTAACATATAGGATATACAATTTATAAGGTTCAGTTATTCAGTATTTATTTGGTTTTGAGTGAGTAAGTGATCTTTGAGAAGAGACTTGAATTTATAAACAGGTAGTGTTTCTTTTATATTTACAGGTAATGAATTCCAGATTTTAGGGCCTTTTATGTGCATTGAGTTTTTGCATAGCGTGAGATGGACACGAGGAACATCAAAGAGTGATCTGTGCCTTGTGTTATGGTCATGTGTTCTGTTGAGGTTGGCAAGGAGATGTTTGAGGGGAGGGTTAATATCAGAGTTAAGTGTTCTATGTATGTAATAGGTGCAGTAATAAGTATGGATGTTTTGTATGGTGAGTAGGTTGAGTGTTTTGAATATTGGTGGAGTGTGTTGCCTGTAGTGAGAATTTGTTATCATTCTAACTGCAGCCTTTTGTTGGGTAATT
>NC_091351.1:8391534-8486534 GCF_038502225.1 Cherax quadricarinatus
CTACTACTTCTGTTACTACTACTGCTATTACTACTACTATTTCTATTACTAGTACTATTACTACTATTGTTACTACAACTATTACTACTGCAATTATTACTACAACTACTACTACAACTATTACTACAACTAATACTACTTTTACTACTACAGCTCGTGTCCCTCTCCGTCCTCCTTTTTATTTTCCACTTCCTCTTCCCACCTCCCCTCTTCCTCCTCCCCCACCCTCCTCTTCCTCTTCCCTCCTCCCCAATCTCCCTCCTCCTCCTCCTCCTCCTCCTGCAAATGGGACTAGCGACGGTGACAAATCGTGGCACCTCGCGGCACCGCTTGATCTGGAGGTTGAAAATGGAGGCTCTGGGGGGAGGACTATTTCTCATTTTTCATATTTTTCTCTCCATTACAGACCTGTTAACGACCACCTCATTAATTGCTGCTGCGGTTCATACCGCACCGCATTTTCTTCTTTTGTCCACCCCCCACCCAACCCCCTCCCCATCATCCCACTTTGAGCAGCTGCACCGCACAGACGCACACCACTCCTCCCGAAATTCAAATAATGATCTTACAGTGATTTTGAATATATATATATATATATATATATATATATATATATATATATATATATATATATATATATCGAGCACATTATCGCCCCTTAACCCTTTACGCATGTCGCCTTCCAGAGAGGTAGTACTCGCTTCAGAGGGTGACTTTCCCTCTAGGGAAATGGGTTTCCCTCTAAGGGTTGGCTTAACCCTTCTCAAGAATTCCTCTTTCCCGGCTAATTAAGTATTTTTGTGCACATAACATAAAAAAGGAACACTGCAGGAGGCCTACTGGCCCATACAGACAGGTCCTTCTCAAACTTCTAAACTCTTTAACAAACCTCTTAACTCCTTAAAACCTCACTCTTTAGTAAATCTCTTAATAATAAAAGCTCTTTAACAAATCACCCGATAAACTCTTTAGGAGAACTCTTAATAAACGCCTTAACAAATCTCTTAACAAATTCCTTCATTCCTTCAACAAATTCTTTAAACTTCTTAACCAATGAAGGATTTCCATAACAAATTAATTGAACTCCACCTCAAACTCCTTAACAAATCTCTAAACAAACTCTTTAATAAATGCCATAAGAAATTCTTCAAGAATAGAAGGCGGACCTCTTTGCTGAACACTTTGCTACCAAAATGCAAGTTCCTGATCCAGCAAGGGACCCTCCTTGGCTAGCTGCAAGAACTGTGTCAAAACTGTCAGTGGTGACAATAAGGCAGGAGGAGGTGCATTTCCTTCTTAAATCGCTTGACCAAGAAAAGGCTGTGGGCCCAGACAAGTTGAGCCCAAGATTGTTGAGAAGATGTGCAGACCAACTAGCAGCACCTCTAACTCGCATCTTTCAGCACTGCCTAGTACAGTGTAAATGGCCCTCTCTATGGAAAGAGGCAGATGTAGTCCCTGTTCATAAAAAGAAGAGCAGAGCAGAAATCAGCAACTACAGACCAGTGTCACTCCTGTCAATCACTGGTAAGATCTTTGAGACAATAATCTCAAGACAAATGACAGAGTTTTTTGACTATCACCCACTACTTTGTGATCCTCAATATGGCTTCAGGAAAGGTTACTCTGCTGCTGATCTGTTGTTAAACCTCTCCACTAAGTGGCACCAGTCACTGGATGAATCCAAAGTCAGCTGTGTGGTAGCACTGGACATTGCTGGGGCTTTCGACCGGGTGTGGCACCAGGGCCTCTTAGCAAAACTTCAAGCATTGGGAATTGCAGGCTCTACGCTATGTCTCCTCAGTGATTACCTTCAGGGTAGATCTCTAAGTGTAGTTCTCAATGGACCTGAATCAGCAAGACATCCTATTGGGGCAAATGTTCCACAAGGAAGCGTGCTGGGTCCATTGTTATGGAATGTCTACTTCAACGACCTTCTTCATCTCATCCCAGAATCACATGCATATGCAGACGACTGCACACTGACATTCACTTATCCAAGAGAAGAAATCCCAGCTACTCTAAGCTACATCAATCACCAGCTGAGAGCTATATCAGCTTGGGGAAACAGATGGCAAGTAACATTTGCACCTGAGAAAAAGCAAATGATGATCGTCTCTAGGCACCATGATGGTAATGCTGGTGCAGTAGTAAGGATGAATGGGAGGGTGTTGGCACCTGGAGAAGTTGATATCCTTGGGGTGAAATTTGACTCCAAACTAACCATGAAGAACCATGTAAATCTTGCAAACAAGGCAGCCAGGAAGCTCACAGCACTTCGCCGTATCTCGCATCTACTTGACAGTAGGGGTTGCAAGATTCTGTACGATTCACAAGTACGCTCGCACCTTGAGTATGTTCCACTTTCTTGGTTTGCCTGCCCCCCTCTCATCTGCGACTGCTTGACAGAGTAGAGAACAGAGCAAGACGTCTCATCTCTCGTCTGGACCCATCCTGGATAGATCTGTCATTTCAGAGGGATGTTGGTGGCCTTACTGTTATGTACAAGGCCAATATTGTCAAAGTACCACACTTGGATCCACTTCGAGGACAGCGTGAAACAAGCTTTTATGCCACAAGACGGGCAGAAAGCAGCAACTTTACTCTGGCTGTACCCTTCTCCAGAACTTCACTCCATCTGAGATCATACATACCCAGGATGACTCGAGTATGGAACACATTCGTACAGCATAATGATGTCAACGAGATAAAGTCAGTTGATCAAATGAAAATGCTGGCCTACAGATGGCTCCAACTTCATCCTGTTCCCTACTTGTATGTCTCATAACAATAAAAATGCTTTCAAATGAGCTGATGTAGGTAACAGCTCTAACCTTGTCAAACCCTGTGTAAAAAAAAAAAAAAAAAAAAGAGAGAGAGAAAAAATTCACGGTTAGTTCTTTTCTCAAATATATGTGGGATTCAAGTCTTCTCATCCCTGAAATTATTTGCTTTCTTCTGCCAGTTTTTTTTCTGCTTCTCTCTCTCTCTCTCTCTCTCTCTCTCTCTCTCTCTCTCTCTCTCTCTCTCTCTCTCTCTCTCTCAATCTCTACTGTCTTTTGAGTCCCCCTCTCGTTCACATTTCCAGTTGTCGCTTCCTTTCTTTCTCCTTCTCTTTCCCTCTTGTCGCTTTCCTTACCCTCTCTCCCTCTTTCCATTTCCCTCTTCTCTTCTATCCCTCCGTTTTAACCCCTCTCTTCCCCTTCCTCTCCCTCTCATACCCTTCCTTTCTTTCATCTCCATGGCTTCTTTCTGTTCCTCTACTCTCCCTCAAGCCTCATCATTCTCTAGTCCAGTGGTTCTTAACTAGGGGTTCTTGTACCCCCCCTGGGGGTACGAAAGCAAATGCAATGCTGGGAATACGAAACTAAACTGCTCGAACGGAGCACTTCCTTCCATGGAACAGCAACAAAACGCCAGTGAAACGTTTGTCAACCTTCACCCCCTAAAAAAAAAACTTCCCTAAGGGATAAATCGCATCCAGAGCGGAAATTTTTGCTACTTTTCCGTCACTCGATGAGGCTGCTGGTGCGCAGGCAGGACTGTCCATCGCGAGCCAAGTGAAACACTGTATATTGCTGGGTCACCTCGTGTAAAAGACCCGGGCAGGGGACCTCGCCGGCGAACGACTCCGAACTCGACCATCGGGTGGAACTGTTTCAGATTTGCCGAGGTTTCTTTCATCATGGAGAAGTTTCTGTGGCTTAGGGATGGAGAATCCATTTCATTCTTAATCTAGATTCCATAGATGATAATGATATAAGAGAACATTATTTTGCTGAACTGAAAATTAATAGAGAGATCTGTATGGAATTGGAATCCGTGACGGTAGGAAACTTCAGGCGTGACACAACTCAAATCGTTCCCATGAAAGAACAAAAAAAGGCACAAAACCATGACTGGAACAATACACAAATAACCTGCACACAGGAGAGAGAAGCTTACGACGACGTTTCGGTTCGACTTGGACCATTACAAAGTCACGCTAACACAAAAGTGAGAGGGAACTGGACAGGGACGGGATCAAGAAAGGCGGGTAAAGAAATAGTGGCAGTGGTAAGGTCGTCTTAAGCTTCACTCTCCTATGTACTGGTTATTTGTGTATTGTTCCCACTGTTAGTAGAGAAAGCCAGGGAGGTTTTAAGGGCCATTTACCACCACCTGTTTGTGTAAGATGGCCTTTTCAACACTTCTGCAGGTGAAAACAAAGACTAGAAACCGTCCAGATGCGAGTGATTTAGAAAACCGATAGGCTGAAGAATGTAACATTTGTGCAGCATTTGGAAATTTTTATTACGGAAACGTTTGGCCAGCTTCTTCAGTCCATTACAGAGAACAACGTTGGAAGATGAGAAGGAGTTTGAGGTAATCGGTCACTCATCCTGGAGTTGATGTGTTCGGGTCCATCAATCTTGAGGTGACATGCATGTGGTTATTTCTAACAAAAAAAAAAAGCGTTCAACAACATCACATCTGAACGTAAACAACAAAAGAGCCACTGAATAAGACGAGTGTAGTTTTTCTGTTAATAAATGAATAAAAGTAAGTTCTTAATTATAACTGTGTCACTGAACCACTTCCCCTTTATTTTTGTTTTTGATGTAAAAATTAAGAGGTTTTCCAGAAGAAACTACTTAAGCCATTTTTTTTTTGACAGGGGATAAAAAAGTAAGACAACTGAGGGAGTACGAACACTTTAAAAAGTAAGACAACTGAGGGAGTACGAACACTTTAAAAAGTAAGACAACTGAGGGAGTACGAACACTTTAAAAAGTAAGACAACTGAGGGAGTACGAACACTTTAAAAAGTAAGACAACTGAGGGAGTACGAACACTTTAAAAAGTAAGACAACTGAGGGAGTACGAACACTTTAAAAAGTAAGACAACTGAGGGAGTACGAACAATTTAAAAAGTAAGACAAATGAAGGTGTAAGAAAGACACTTAAAAAGTAAGAAAACTGAAACGAAGGATACTTTAAAAATGTTAAGAACCACTGATCTAGTTTCTTCTCTTTCTCTTTCGTTCCCTCTTCATTCTTCATTTATCTTCTGTCCTCCCCGCTCCCTTCCCATTACTTCTCCCACCCCTCACCGACCTCGTCTCCTCTCCCATCTCGTCTCACCCTTTCTATCACATTCGGGAATGTGTGTATATGTGTGTGTGTGTATAGTGTGTGTGTGTGTGTGTGTGTGTGTGTGTGTGTGTGTGTGTGTGTGTGTGTGTGTGTGTGTGTTGTGTGTGTGTGCGCGTGTGTGTATGTGTACTCACCTAGTTGAGGTTGCGGGGTCGAGTCCGAGCTCCTGGCCCCGCCTCTTCACTGATCGCTACTAGGTCACTCTCCCTGAGCCGTGAGCTTTATCATACCTCTGCTTAAAGCTATGTATGGATCCTGCCTCCACTACATCGCTTCCCAAACTATTCCACTTACTGACTACTCTGTGGCTGAAGAAATACTTCCTAACATCCCTGTGATTCATCTGTGTCTTCAGCTTCCAACTGTGTCCCCTTGTTACTGTGTCCAATCTCTGGAACATCCTGTCTTTGTCCACCTTGTCAATTCCTCTCAGTATTTTGTATGTCGTTATCATGTCCCCCCTATCTCTCCTGTCCTCCAGTGTCGTCAGGTTGATGTGTGTGTGTGTGTGTGTGTGTGTGTGTGTGTGTGTGTGTGTGTGTGTGTGTGTGTGTGTGTGTGTGTGTGTGTGTGTGTGTGTGTGTGTACTCACCTAGTTGAGGTTGCAGGGGCCGAATCCTAGCTCCTGGCCCCTGTGTGTGTGTGTGTGTGTGTGTGTGTGTGTGTTCTTGGTGTTCATCTCAAACGTAGTTAGGTTAAGGGCGTGTGATCGCTACAGCGCTGGGACGCCGCTGTCAGTTAGAATCGCCAACATTGCAAGGGGCTGTCGCGTGCAACAATGGAAAACAATCGTGGATATTGCAGAGCTACCTAATTATGCAAAGGGGGTGTTATGCTGGCCAGCCGCCTTGCAATGTCCCTAGAGGGGGGAATAGGGGACGTGAAGGGAAAAGGGAAGGAAAGGGGAGAGAGGAGAGGAGAGAAAGGAGGGAGAGAGGAGGGTAGAGTACCCTTGTTGCAGAATGGTTTACGATTATTAGATCATCCTCTTTCTCTCTCTTCCTACTTCTCTCCTTCCCTGCTTCTCTCCTTCCTTCTCTCTTCCTCTTCTCTCCTTCCTTCTCTCTTCTCTTCTCTCCTTCCTCTTCTCTCTTTTTCAGTTTCTCTCTAGTTCTCATTCATACTTGTCTTCTTCTATGTCTCTGTCGTGTGCTGTCGTGTGTGGGTCGTGTAGTGACTTGCAAGCCCACTCTATCAATCAGTCGTTGCTCTCTCTCTCTCATCATCTTCTTCTTCTCTTCCTCATCTCTCTCTCTCTTCTCTCTTCTTCTTGACGTGGGTCGTTGTACGTCAGGGTCTTATCAGGATGAGCTACTAATCCCATATATTCCTAGTTATCCTTATTTATACTATTCTTCAAGTACTCTCTTCTATCTTCTCTTTCTTCTTCTTCTTCTTCTTCTTCTTCTTCTTCTTCTTCTTCTTCTTCTTCTCTTCTTCTCTTCTTCTTCTCTTCCTTCTTCTGTCTTCTTCTTCTCTTCTTCTTCTTCTTCGTTTCTTCTTCTCTTCTTCTTCATCTTCTCTATTCTTTTTCTTCTTCTTCTCTCTTCTTTTTCTTCTTCTTCTCTCTTCTTTTTCTTCTTCTTCTCTGTTCTTCTTCTTCTTCTTCTTCTTCTCTCTTCTTCTTCTTCTTCTTCTTCTCTCTTCTTCTTCTTCTTCTTCTTCTTCTTCGTCTTCTTCTTCGTCTTCTTCTTCTTCTTCTTCTTCTTCTTCTTCTTCTTCTTCTTCTTCTTCTTCTTCTTCTTCTTCTTCTTCTTCTTCTTCTTCTTCGTCTTCTTCGTCTTCTCCTTCGTCTTCTTCATCTTCTTCTTCTTCTTCTTCTTCTTCTTCTTCTTCTTCTTCTTCTTCTTCTTCTTCTTCTTCGTCTTCTTCTTCTCCTCCTCCTTCGTCTTCTTCTTCTTCTTCTTCTTCTTCTTCATCTTCTTCTTCTTCTTCTTCTTCTTCTTCTTCTTCTTCTTCTTCTTCTTCTTCTTCTTCTTCTTCTTCCTCTTCCTCTTCTTCTTCCTCTTCCTCTTCCTCTTCTTCTTCCTCTTCCTCTTCTTCTTCTTCTTCTTCTTCTTCTTCTTCTTCTTCTTCTTCTTCTTCGTCTTCTTCTTCGTCTTCTTCTTCTTCTTCTTCTTCTTCTTCTTCTTCTTCTTCTTCGTTCTTTCCTCATTTGCTTCCATCATTTATTGTCTTGTATTTGTAGCCGTTTCCCTGTTTATTTTCTTGTTGTTATGTACACTTCGTTCGAATCTTTCTGTTTCCTCTTTACCTTTGTCTCTCCTCTCTTGTTCTCTTCCATTCTTCTCATCTGTCTCTTGTTCTCTTCCATTCTTTTCATCTGTCTCTTGTTCTCTTCCATTCTTCTCATCTGTCTCTTGTTCTCTTCCATTCTTCTCATTTGTCTATTGTTCTCTTCCATTCTTCTCATCTGTCTCTTGTTCTCTTCCATTCTTCTCATCTGTCTCTTGTTCTCTTCCATTCTTCTCATTTGTCTATTGTTCTCTTCCATTCTTCTCATCTGTCTCTTGTTCTCTTCCATTCTTCTCATCTGTCTCTTGTTCTCTTCCATTCTTCTCATCTGTCTCTTGTTCTCTTCCATTCTTCTCATCTGTCTCTTGTTCTCTTCCATTCTTTTCATCTGTCTCTTGTTCTCTTCCATTCTTCTCATGTCTCTTGTTCTCTTCCATTCTTCTCATTTGTCTCTTGTTCTCTTCCATTCTTCTCATCTGTCTCTTGTTCTCTTCCATTCTTCTCATCTGTCTCTTGTTCTCTTCCATTCTTCTCATCTGTCTCTTGTTCTCTTCCATTCTTCTCATCTGTCTCTTGTTCTCTTCCATTCTTCTCATCTGTCTCTTGTTCTCTTCCATTCTTCTCATTTGTCTCTTGTTCTCTTCCATTCTTCTCATCTACCCCATGTCGTTCCATCACATTTTTTTCGTTCAAATTAATTTCTTCTCTCCCTCACCCATCTCTCCCTCACTCTTCTCTCTCTCACTCTTCTTTCCCTCACCCTTCTCTACCTCACCCTTCTCTCCCTCACCCTTCTCTTCCTCACCCTTCTCTCCCTCATCCCCTCTCTTCCTCAGCCTTCTCTCCCTCACCCCCTCTCTTCCTCACCCTTCTCTCCCTCACTCTTCCTCACTCTTCTCTCCCTCACTCTTCCTCACTCTTCTCTCCCTCATCCCCTCTCTTCCTCACCCTTCTTTCCCTCATTTTTCCTCACATTTCTGTCCCTCACTCCCTCTCTTCCTCACCCTTCTCTCCCTCACCCCCTCTCTTCCTCAACTTTCTCTCCCTCACCCTTCTCTCCTTCACCCCCTCTCTTCCTCACCCTTCTGTCCCTCACCCTTCTGTCCCTCACCCCATCTCTTCCTCACTCCCCTCTCTTCACCCCTCCTCTCATGTTTCTTGTTTCTCTTTCTCCACTTTTATCCCCTTTTCCTCTCTTCCTACACCTTTTCCTCTCGCTCTTACTCCCCTCTCCTATTCTCTCCCCTTTATTCTTTCTCTCCGTCTCTTACCCCTCTGTTTCCCCCTTTCACCCTTTCCCCTCAATCTCCCCCTTTTTTTCCATGCTTTCTCTTCCTTCCTCTCCCCTCTTCTGAATCATTTCCATTCTCTCTCTCTCTCTCTCTCTCTCTCTCTCTCTCTCTCTCTCTCTCTCTCTCTCTCTCTCTCTCTCTCTCTCTCTCTCTCTCTCTCTCTCTCTCTCTCATCTAATGGCTATACATTTCTCAATTATGTCTCCTCTTGGGCTCTTCTCTTCCTCCACCTTATTCCTTCCTTCATTAATCACCTTCCTTCTTCCTCCTTCCTTTATTACACAATGTAACGAGGGCAAATCTACGACAATCCATTTGTGTACGTGCGTGCATAGCTTAAAGATCACAATCGAAAGTGCCCGAGTTCAATCCTGGGAGGGAGCAAGACGAATGGGCAGGTCTCCTGACACCTGCTGCCCTTGTTCACCTGGAAGCAGTTAGGTACGACGAGTAATTGGTCGAGTTGCATCCTGGGTATAGTCCCATGGATTTCTATGGGAATTATCCACACTGGCTGTTCTTGGATTATCCTTAATTATCCGAAATTATGTGGTAAACACAAACAGATATTATGACAATGTTTCGCTCTAAGAGAGAGCTATGAGTGATGGTCTTAATGGGCGAAATGTTGATTTTTTTCTAGTCTGAGTGCCTGGGTATCGAAGATTTGAGTCCGTATACCTTGGTTGAAGACGTTTCGATCCTGCGTTAACGTTTTGATATGGTCAAGGACCCAGGACCGAAACGACTGCAATAAAAGGGTCTCGCTCTTTTCTGCCTTCAGATTGAATGTTCGGGTTAGTTACCAGCTGTGTGTGTGTGTGTGTGTGTGTGTGTGTGTGTGTGTGTGTGTGTGTGTGTGTGCGTGTGCGTGTGCGTGTACTGTTTTTGTCATGGTTGGCGGTTTGTTGTTCAGTAACTCAGGACTGAGAGGTGTCGTTGTCATGCTGTGTTTGTTGATGGTGATAGTACAAGTGTTTTTGTTGACAAGGAACAAGTGTTTTTGTTCCTAGAGAACATATGTTTTTGTCGACATAACATTGCTCCATGTATTATTACAGGTATTAGCACAAGATCAGCAAGTACAGGGACATAAGCCAACAGTATCAATTTGTCCCGGTGGGATCAGAGACCTTGGGATCATGGGGGAAAAATGCCACACGTTTCCTTAAAGAATTGGGTTCCAGACTCATCGACACCACCAGGGACCCAAGGGCAGCCACTTTCATGTTCCAGCGCCTCAGCGTAGCCATCCAGAGGGGAAATGCTTGCTGCATACTTGGCTCGCGTCCAGCCTCGGAGGAGATGGAGGAAATTCATGATCTTTGATACATTGTGCCATTGTATTCATGTTTATGTTTTTCTGTAAATGTATTCTGTTTGTTAATAAATGTTCACATAGAATATCAAATATACGGGGTGGTAGGAGAAGAAAATATTCAAACAGCTCCGGGGAGAACCTTGAGTTTTCCCTGAGGTACGTTTATTGTCTTCTCTGAGGATGAGAGTCCCATTCCAGCTATAGAGGTGGTACTTCCATATATATATATATATATATATATATATATATATATATATATATATATATATATATATATATATATATATTATATATATTACATACCTATTGAACACCGACACCACTATCACCAACATCTCTAACACCTTCTACCACTACCATCACAACCACTACCACAACAACTACTACCACCACCACAACCACTACCACAACAACTACTACCACCACCATCCACTTATTTTTATGTATGTCAAAAGTGAGTACCTTCAGAACGGGCTGCTGCCCTATTTTATATGATAGTTACACAGTGAGAAGCATACCTACCTTGGGCCCTACGTATGTAACAGGATGGGTTACATACGGAGGGTCTGTTAGAGTCTTCAGTAGGCCTGTAAGTTAAGTATGCCACTAAAGCTTATGCTTCTAGGGCAGCTTAAAACCACCGCTAATAATAATATTGCCACAAAACCGCCACCACCTCTACAAAATCACCATCACCACCTCAAAACTACCACCACTACCACAAAGCCGCCACCACCATCACCACAAAACCTCCACCATTAACGCAAAACCAGCACCACTGCCTTCACAAAACCACCACCACCACAATACCACCACCACCATAAAACCACCACCACCACCACAAAACCACCACCACCACAGAACCAGTGCTACCACTACCAACACAACCACCACCACAGGACCACTACTACCACCACCACCACAAAACCACCACCACCACAGAACCACTGCTACCACTACCAACACAACCACCACCACAGAACCACTACTACCACCACCACCACCACAAAACCACCACCACTACCACACACCCAGGATTTCCCTCCCCCTCCTATGCACACCCTTCCCTTAACATCTAACACCACCCCTCCATTCAAACACCCACCCTCCCATCCATTCCCCACCCTCCCATCCATTCCCCACCCTCTCATCCATTCCCCACCCTCTCATCCATTCCTAAACCCTCTCATCCAGCCCCCCTCTCGTTGCAACCACCCCGTTGCACAGCAGTAACAGGAGCAGATATGATTTTTTGTGTAGTTCGTGTACTAAAATTTTAATTATACGTCTCAAAGGTGCTAGAAAAAACTTTCACTTAGTAATTAGATTTTGATGTCTAGTTTGGATGACTCCCGTCTTAGGAGCACTGAGTGTTATATTCTCAGCTTCTAGCTTCTCTCTGAGTGAGGTAATGTGATTAGTATACTCAGTATGTGTGTGTGTTTGTGTGTGTATGTGTGTGTGTGTGTGTTTGTGTATGTGTGTGTGTGTGTGTGTGTGTGTGTGTGTGTGTGTGTGTGTGTGTGTGTGTAGGCAGGTGTGCGGTGTAGGCTTGCAGGCTGGCAGGAGGACATAGGGAGGACGGGTAGGCTGGCATGGGGACATAGGGAAGCTGTGCAGGCTGGTAGTATGCATAGAGAGGCCGTGCAGGCTGGCAGGGGATGTAGAGAGGCCGTGCAGGTTGGCAGGGGGACATAGGCTGTGCAGGCTGGCAGGAGGACATACGGAGGCCGTGCAGGATGGCACGGGGACATAGGGGGGCCGTGCAGGATGGCACGGAGACATAGGGAGGCCGTGCAGACTGGCAGGGGATGTAGGGACATGTCCCCTGAGCGTAGAGTAGCGGGCAACTCTCTGGTTCTCGGATCCAGGACTCGTAGTAATTATCCATAACAAGCATTCATCCCTTCCACCCTTCTTTATGTCCTCCCTCCCCTCCCTCTACCCTTGCCAGGCAGGCAGGGAGGGAGAAAGAGGGGATAGGGAGCAAGGGAGGAGAGAGAGAGAGAAAGAGAGAGAGAGAAAGAGAGAAGCTGCAAGGGGGGAAAATGTTGCAGAGCAATCCGTGCAAAAACTCCCGCTGGATGCTACCTCTATTTTTTTTTTCTACAGGATTTGGTTTGTGGTATTTGTGGTTTGTTGGTGGTTTGTTGGTGGTGAGTTGGTGGTGTGTTGGTGAGTTAGTGGTGTGTTAGTGGTGTGTTGGTGCGGTGTGTTGGTGCGTTGATGTTGTGGTGATGGTGTGTTACGTTGGTGGTGAGTACTGTGTTGTGTTAGTGGTTTCCTAGTGATTTGTTGATGTGTCCTTAGTTGTGGCGTGTTGGTGGTGTGCTGGTGTATTGTTGGTGTTGTATGGGCGCGTTGGAAGTGTACTGGTGACATTGTATTAGTGTTTTGTTGATGGTGTATTGATGTTGGTGTGTTATTGTCGTCTTGGGCCTGATGGGGAGACGCTGAGAACTCTGGTCACTGTACATCACAGTAGAACCTCCTCCGTCTGTGTAGTGTTGAAGGTTCGTAAGAACTAACAGGTCCAGTCAGGCCGGGTCTAGACACTGCAGGAGTTGCCTTGACCGCTCCTCTTCTGCAGAAGTTACAGATGTAAATGGAATTTCGGACTATCTACGAAAATTGTGCTCTCTCTCTCTCTCTCTCTCTCTCTCTCTCTCTCTCTCTCTCTCTCTCTCTCTCTCTCTCTCTCTCTCTCTCTCTCTCTCTCTCTCTCTCACTTTCTCTCTTTCTTTCTTTCTTTCTTTCTCTCTCTCTCTCACTGCTTCCATCTTTTTCCTACATTTTATTTCTCACTATCTAATTTTGAGTATATTATCTTTTTCTCTCTCTTGTATCTAACTAGAAACTGGATGTCTAATTTCATGTCTTCCCCTCCCATCCCTGTTTCTCCTTTCTTCCTTCCCTCCCTCACTTCCTACCTATCTTTCCGTCCCTCCCTTCCTCCTTCCCTCCGTTGTTTTGGACGAGCCGAGGCAGTACTGGGGGTCACACTCCGTGATGTTCTCAGACAAGACTCGCCATCCAAACAAATGTTTGTGTGTGTGTGTGTGTGTGTGTGTGTGTGTGTGTGTGTGTGTGTGTGGCTTTACAAGTACTGAGCTTCTGTCATGTGGTTCCCTACTTTACCCCACCTAATGAGTACTTGTTATTCTGTAAAAAAAAAATACTGAGCTCTCCCGTGACAATTTCTCTTTCACTCTATCCCTTAGAGTTCATTGAATGTTTCACTCTAGCTATTAACGGATAATGCCTCATACCTCCATGACTCCTTGCACTTGACTAACCCACATTAAAAATATCGTCAGGACTTTTCATATCGTGAGCATGTCTCCTCTCGAGTTACTCCCAGAGTTATTCAAGTCACCATTTAATTTTCCTGTCTCGTGGATTCCATTGACCAGTTCTGCTGCCAGTATGGATGACCAACCACCAGATTTTGGTTGAGAGTTTTGTTTTATGCGTTTTTATGTGTTGAATGAACGCACTATTGCCACAGTAAACGCTGAGAGACATTATTACTACCACTATCATCATGGTGGTGGTAATGGTGGTAGTGGTGGTAGGACCGCCAACCACCCGCCTCATTGTACTTTCGTTGTGGTGTTATTTATGATTTTAATTACGCCCTGAGATAATTGTCTGACGTCTTTCGCCTTTTGTTTGGTAAATAATAGCCGATGGTGGCAGGTGTTGTAGCTTGTAGGTGCTGTAGTTGATGCAGATGTTGTAGTTTGAGGATGCTGTAGTTGATGCAGGTGTTGTAACTTGTAGGTGTTGTAGCTAATGCAGGTGTTGTATTTGATGAAGGTGTTGTAGTTGATGCAGGTGTTGTAGTTGAGGTTTGTAGGTGTTGCTTTGTAGTTGATTCTGATGTTGGTATTGTAGCATGTAGTTGCGATGTGCATATTATATATTTGTAGATTGTAGTTTGTATGTTTGTAGATTTCTTACTCCACACGATAGATTCACTTTACACGATAGATCCACTTTACACGATAGATTCACTTCACACGATAGATTCACTTCACACGATAGATTCACTCCACGTGATAGATTCACTTCACACGACAGATTCACTTCACACGATAGATTCACTTCACACGATAGATTCACTCCACATGATAGATTCACTCCACATGATAGATTCACTCCACATGATAGATTCACTCCACATGATAGATTCACTCCACATGATAGATTCACTCCACATGATAGATTCACTCCACATGATAGATTCACTCCACACGATAGATTCACTTCACACGATAGATTCACTCCACATGATAGAGTCACTCCACATGATAGATTCACTCCACATGATAGATTCACTCCACATGATAGATTCACTTCACACGATAGATTCACTCCACACGATAGATTCAATAGCTTCACTTGACTGATTCGCTGTACACCCGATAGATTCACCCCCTCTACGCAATACACTTTACCAGTGACACTTTATAAGAGGTACACTTTAAAGTTGTACACTTAACCAGCTTCTAGACACACTTTACAATTAATAAAAAAATATAATCATAATACCGTGGGTGGGAGAGCTCACCAAGACCCCCCCCCCTCTCCTGCGCACTTTCGGCCTTCTTTTGTCGGCTTAGTTGTGACTTGCCAATGACCCCTGATCGAAACGTCTGCCTGAGGTTTCTCTTCCAAGTGCAGGAACACTTTATAGGCAAGATACACTTGACAAGTGGAGGCTGGATACCATCCATTACCACTTGTGTTGCATCAACAACCACTGAACTTGTGTTGCATCAACAACCACACAGAACTTGTGTTGCATCAACAACCACACAGAACTTGTGTTGCATCAACCACACAGAACTTGTGTTGCATCAACAACCACACAGAACTTGTGTTGCATCAACCACACAGAACTTGTGTTGCATCAACCACACAGAACTTGTGTTGCATCAACAACCACACAGAACTTGTGTTGCATCAACAACCACACAGAACTTGTGTTGCATCAACAACCACACAGAACTTGTGTTGCATCAACAACCACACAGAACTTGTGTTGCATCAACAACCACACAGAACTTGTGTTGCATCAACAACCACACAGAACTTGTGTTGCATCAACAACCACACAGAACTTGTGTTGCATCAACAACCACACAGAACTTGTGTTGCATCAACAACCACACAGAACTTGTGTTGTATCAACAACCACACAGAACTTGTGTTGCATCAACAACCACACAGAACTTGTGTTGCATCAACAACCACACAGAACTTGTGTTGCATCAACCACACAGAACTTGTGTCGCATCAACATCCACTGAACTTGTGTCGCATCAACAACCACTGAACTTGTGTCGCATCAACAACCACTGAACTTGTGTCGCATCAACATCCACTGAACTTGTGTCGCATCAACAACCCCTGAACTTGTGTTGCATCAACAACCACTGAACTTGTGTTGCATCAACAACCACTGAACTTGTGTTGCATCAACAACCACTGAACTTGTGTTGCATCAACAACCACTGAACTTGTGTTGCATCAACAACCACTGAACTTGTGCTGCATCAACTGAAAAAAAAACGTGGCTCTGAACTTATGAAGGGAAAAGAAGTTAAGAATCGTGGTCTTGAATAATAAGTTAAAAACCATGGTTTTGAAACTATAATATGAAGGAAAAATAAGTGTAAAAACCGTGGGTTTTGAAACTGTAATATGGAAAAAAATGGTATTGTGCCTATAATATGAGAAGTTTAAAAAAACGTGGTTTTTTTTAAATATAAGAAGGAAAAACAAGTCGAAAAAACCGTGATTTTGAACCTGTAATATGAAGGAAAAAAGCTGAAGAAAACCGTGGTTTTGAAAAAATAATATGAAAGGAAAAGAAGTTAGAAAAACCGTGGTTTTTAAACCTATAGTATAAAACAACCGTGATTTGAACCTCTAATTTTAAGGAAAAAGTTGAAAAAAAAAACGTGATTTTTGAACCTATATCGTGAAGGAAAAAGAAGATTTTAAAAACCAGGTTTTGAAATTAGAAGAATATGTTGGCCAAAGAGAGACAGATTATGAAATGAAAGGCATTCGTCATGGCAAATTGGGAGATATTCCTCTTCTTTGACCTGAGTGGAGGAAGGAAGGGCAGTCTTGGAATGCTGCCATTTTGAAGATAATTGAAATAAAGGAGACTGTCCTTAACTCTCTGAGTTGTGGGTGTTGCGGTGTTGTGGAGGTGTTGCGGTGTTGGTGTGGGTTTTCGCAGTTTGTGGTATTTGCGCTTGTGTGTTGACAGTGGTTGAGTGTTACGGGCATGTGGTGTATGCATTTGGGTCTGTGTTGTTGCTGGTGTGTTGTGTGGTGTGTGTGGTGCTTGTGTGGTGTGCTGCGTGTTGTGAGCTGTTGGTGTTGTTGGTGTGCCATGTTGTTGAGTGTGTGTCAGTGGGTGTGTGTACTGTGTGTGTTCAGTGTGTGGTGTGCAGTGTTGTGGTGTGCAGTGTTGTGGTGTACAGTGTTGTGGTGTTTCATGTGTGTGTGTGTTACCGTGTGTGTGTAGGTGTGTCAGTGTTGTGGCTGTTGCCATGTTGTGGTGTTCAGTGTTGTGGTGTTCCAGTGTTGTGTGTTACGTGTGTGGTGAGTGTGTGGTGCCAGTGTGTGGTGTCAGTGTGTGTGTGGGTGCTACCAGTGTGTTGTAGTGTGTCCAGTGGTTGGGGTTCAGTGTTGTGGTGCTACCAGTGGTTGTACAGTGTTAGGTGTCAGATGTGGGTACCGTGTGTGGGGTCATGTGTGTGACCATGTGGTGTCCATGTTGGGTGTTACCAGTGTTGTGGGTGTTGCCAGTGTTGAGGGTGTTACCAGTGTTGTGGGTGTTACCAGTGTTGTGAGTGTTACCAGTGTTGTGGGTGTTACCAGTGTTGTGGGTGTTACCAGTGTTGTGGGTGTTACCAGTGTTGTGAGTGTTACCAGTGTTGTGGGTGTTACCAGTGTTGTGAGTGTTACCAGTGTTGTGGGTGTTACCAGTGTTGTGGGTGTTACCAGTGTTGTGAGCGTTACCAGTGTTGTGAGTGTTACCAGTGTTGTGGGTGTTACCAGTGTTGTGGGTGTTACCAGTGTTGTGAGTGTTACCAGTGTTGTGGCGTTACCAGTGTTGTGAGTGTTACCAGTGTTGTGGGTGTTACCAGTGTTGTGGGTGTTACCAGTGTTGTGAGCGTTACCAGTGTTGTGAGTGTTACCAGTGTTGTGGGTGTTACCAGTGTTGTGGGTGTTACCAGTGTTGTGAGTGTTACCAGTGTTGTGGGTGTTACCAGTGTTGTGAGTGTTACCAGTGTTGTGGGTGTTACCAGTGTTGTGAGTGTTACCAGTGTTGTGGGTGTTACCAGTGTTGTGGGTGTTACCAGTGTTGTGAGCGTTACCAGTGTTGTGAGTGTTACCAGTGTTGTGAGTGTTACCAGTGTTGTGGGTGTTACCAGTGTTGTGGGTGTTACCAGTGTTGTGGGTGTTACCAGTGTTGTGGGTGTTACCAGTGTTGTGAGTGTTACCAGTGTTGTGAGTGTTACCAGTGTTGTGGGTGTTACCAGTGTTGTGAGTGTTACCAGTGTTGTGGGTGTTACCAGTGTTGTGGGCGTTACCAGTGTTGTGGGTGTTACCAGTGTTGTGGGTGTTACCAGTGTTGTGAGTGTTACCAGTGTTGTGAGTGTTACCAGTGTTGTGGGTGTTACCAGTGTTGTGAGTGTTACCAGTGTTGTGGGTGTTACCAGTGTTGTGGGTGTTACCAGTGTTGTGGGTGTTACCAGTGTTGTGGGTGTTACCAGTGTTGTGAGTGTTACCAGTGTTGTGAGTGTTACCAGTGTTGTGGGTGTTACCAGTGTTGTGGGTGTTACCAGTGTTGTGGGTGTTACCAGTGTTGTGGGTGTTACCAGTGTTGTGAGTGTTACCAGTGTTACCAGTGTTGTGGTTACCAGTGTTGTGGGTGTTACCAGTGTTGTGGGTGTTATCAGTATTGTGTGTGTTACCAGTGTTGTAGATGTTACCAGTGTTGTGGGTGCTGCCAGTGTTGTGAGTGCTGCCAGTGTTGTGGGTGTTACCAGTGTTGTGGGTGTTATCAGTATTGTGTGTGTTACCAGTGTTGTGGGTGTTACCAGTGTTGTGGGTGTTACCAGTGTTGTGAGTGTTACCAGTGTTGTGGGTGTTACCAGTGTTGTGGGTGTTACCAGTGTTGTGGGTGTTACCAGTGTTGTGGGTGTTACCAGTGTTGTGGGTGTTACCAGTGTTGTGGGTGTTACCAGTGTTGTGGGTGTTACCAGTGTTGTGGGTGCTAACATTGTGGTAGTTATATCATGAGTAACACAGGTGTTGAAGACAGCTTCTCCGTCTCAATTCTCCGAGGTGTGGATCACGAAATCAATATAGACAATAACTATAAACAATCAATATAAATGATCAACATAAATATAAGCAATCTAACACTATGACTACATAAATATAAACAATCTAACACTATAACTACATGAATATAAACAGTCTAACAATATAAATACACGAGTATAAACAGTCTAACACTATAAGTAAATTAATATAAACACTCTCAAACTATAAGTACATGAATATAAACAATCTAACTCTATAAGTACACGAACCGAGGAACGAAGGCAAAACAAAAGCTACAACAAAGTAGCAGTATTCACCTGGTCAGTACGTAGCATCTGGATCCTTCTGAAAGAGGGTTGGATGAGATGTTAAATGTGCCAGATTCCTCTACTAATACTCTCCGGTGCACTTTTCCCGCCCTTGATACCCTTCCCGGGGAAAATAAAGTTTGTGAGAGAGATTTGACATTTATCTTAAGTAATGTTGCAGACTCTGGTCGTCCATTTCCAGAGAGATGCTTTTTCTTCCATTTTCTGATATTCTTTTTTTTCTTTTCACTTCGGTTCGATTCTGGATGATTCTAGCTTTCCCATCAACAGAAATCATCTGACAAAATCATCTGACTAGTCAAAATCATCTGACTAGTCAAAATCATCTGACCAGTCAAAATCATCCGACCAGTCAAAATCATCTGACCAGTCAAAATCATCCGACCAGTCAAAATCATCCGACCAGTCAAAATCATCTGACCAGTCAAAATCATCCGACCAGTCAAAATCATCCGACCATTCAAAATCATCCGACCAATCAATATCATCTGACCAGTCAAAATCATCCGACCAGTCAAAATCATCTGACCAATCAAAATCATCCGACCAGTCAAAATCATCCGACCAGTCAAAATCATCTGGCCAGTCAAAATCATCCGACCAGTCAAAATCATCCGACCAGTCAAAATCATCCGACCAGTCAAAATCATTCGACCAGTCAAAATCATCTGACCAATCAAAATCATCTGACCAGTCAAAATCATTCGACCAGTCAAAATCATCTGACCAGTCAAAATCATTCGACCAGTCAAAATCATCTGACCAATCAAAATCATCTGACCAATCAAAATCATCCGACCAGTCAAAATCATCTGGCCCGTCAAAATCATCCGACCAGTCAAAATCATCCGACCAGTCAAAATCATCCGACCAGTGAAAATCATCCAACTAGTCAAAATCATCTGACCAGTCAAAATCATCCAACCAGTCAAAATCATCAGACCAGTCAAAATCATCCGACCAGTCAAAATCATCCGACCAGTCAAAATCATCCGACCAGTCAAAATCATCCGACCAGTCAAAATCACCCGACCAGTCAAAATCATCCGACCAGTCAAAATCATCTGGCCAGTCAAAATCATCTGGCCAGTCAAAATCATCCGACCAGTCAAAATCATCCAACCAGTCAAAATCATGCGACCAGTCAAAATCATCTGGCCAGTCAAAATCATCCGACCAGTCAAAATCATCTGGCCAGTCAAAATCATCCGACCAGTCAAAATCATCTGGCCAGTCAAAATCATCCGACCAGTCAAAATCATCCGACCAGTCAAAATCATCCAACCAGTCAAAATCATCCAACCAGTCAAAATCATCTGGCCAGTCAAAATCATCTGACCAGTCAAAATCACCCAACCAGTCAAAATCATCTGACCAGTCAAAATCATCTGACCAGTCAAAATCAACTACATACAGAGGGAGGGAAGTAATGTTTTCTAAACGGAATGCCTATTTCCCAAAATATTTCGAAGGAAGTGGAGTTTAATCATTTTTTTTATAACGCTTGGAAGTGTCAGGTAGTGAACTTTTAAGGACCTTTCCGCAGAGCTTTACTCAGCTTCACCCGCCCATGGCCAGCTTAAGAAAATGTTATATTTTGGTGGTGGAGATTGCTGGCGTGGCAGGGAAGGGGAGTTGAAGGGGGTGGGGGAGAGGGAGGTGAGAGGGGAAGGGGGTTGAAGGGGGTGGGGGAGAGGGAGGTGAGAGGGGAAGGGGGTTGAAGGGGGTGGGGGAGGGGGAGGTGAGAGGGGAAGGGGGTTGAAGGGGGTGGGGGAGAGGGAGGTGAGAGGGGAAGGGGTTTGAGGGGTGGGGAAGAGGGAGGTGAGAGGAGAAAGGGGTTGAGGGGTGGGGAAGAGGGAAGTGAGAGGGGAAGGGGGGTTGAAGGGGGTGGGGGAGAGGGAGGTGAGAGGGGAAGGGGGTTGAAGGGGGTGGGGGAGAGGGAGGTGAGAGGGGAAGGGGGTTAAAGGGTGGGGGAAAAGGGAGGTAAGAGGGGTAAGGAAACAGAGGATGGATAGGGGAGAGAGATAGGAGAGAGGAAAGAGATAAGAGGGAGATAGAAGACAAGAAAGAGAGAGAGAGAAGGGAAAGAAACAGTGGAAGGAGAAGGAAGGGGATAAGATAGAGCAAAGAGAGTAGGTAAGGAAATAGATAAAATAAAGAGAATGGAATGTTACATTTCTCACAATTCCTCCAACAATTCTTCCAACAATTCCTCCAACAATTCCTCCAACAATTCCTCCAACAATTTTGGTGAAGAAATATTTATTGTTACTTTGCTTCAGTAAGTTACCTCGACTCGCTCATTCTCTCTGAAATGTGATGTTTGTAAATTTCTGGCAAATTAGCTACTGAATGAATGATGGTGAGAGTGCTTCCTTATCTGTCACTTTACCATAAACTGGACCCAGCTTAGGTGCTGTGTGTGTGTGTGTGTGTGTGTGTGTGTGTGTGTGTGTGTGTGTGTGTGTGTGTGTGTGTGTGTGTGTGTGTGTGTGTGTGTCAATAGGGCTCTTTAAGAACATTCATAATCAGGTTGATGAGGCTGTCACCAGGAGAATCAGGCCTTAGGCCGGCTACACAGACCAAAATCTTTGGAAAAGGACGGAACGATGGGTGGTGGGCGGTGGGGGGGTGGGCGGTGGGTGGGGTTGACTGGTGGGCGGGGGTGGTGACTAACCTACTCTGACATTCAAGTGATTTTTTTTTTCTCCTCCCAAAAAATTATGCCTGATGCTATTATTCCTATTACGGAAATCTTATAAATACTGATGGTCTTATTAATGCTAGTGGTCTTAACGCAAGTTTCCTCGTTGCAGGTGTTATAAGAGGTGGTCTTAACTAGTGCTATAAAGTGTGGTCTTAATATAACTAATATTATGACTATAAATTAAACATACTAGTCTGTCCTACGTTTTTTTTTCAACACTAACAACCCAGGAAACATCTAAAATCTTCCACACACACAAAAAAAAACTTAAATGGGACCACTGGACCTATATAATTTTCTGAAAAGCAAACCATAAATCTGTAAAAACATTTCGATCTGGTCGTTGTCTGAAGATATTAGAAACGCGAAAAAACTAAGAGGGCGTTTATTCAGGTCTGTATTATCTAATTTACATAAGAGGCCTTGTCAAGAGAGAGGGAAATTAAGTATTAATGTGTGTTTGAAGATGATTTACGGATCTTCTTTTTTCTAGAGAGAGAGAGAGAGAGAGACGGAGAGGGAATAAAAGAAGATAACTCTTTAGTTACATTCTCCTGGATTCATAAAAAAAGCACGAGTAGCGGAGAAAGCAACGTGGTGCGTTATCACGACTCAATAAATCTCTACAGAGAGCGAAACGTTGCCCCAGTAAAAGTTTTTTCTGCAACCTGTCTTTTCTTCTTTATTATCGACAATAAAACCATTCGGAGCCTGTTTATAAGGGCTGCTTACCATTCTCTGCATTAACATTCCTTATCCAGGCCTGGTCTCAGACCGAGCCGCGAGGGCGTTGGCCCCCGAAACCCTCTCCAGGTATCTCCAGGTATCCAGTGCACAGGAAGAACACTCCAGACGCAACACTAACCTTTTTAACCCGCAAGAATCCTCACGGAGACGATGAGGTAGGAGAGTAATAGCTCGTATTTCGTCCTCATACTGAGGCCATCTTCTGTAAAATCATTTTGAGGTCGAAATGTACAGCACTTCTCCTCGCTGTGTTGTCCGTTGATGAGATCGTGTGTAGCACTGAGCAGTGTTTCCTGACGCGGGTCTTAGTCATATGATGACCCACAGCTGCAGCTTTTGGTCATCTGACCAAGGCCTTCTGCTGGCTTACCCCTTCCCCCTCCTTTAAAAATTAAGGTTATAATTATAACCATTGAAGATTGCATAATTTACGACAACACCTGGTTATCTTTGAGAGGTTTCGCCCACACAACAGTTTGATGAAGTCCTGATCTGCAGACGAAACGTCTTTCAAATGAAGATACACAGTTGTTGCACTATGTATCGCACGTTAACAAAGGTCGCAATACCGTGGCTGCAGAAATTCATAAAGTGCCCACAATTTCCAGAGGAAATTTTAGGAGATGGACGGACCGAAACGTCGTATGAACGTTTTATCTCTTAACTTGCGTCAGCTTCCTTAGCATCCCAGATGATCGTTCGAATTTCACAACGCTGCGTTAGATATAAGTTATTTTAATCTCAGTTTTAAGACCTCGACTTCCTTTTATTTCGGTAAATCAAGTCCCCCTGGATAATAAAATCTTCTAGAGAGGGTGTAATTTCCTCGGTTCATCTGTAATAAAAGAACGATCTAAGGAGAAATGTAAGTAAGAACGAGAGCGTCCTCGCCACCACCACTGTTCATATATTTACATAAACTGCACATACAACATGGCTGTGTAACGCTATGATAGGGGAAAAAAATCACCGAAGAAATATAGGTGGCGGCGTGGACAGAGTCGAGGTGGAGCCACTTTTATCACTCCAAATGGCTAAAGTTGGAAAAAGTCGCGTCATAATTCAGGCCAAAGTCCAGAGTTTGGCCCCCTCCAATGCTGCCACCCTGAGACTCGCTTAAGTTGCCTGCCTGGCTCTCTCTCTCTCTCTCTCTCTCTCTCTCTCTCTCTCTCTCTCTCTCTCTCTCTCTCTCTCTCTCTCTCTCTCTCTCTCTCTCTCTCTCTCTCTCTCGCTATATATATATATATATATATATGTAATTCTTCAAGGCTAAGGGACTGATTACCTTATGCAGTCTTTACCAGTGAAGTGTAAAAAACGATACTAGTTACTGGAATCTTCAGTATAAAGATACCCGGATATTGCACATATGTCTAAATCATTCTCTCTCTCTCTCTCTCTCTCTCTCTCTCTCTCTCTCTCTCTCTCTCTCTCTCTCTCTCTCTCTCTCTCTCTCTCTCTCTCTCTCTCTCTCTCTCTCTCTCTCGTAGAGTTCAGCAGTAGTAGTATCAGATATTAAGTGCAATTTTGACCAGGTAACCATGTGAATGACTCTCACAAATTGCCGTTAATCACCCCAGGAAATGACTGACACGATGGACTGTGTCTGTCGGGGGTAAAAATGCTTTACTGCTAATCTCTGTGACATTCCTGACTCAGCATCAATTATTACCGTCTTGTGCCGCCCTCCTGTGAGATGGGGAGCCAAGGAGAGGGGAGAGGAGGGTAGGTAGGAAGGAAGGAATGAAAGAAGGAAGGAAGAGGGGAAGCGGGATGGCAGTGATGAATGAAGGAAGAATCATGCTATTACAAAAATTACTTGTAGTTGTTGTTGTTGATGATGTTGTTGTTGTTATTATTGTTGTTGTTACCGTTGTTGTTGTTGTTGTTACTTTTGTTGTTGTTGTTGTTTTTACCTTCGTTGTTATTTTCGTTTTGTTGGTTTTCTTTTATTTTTTTATGTTCTCATTTCTCTTTGTTTAATTTGGTTGATATTTTTTTATTAAAAGTATTATTGTTGTTGCCTATATTTATCTTCTTTATCTGGTTGTTTTCTTGTGTACATCTGTTTCTCGTATTTAGTCTCGTCTGTTATAATTACCGTACATCTGTTCTAACTACATCTGTTCTAGCTGCACCTGTCCTAACTACATCTGTTCTAACTACATCTGTTCTAGCTGCACCTGTCCTAACTACATCTGTTCTAACTACATCTGTTCTAGCTGCACCTGTCCTAACTACATCTGTTCTAACTACATCTATTCTGCTTACACCTGTCCTAACTACACCTGTTCTGCTTACACCTGTTTTGATTACACCTGTTCTAACTGCATCTGTTCTTCTTACACCTGTCCTAACTACACCTGTTCTAGCTACATCTGTTCTGCTTACACCTGTCCTAACTACACCTGTTCTAACTACACCTGTTCTGCTTACACCTGTTCTAACTACACCTGTTCTAGCTACATCTGTTTTGCTTACACCTGTCCTAACTACACCTGTCCTAACTACACCTGTCCTAACTACACCTGGCCTAACTACACCTGACCAAACTACGCCTGTCCTAACTACACTTGCTCTGACTACACCTGTTCTTACTACACCTGTCCTAACTACATCAGTCCTAACTACACCTGTCCTGACTACACCTATTCTGACTACACTTGTCCTAACTACACCTGTCCTAACTACACCTGTCCTAACTACACCTCTTCTGACTACACCTGCCCTTACTACCCGTCCTAACTACACCTGTTCTGACTACTCCTGTCCTAACTACACCTGTCTTAACTACACCTTCGACGATAAACTCCCTGTGTTATTGATAAGAAAGGTAGACAAGAGAACAGGAAGAGAGGGTGAAGGAATCACAAGGATAACAATTGGAGGCAGGAGAGAGGCGAGGAAAGGAGGGGAGAGCAAAGAGGTAAAGGGAAAGAGGGAGGAGGAAGGAAAGAGGTAGACGGAAGGGTAAATTACTATTATTATCATTATTATTATTATTATGATTATTGTTAGTAGTATTATATAATTATTATTATAATTATTATTATGTTATATAATTATTAAAATTAATATAATAATAATAATAATAATAATAATAATTATTATTATTATTATTATTATTATTATTATTATTATTATTATTATATAAAAAGAAGGGGTAAACCTGTGTAAACAGTGATAACTAATTTAATTTAGGGGGAGTAAGCTGAAGCTCTTGGGCCCGACTCTAGACCGAAGGTTGTCTGGTATGGTTTTGCTCTATGGTATCTACCTCTTAATTCCTGCACGGAGTCAGTCAAAATGAATGAAAGGAAGAGGAGGAGGAGAAGGAGGAGGAGGAGGAAGAAGAGGAGATAGAGGGGTGAGGGAAGGAGTGACGTCACCAGTCACAGCTACACACCTGCATATTTCAGCAGGTGTATATTGACTGTGAATGTCACTCTCGTTTATCCGACCCGGCCTTTTTGCCACACACACCTGTTTTTTAAAGAATAATTAAAAAGATCACGATATAACCCCCCCCACCACCACCACCACCCCTTCCTAAATCGAACATCTCCATCCCCTCCACCCCCTCCATCCCCCGCCACCCCCTCCACCCCCTCCATCCCCCGCCACCCCCTCCACCCCCTCCATCCCCCGCCACCCCCTCCACCCCCTCCATCCCCTCCATCCCCCGCCACCCCCCTCCACCCCCTCCACCTCCATCTTTCAATCCTCCATCCTCCTCCTCCCCCTCCAAATTCATTGCTGTCTTATAGATCAATACAATATTTACATTATTCACCTCCATTTTTTTTCTTACCATCAATATACGGTGATTTTTTTTTTTTTCATCGTCCGGATATTGTGTTATTTTATCCACCTAATTATATATATCACGAAAAAAAAAACTTTGTTTTTCTAATCATTTTTTTTCCAATTTTTTTTTCTGTGTTGGTTTTCTCTTATTTTGTGTTTTTTTTCCGCTGTTTTTTTGCTGTTTTTTGCCAATTTGTTAGTTTTTTTTGGCTCTGGTAAATTGTTAAAAAATTTCTCCAGGCTGTGATTATTGTCTTCAAAATGCACGATTATTTTCGTAATTCGTGTGTGTGTGTGTGTGTGTGTGTGTGTGTGTGTGTGTGTGTGTGTGTGTGTGTGTGTGTGTATGTGTGTGTGTGTGTGTGTGTGTTTTCATATTTCGTGTGTTCGTATGCATGTGTTTTCGTACTTCGTGTGTGCTTGTATTTCGTGTGTGTTCGTACTTCGTGTGTGTTCGTATGCCTGTGTATTCGTATTTCGTGTATGTTCGTACTTCGTGTGTGTTTGTACTTCGTATGTATTCGTATTTCGTGTGTGTTCGTACTTCGTGTATGCTCCTGCTTCATGTATGTTCGTACTTCATGTATGTTCGTACTTCATGTATGTTCGTACTTCGTGTATGTTCGTACTTCATGTATGTTCGTACTTCATGTATGTTCGTACTTCGTGTATGTTCGTACTTCGTGTATGTTCGTACTTCATGTATGTTCGTACTTCGTGTATGTTCGTACTTCGTGTATGTTTGTACTTCATGTATGTTCGTACTTCGTGTATGTTCGTACTTCATGTATGTTCGTACTTCGTGTATGCTCCTACTTCATGTATGTTTCCTCTTTTCTTGGTTTCGAGGGTCAACGCCCCCGCGGCTCGATCTGAGACCAGGCCTCGTGGTGGATCAGGGTCTGATCAACCAGGTTGTTACTGCTGGCCGCACGTAAACTGAGTACAAACCACAGCCCGGTTGGTCAGGTTTGGTCAGGTACTGACTTTAGGTGCCTGTCTAGTGCCTTCTTGAAGACAGCCAGGGATCTATTGGTAATCCCCCTTATGTATGATGGGAGGCAGTTGAACAGTCTTGGGCCCCGGGCGCTTATTGTGTTCTCTGTGTACTCGTGGCGCCCCTGCTTTTCATTGGGGGAATGTTGCATCTCCTACCGAGTCTTTTGCTTTCACAGGGAGTGATTTTCGTGTGCAAGTTTGGTACTAATCCCTCTAGGATTTTCCAAGTGTATATTATCATGCATCTCACTCACCTGCGCTCCAGGGGATACAGATCAAGGGCCTTCAACCGTTCCCAGTAATTTAGGTGCCTTAACGTACCGTGAAAGTTCTTTGTACACTCTCCAGGTCAGCAATTTCGCCTGCCTTGAAGGGGGCAGTTAGTGTACAGCAGTATTCCAGCCTAGAGAGAACAAGCGATTTGAAGAGAATTATCATGGGCTTGGCGTCCCTAGTTTTGAAGGTTATTATCCATCCTATTATTTTCCTAGCAGATGCGGTAGATACATTGTTGTGGTCTTTGAAGTCGAGATCCTCTGACATTATTACTTCCAGGTCCTTCACATTACTTTTTTGCTCTATTGTATGGTTAGAATTTGTCATTATCATGGCAATCCTGGTGTCATCCGCAAAGGAAGACACGGAGCTATGGCTTACATTTGTCAGTCAGATATGAGGAATAGAATGGGAGTGAGTACTGTCTTGTGGAACAGAGCTTTTCACCGTAGCTGCCTCAGACTTTACTGTTTACTATTACTGTGTTCTGTTTGTTAGAAAGTTGTAGATCCATCTACCAACTTTTTCTGTTATTCCTTTATCACGCATTTTGTGTGCTATTACATTATGTTCACACTTGTCGAAAACTTTTGCAAAGTCTGTGTATACATCTGTATTTTGTTTATCCTCTACAGCATCCAGGACCTTGTACTGGGACTTCTTGCAGGTCTTGATGAACACGGAGTTCCATGAGTCTGGGCCTGTTTTTTCAAAGTCTTGTGGTGTTAGGATAATATCCGAAATTTTTGAGATGACCAAATTTTGAGTCTCGTTCATAAAGAATTCATTTGGATTGTCAACCCTTAGTCTGGGTAACGACTCGCTGAACACTGAGTCGTATTGGGACTTTAGTATCTCACTCATTTCTTGGCTGTCATCTGTGTATGTCCCATCCCGCCTAAGGAGGGGCCCAATACTGGATGTTTTTCCTTTAGATTTTGCCATAAGAGAAGTATTTTTTTTTTAATTTCCTTTATACCTTTTAGTTCTTCCTGCTATTCTTGTCTCCTGTAAGATTCATTTAGCTTAAGTTCGATATTTGCAATTACATTGACCAGTGCCTCCTTTCGTATTTCAGATATATTGGCCCCTCTCAGCAGCTCTGTGATTTTTCGCCTTCGTCTGTATAGGGAGCATCTCTCTCTTTCTAGTTTACATATTCTCTTTCTTAATGGAATGTGCCTTGAGCAGACCTCAAGAACCACAGAGTTTATTTTTTCTAGGCAAAGGTTCGGATCCATGTTGTTAAGGATATATTTCCAGCTTGTTTCATTTAGGACATGGTTGACTTATTCCCATTGTATATTTTTGTTATTGAAATTGAATTTTGTGAAAACACCTTCATGACTTATCACATTTTGCTGGTCAGGAGCCCTGTACATGCATGTCTGTACCTCTGTTATGTTGTGATCTGAGTGTATGGTCTTTGATACGGTTATATTACGTATCAGATCGTCGTTGTTGGTGAAGATCAGGTCCAGCGTATTTTCTAGTCTTGTAGGCTCTACTATTTTCTGGTTTATAAATGTTTCCCACATTTACAAATTATTTAGGTTAGGTTAGATAATGTTTGTCAGGAAACAGGACATGAGTTTCCTGACGCGGGTCTTAATCATGTGATGACCCACAGCTGGAGCTTTTTGGTCATCTGACCGAGGCCTTCCGCTGGTTTATCCCTCCACCCTTCTAAAAATTATGGTTATGATTATAGGATTATATAAATTAACTAAATTCTGACAGTGCTTTTTGTCTTAGTTCTCATTATTACAAGAAAATAGAACACAAACTGGTTGAACTGCTATTATAAATAGGGAAAAAATAGCTCTGCTCTCCCTGTCATAATTCAGCGAAGTTAAATGTGAAAGTCTGAGTATAATTCATATGTTTTAATAAAAGACTTGCTTAAGTAAGACTTTCCGCCAGCTTGTACGTTCTCCAACAGCTAACATCATTACGGATTCCAGAATTATTTACCGAAGACAAAGCGAAAATTGGAGCCCCATCTGTTTACCATAACTGAGTTACCTCATTTTCTCATTTGTCTTTCAAATTACTTCTGTTTCTGCTCTTTTCTTTTTTTTTCACGGTTCTTGGTTGAGACGACTCGTCTTTAACGCTGACAGCTCGTCGTGGTGGCCTTCACCGCCTCCCTCTTCCCGCCCCACTCTTTTGTATCTCTTGCTGGTCCACTTTACGCCTCCCAGGTCCACTTTACGCCTCTCAGATTCACTTTAACATCTTCACCATCTATTTTGCGCCTCTCATGTCCACTTTAATGCGTTCAGTATCTATTTCACGCCTCCCAGGTCCACTTTACCGCCTTCAGTATCTATTTCACGCCGCCGAGGTCCACTTTACCGCCTTCGGTATCTATTTTATACCTCCCAGGTCCACTTTACCGCCTTCAATATCTGTTTCACACCTCCCAGGTCCACTTTACCGCCTACTGCTTAACAGCTCCCAGGTCCGCTATATTTCCCTTGCTCAAGCTTGTGGCCTCTACGTTCCTCCCACTACCATGTTTAAGCTAGTGGTCGATTTCGTTATATTCTAAGCTGGGCGCAAGACACGTCATAGAGAATAAAGTACCGAACCTGTGTTACCAGGGCACATACTAGCAAAAAAAAAAAATCTCAAAAACACTAATAAATTTAATAAATCGAGACATATTTCTCGATGTATTCTATGGGTAAAGTTGTTATTTTTTTTTACTAAAAGCGTAAAGAAGATAGTAACATCAATCGAGAGCTTAGATCTCTCTCTCTCTCTCACTCTCTCTCTCTCTCTCTCTCTCTCTCTCTCTCTCTCTCTCACACACACACAAGGTTTGACAAGGTTAGGTTAAGGATCCCTCTGTCTCTCTCTCTCTCTCTCTCTCTCTCTCTCTCTCATACAAGGTTTGACAAGGTTAGGCTAAGAATCTCTTTCTCTCTCTCTCTGTCTCTCTCTCTCTAGGTAATTTACACTATGTATAATAATTGTATCTATGTGTACCTCCCCCTACATTACGTCTCTCCACCTCCCCTCCTTCCCCTCCGTCAGTGCCACGCCGCCGTGGCACCAACCAGCCAGTGATCAGGGGGCTTGTCCTGACCGTGCCTGATCGATCACGTGTAATTAGTAACATTAATTAGGAGCGGCGCATTTGCATATTGTTACTGCTGAGATGGGCCCGCCTCCTGGCCCTCCCGAAATTTATGTGGGTTCTCTGCACTGAGATTATTATTATTTTATTATTAGAATTATTATTAATGTAATTATTATTATTATTATCTTTTCCAACTCCGTTATAATAATTAAATTTTTATTATTAGCAGCAATGTTATATTTTTTCTTAATTTTTCATTTCAATTATTTACATTTTATTATTAATTTTATTATTAAAATTAATATTATCATTATGCTGATGATAATACTAGTATTATTATTATTTTTTTAATCTAAAATTATCCCATTATAAAACCAAAATAAAAATCCGCGACTATTTTGCTCTCAAAGATTTTTTTTTTTTTCGTCCAAACTTCAAAACAGAAAAAAAAAATGTAATTCAAGGTAATGAAAATTTAAAAATTTTTACTGATAAAAGGCACTTGGGGGTCAAAAGTGAAAAAATCAAACCCGCTCTATATGCAAGTCCAAATTTTGAAAAAAAAAAAAAATGATAGACACATATGCAGCATAATGCGATTCTTTATTGACAACGTTTCGCCCACATTTTGGGCGAAACGTCACGAATAGATCTACACGTGTATTTTATAGCATTTGTCTCAAAGTCTAAATTTCAAAACATTGCGATGCTGAGTATTTATCATACATAAATTCAGAATTATACATAAAATACATATGAAAGAAATATAAATACATGAAAGAAAATATTTGATGAACGAGCTTAGAAGAAAATGTGAAATTAAAATGTGATAAGAATATTAGTCGTGATATGGAAAAGGAAATTTGCATGTGTGATTCTCTCTCTCTCTCTCTCTCTCTCTCTCTCTCTCTCTCTCTCTCTCTCTCTCTCTCTCTCTCTCTCTCTTCTAACTTACATCATAATGACAAGTAACAGAGGACATTGAAAAATAATCTAAAGTAATTAAATTATATACCATAAAAAATAAAAAAAAAGTATTTTTTGATCAATAATTGCAAATGTTTTATTTAATAATAATAATAATAATAATAATAATAATAATAATATATAATAATAATAATAATAATAATAATAATATATAATAATAATAATAATAATAATATATAATAATAATAATAATAATAATAATAATAATAATAATAATATATAATAATAATAATAATAATAATAATAATAATAATATATAATAATAATAATAATAATAATAATATATAATAATAATAATAATAATAATAATAATAATAATAATAATATATAATAATAATTATAATAATAATATACATACAGTTTAGAGGAAAACTAAAACATGTTGTATCTTGTATTTTCTTTATCTTGTCAGTATTGTACATCATTCGTGTACATTTAACTCTCTTTCTCGTATCTAATTCTACCTTCGTATCCAACTCTTATTTTTTGTCTCCCAGGCCTCGTAGGTCTACAACGAGACCTTGTAGTAAGCCTGTGATCTGTGTCAAGCTTCGTTTTGTGCTCTGAGGTGAGGGTTCCAAGCTGGTGCTGCGTACTCTAGGGCTGGTTGTAAGTACGTCATGTACGTATAACCAGACTCTTAGTTCAGCCTTCCTGTTCCATCTTCTAGCAGCCCTTTCTTCATTTCCCTCGCCCCTCTACCCTTCCCCTCCTCTCCCTTGCCCCCTACCCTTCCTTCATTTCCCTCACCCTCTACCTTTCCCCTATTCCCTACTCTTCTCTTCCTCTCCCATACCCTTCCCCTTCTCTCCCTCGCCCCCTGTCCAGCCTTCATTTCCCCCACCCCCAACTCTTCCCCTCCTCTCCCCCACCCCGTACCCTTCCCCTCCTCTCCCTTGCCCCCTGCCCATCCTTCATTTTCCTCGCCACCTACCCTTAATTTCCCTCACCCCTACCCTTCCCCTCCCCTACCCTTCCCCTTCTCTCCCTCGCCCCCTGCCCATCCTTCATTTCCCTCGCAACCAACCCTTTCTTCATCTCCCCCACCCTTCCCCTCCCTACCCTTCCCCTCCTCTCCCTCGCCCCTACCCTTCCTTCATCTCCCCCACCCCTTCCCCCTCCCTCCCATACTAACGATACTCTTATTGTAATTAATTATTCTAATTAGTTATTGTAATTATTTATTGTAATAACTTATTCAATTATGAGATTATGGAAATAAAATTTACAGGTCAGAACAATCTGGCTCTCGGAGATTTTTCTTACAAACTTAAAAATAAAAAAAAAAATCCTGTCCAGAGTGTTCAAAGATCCATCGCTGGATCCGCGTCTCTCTCCTTGTAATATGTATCCAAATGCCACCATTTTCCTCCTCTTCTGGGCGAGATAGTCTCTCCTGCATTCGTATGATAATCTCTTTCCTCGTCACCGTAGCTGAAATTGCTGTCTCTCCAGTACAGCTGTTAAAATAGCCCTTAAGACGCTACGCCTTAAGGGTCATTCTCAAGGGTACTTGGGTGGAGCTCACCTAGCTGGTGGAGCAAGCGACTCTAACCATACCGTCCCGGGGATATAAGGGGCAAATTGTGCCCCTCTCACACGTGCATAATATTAAGTGTTTCCCTAAATTGACGATTGGACATTAAGACATTAATTATCCAATTTAAGGAGAATCTCTTTTGATGCTCCCTGATGCTCACTGACTTGTGTTGTGTATGCAAATCAGGAAACGCCCAAGTAAACTATGAATTCTTAAGGCGGGGAGGATAGTGGGAAGGAAAGAATAGGGAGGGTAAGGTGGTAGGGAAAAATGGAAGAAAGGGATGGAAGGGTGAGGCAGGGAGGGAAGGGTGAAGCAGGGAGGTAAGAGTTTTCAGGGGAAGGGAAGGTGGGTAGGAATTACTACTACCACCCACCACTAAATATATATATATATATATATATATATATATATATATATATATATATATATATATATATATATATATATATATATATATATATACCTTGGAGTCCAGCTTGCGCTAGACTTTGATCCAAGGCAGCTAGCTTTCAGGGAGAAGGCTTACAGCTTTTCATCTCATCCCCTGCATGCATCAGCCTTACTAGAGATTTTAACAATGCAAGGAATTCGCAAGAGCAAGCGATATATACACAAACACTGATCTCTGGCCGGGGATGAGATGAAAAGCTGTAAGCCTTCTCCCTGAAAGCTGGCTGCCTTGGATCAAAGTCTAGCGCAAGCTGGACTCCAAGGTATTGGTCCAGTGTGGTGAGTTTGGTATAGCACTGCGTACCTTGTTCCAAGATTCGTAGGTTCGAGTCTCCTTCAGCCAGAGATCAGTGTTTGTGTATATTTCGCCTGCTCTTGCGAATTCATTCCTTGCATATATATATATATATATATATATATATATATATATATATATATATATATATATATATATATGTCGTGCCAAATAGGTAAAACTGGTCAATTAACAAGAACTCATTTAAAATTAAGTAGTTTCTAAAATTTCCTCTTATACATTTAAAAATATTTTTTTTCATCTATTTTAATATAAATATTAATAATTTTGTACCAAAAGAACCTTAGAAAACTTACCTAACCTTATTATAAGAAGCGCAATTTAATTTAGCCTAATACAACTAAATATATTTTAGATAAGTTTACAATAATTTAATAAACAAACACAATAAAATATATTTTTTTCGTTAGGTTCAGAAATTTTATATATATATATAGACATCTACAGTTTTCTTCCACTCTCTCCTCTGTGTCGAATTAGTTATATTATGACATTCACATCCCTCTTCTTCCTCCTCTCTTTCCTCTGTCTATGTTTAATTTCTCTTGTCTCCGCTCTGAGATGATGGAGATATCTCTATGACACTTCCATTTCTCCTGTTTATGTTATAGACTATCCCTGACAGATGTATTTGGCCGAACAAACAACAGAGCAATTAAGAGAATGAGGAATAATATATAGCCCGGATTTCAGTTTTTGTATAACCACACATTCTCACTGCCACACTTATTTAAGAGTACATTACAGCAGGCGCAACACATACCATAGATACGATCGGTTTTTTGATCTGATAGTGTAAATATGATAGCTCTCATGAGCTCATACTTTTAGATACCCATACAGAAGACAGATTCTTGTGTTGACCATTCTGAGGCTCGTGAGGAACAGAAGTTCCTGGGCGGCCCCTAGATGTGACGCAGCCTACCCTGGGGCTCCCCTCCTCACCCTGACTGGCGGACCTCCAGCCACAACTGGTAGTTGCTTCGTATGGGGGTGGTGCACTCATCAGCGCAGGCGGTAAATTACCGTGCTAAAGCTGGTTATTGATGGTATACACCACATCCACCATCACACACCATCAACCACCACCACACATCACCACACAACACAATTACTCCGCACAACACCACACACCACCATCCACTCACCACCACGACTACTACCACCACCACCACGACTACTACCACCATCACCACGACTACTACCACCACCACCACGACTACCACCACCACCACGACTACTACCACCACCATCACCACCACCATCACGACTACTATCACCACCACCACCATGACTACTACCACCATCACGACTACTACCACCACCACCATTACTACCACCACCACCATTACTACTACCACCACCACCACCACCATTACTACCACCACCATCACAACAACCACCACTACTACGACCACTCGTTCAGGAAGTCTGTATACAAGCTCTTCCCCCACGTACCGTTGTCTTATATTCATCAAGGCGTTGGTGGGGCAGGTGTAACACCTGTATCTTGCTACACACCTGCTGTTGGTGGGACAGGTATAAAACCTGTATCTTGCTACACACCTGGTGTTTGTGGGACAGGCATATTACCTGTATCTTGCTGCTGATTACAGGTATTTTCTCAGGTGTTGTCTTACTGGCACATTGATATCTGCCCCTCCTCACCTGCTCCTCTATCTCTCTTCTCTCCCGTCCCCTCCCTACTTTTCCACTCTTTTCTTTCTCCTTTTCCTCTCATTTTCCCTCTCCTTCTCTCTCTTCTTCCTCACTTCTACCTTCCTCCTCCTCCTTTCTCATCTTCCCATTTACTTACCCTTCTCTCGTCTCTTTTCTCTCCCTCCTCTCCCTCCTATCTCATCTCTTCTTTCTCCCCTCCTCCTGGGTCTTCTCACAATGGCCTGTTTCACCTTGAGCCATCTCACAACGGGCTGTTTCACCCTGGGCCATCTCACAATGGGCCATATCACAACGGGCTGTTTCACCCTGGGCTGTTTCCCTCATGGCCGTCTCACGAAAAATCTAAGTTGAGAATATCCATTCCATTATCAGGAAAACTCTTAACTAAACAGATAACGTAATTTCACCTTTGGAGGTCAGCAGTAAAAATAATCATTTGTATAACTTCGCTTAGACACGTTAAATATGTAAAATATATACTGTGTACGGGACGCTCGGTATATGCAGGTACGTGGGGCGTCCTTGTTTACATGGAGTGTTATGGGGCTCTATACTGGTTCTACGTACATCAAGACGATTCTGACGTGTAAAATAAGCCCTGGATGACTGTTTGTTGGGATTCCTGAAGGCTGCTCTTCGATTTGTGTGTGTGTGTGTGTGTGTGTGTGTACGTATTTTCACCTAGCATAGCTGGGTGGGCTCCACCAGGGTTACACAAAACCCTAGCATGGCTAGGTGTTCCCCCAGCAAAGCTGGGTGGGACTCCTAGATAGGCTGGATAGGGCCTTTCCCCTGTCAGGCCTTGTGTGGGGACCCTTCCCTAGCAAGGCTGGATAGGGCCTTTTTTTCCCATTTCCCCCCATTAGGCTAGGTGTGGACCTCCCCTCCCCTCTCCTAGCAAGGCTGGGTGGGGTAGGTGGCCGTTACAACGGGTGTAGCTAGGTGAGTTATGACCCGTGACACTCCCTAAGTCTACCCACCCCCTGCAACAATGACACATTTGCAACATAAAAGACGACCCATCTTGCAACAGTAGCCGCCGCTTGATTGTGTTAATACCCCCAACCCTTGAGTGTTGTTCCCAGTCACCGCTTAAGGAAGAGTTTAATATATATATATATATATATATATATATATATATATATATATATATATATATATATATATATATATATATATATATATAAGAGGGAATAGTTCTTAGAAAAACTTTTGGTCGAAGTCCATTGAGAAATGGAAAGTTTTAATTTTTTTTTATTTTGCCCCAAGAGGTTTATTGGACTTTGGAAAACAAAAATTTGATAAAGCGAGGCAATTATAATATTTGGTAAATATTGCTTTATAAGAAATTATTCTTATGCAAATTATAGCGAGATATTTTACAGTGTTGTGGAGGACACTATTGGTATTGTCACTAGTGATACTGAGGGCAGGTTTACCACCAGTATCAACAACAACAGTGTAGGTCAGCCACTTGTAAGGTTGAGAGAGTTTACTTCAGCGGGATAATTCGAGTATTACCCCAATGGAAACAAGTCACTGACTTTTTTTTTTGCGTAATCCTAGGACTAGGTTCTCTACACGTATGCTACTATGTATGATAATCTATGTAATTGTATTTTTGTATATTTGGATAAACTTACTAGGAGGAAAGGGCGTTGGGATTGGGGGGAGTGAACTTCGCTGGGATGGGTGTAGAAGACGCTGGGAGAAAGGAATAGATGGCGCTGGGAGGGGGTGGACGGCGCTGGGATGGGGTGGAAGGCAAAGATTAGTGTTGTAAAAGGAGGGGGAGGCGAGAAACGGAAGGGGGTGGGGGTTAGGGAGGAAGCTGAAAGCTGTGGGAACGTATGGGATGCTGCAATGAGGGTGATGGGAACGCATGGGATGTTGCAATGAGGGTGGTGAGAACGCATGGGATGTTGCAATGAGGGTGGTGAGAACGCATGGATGAGGGCGGTGGGAACGCATGGATGTTATAATGAGGGTGGTGATAACATGGATGTTGCAGTGAGGGTGGTGGGAGCGTATGGATATTCCAGCGAGGGTGGTGGGAACGTATGGATGTTCCAGCGAAAAAAATCGAACGCTACACTACAGAACTATATATGAAATATAAAAATATGCATTTATGATATGAAGGTTCGAATTTCGGAGACACGGAAGAGACAGAGACAGGAACTGGAGCCTCAGGACTGAAGAATCATCCGAGAGATGATACTGAAGTTGTGCTCGCACATTCGAGTGCTACTCGAGCCAGGAAGAAGCTAGAGACTAGTCGATGTGGCAAAAGTGAGCCCAGGATCGCACACCCTGCAAAATAAATGAGAATCGGGGCTGAAATGCTCTCCAAGAGACCGTCAGGAAAGAGGGACGTTCTGTTTCATTCATCTTATAAGAACATAAGACAGGAGCACTGCAGAAGGCCTACTGACCCTTTAGAGTTTAGACGAATGCGGAAGGCTACATGTGGTTCGTAACGGGTATCGAGCGAGGGCGTCAGCTCTAGGTTGTTGCGTAACTGGGAAGATGACCGTAGATTATGCGTTGAGGACGATCGACCTTGTGGAGAGAATGAGTGGGACAGGTAGGTGGGTGAGGGATTCATCGAGGTGTTTGTGACGGTGTGGGGTAGGTGGGGAGGTGGGATTGGGAAAGCATGAAGCAACGTGAGACGAGGAAGTACAAGAGGATAAAAAGTACACGAGGATCATGAGGACGGATGAAGGGGGAGGTAAAAGAGGAGAGAAAGGGGAGAGGGAGAACATTCTTAGCATACCCTACAGAGGGGACTGTGAAGGATGAGGGGAAGCCTCGCTTTCCCCTCCTCGCAACATTCACACACAAGCCACATACAGAAATGTTGATAACGTCTTGCCAAGAACATCCACGCAAGCGCGCACATCTCCCACTAACCTGGCACACATCTCCCACTAACCTCTCTCAGTACATGCAATTATCCCAACCTGTCAACACAGGAAGGCCATTGTGGCACACATTATAGTACGTTAATTTCTACACGGCTAAGCCAGTACACACACCTTCGTTATTACTGGATTTTGTTCGCTTAATTTTATTCATGAAGATGTTAACGAACAGTAACGAAATAACGTAAACTGGCGGTGGGTCACATCCGGCAACGCGGGACATATCACAGACTCTTAGAACGTTGGTATATCAACGCACTCTTTAAGTGAGAGTATAAGGACAAAATACCAATTTGAAGTCAGTACCTGATCAACCAGACTGTGGTTCGTATATTGATCTTCAGAGCAACCTCCAGGTAGACTCCAGATAGACTCCAGTAAGACTCAAGGTAGACTCCAGTAAGAATCCAGGTAGACTCCAGGTAGACTCCAGGTAGACTTCAGTAAGACTCCAGTAAGACTCCAGGTAGACTCCAGGTAGACTTCAGTAAGACTCCAGGTAGACTTCAGTAAGACTCCAGTAAGACTCCAGGTAGACTCCAGGTAGACTTCAGTAAGACTCCAGGTAGACTTCAGTAAGACTCCAGGTAGACTTCAGTAAGACTCCAGGTAGACTCCAGGTAGACTTCAGTTAGACTTCAGTAAGACTCCAGATAGACTTCAGTAAGACTCCAGTAAGACTCCAGGTAGACTCCAGGTAGACTTCAGTAAGACTCCAGGTAGACTCCAGGTAGACTTCAGTAAGACTCCAGGTAGACTCCAGGTAGACTTCAGTAAGACTCCAGGTAGACTCCAGGTAGACTCCAGTAAGACTCCAGGTAGGCTCCAGGTATGTAGGTGGATTTATAAGATAGAGGCAGTATGGAACCTTTAATAATTAGCGATGTTTCGCTCATGCTGGTTCTTTATCAGGTTAGTTTATATCCGTGATGTTTCAGCCAGAAGATGGTGGTGGTGTGGTAGTGTTGTTGTTGGTGGTAGTGATGGTGGTGATGTGGTAGTGTTGTTGTTGGTGGTGGTGATGGTGGTGGTGGGGTAGTGTTGTTGTTGTTGGTGGTGGTGGTGGGGTAGTGTTGTTGTTGTTAGTAGTAGTAGTAGTTGTTGTGTTGTTGGTGGTGATGGTGGTGGTGTGGTGTTGTTGTTGTTAGTAGTTGTGATGTTGGTGGTGGTGGTGTGGTAGTGTTGTTGTTGTTAGTTGTGGTGTTGCTGGCGGTGGTGGTAGTGTTGTTGTTGTTGGTAATTGTGGTATCGCTGGTGGCGGTGGTGGTAGTGTTGGTGTTGTTGGTGGTGATGGTGGTGGTGTGGTAGTGTTGTTGTTAGTAGTTGTGGTGTTGCTGGCGGTGGTGGCAATGTTGTTGTTGGTAGTTGTGGTATTGTTGGTTGTGGTGGTAGTGTTGTTGTTGGTGGTTGTGGAATTGGTGGTGGTAATGTTGGTGTTGTTGGTTGTTGTGGTGTTGGGAGTGTTCTTGTTGTTGAGGGTTGTGGTGTTTCTGGTGGTGTTGGTAGTGTAGTGTTGGTGATTGTTGTGTTGTTGCTGGTGTTGGTAGTGCAGTTGCTGTTGGAGGTAGTGTTGTTGCTGGTGGTGTCGGTAGTGCTGTTGCTGTTGGAGGTAGTGTTGTTGCTGGTGGTGTTGGTAGTGTTGTTGCTGGTGGTGGTTTAACCGCGAGGAAGTAAGAGCGTCTCCTCACACGGGTCTTAAGTAGATGATGACTTGTACAGTGGGTAAACATCCACTGAGCAAGGCGCTTACTTAGTTCTTGCAAATACCTCTGTGCGACGCCCGGCCACAGCTACGATCCTGGTGTCCAGGATATTCTGTAAATATTGATACGCTCAACCATCGTAGCACGCACACACACACACACTCTCTCTCTCTCTCTCTCTCTCTCTCTCTCTCTCTCTCTCTCTCTCTCTCTCTCTCTCTCTCTCTCTCTCTCTCTCTCTCTCTCTCTCTCTCTCTCCACTCGACACAACGATATTACAAGAAAGAAAAATAAGCTCCTCCAGTCTATTATAGGCAGTTTCATGCGAAATTTAAAATGGTTTCTTGTAGTCCTGGTTGACAGCTACAGCATCCCATGTCTCTCCTTATTATGCTGTTTATTTGTGGTTATCATGTGTCCTTTCATCAGCTTGTAATTGGTTATCATGTGACGTGTCATGATCTCTCATGAACTCATGTGGATTCTTTTGGCTGCCGATCACTGGAGGTGTTCAGTGTCTCCTCATAATTCATATTTTCTGTCAAGAATCTGTGTAAACTTTAATCTTTTTATGTTGTTGTGTAATTGTAGGCACTGTGTGTGTGTGTGTGTGTGTGTGTGTGTTGATACAATGCTGGGTAAGGTAGACGGACCGGTGGGAACACACACACACACACACACACACACACACACACACACACACACACACACACACACAAAACGCGGTTCCTTCTGTGATGATTATTCCTGTGAGCGATAAAACTCCAGGCGGCGCTGGGCAAAAACACGGTGCTAGGTGCGTCATTGTGTATTCCAGGCGGAGAGGGTAAAACATTGCGAGTTTCAATACATGCAGTGTATAGAACTTGTGTAAATTGAAAATGAGTTAGGAAATTGTTTAATAACTAGTGTACCGCTCTCCACCGTGCATGCCAAATTAAGTCTCCTTTTCCGATCATTTGGACTCTGAAATATGCCACGGAGGAAAGTTCAGTTCGCAGCTCCGCATACATCTACTCTCTCTCTCTCTCTCTTTCTCTCTCTCTCTCTCTCTCTCTCTCTTTCAGAAGACTGTCTACTAAAGCTGTTAGGGAGTAAAACAATACACTCATTTAAGACCCAGAAAGACAATCACTATGTAAATAAGTCACTTTGACTTTTTGGGTTTATCCTGGACAACATACGCATGTCACTATGTAGGATAATTGTACTTATGTGTACCTGTGCCAAAATAAAATTACTGAAATATAAGATCCAGGTGGCTATAGTTGAGAGGGTTGTTGTTCACTGAATCCTCATGAACGAGGGTGCCTGGGCGTCCCTGAAGGCTTCTTTTAGGCGTGGAGTCATCTTTACTCTCATTGAAGCTGGGGGTTAGTGCTTTCCCTTAAAACTCAAGGTATTAGTTCAGGAACTACCTCGCAACGATCAGCTGGCAATGAGCCATCAAAACTGTGTTAGTGGTAGATGGAATTGTGGTTGTGTTGACTAGTAGTAGTAGTAGTTGTAGCAGTAGTAATTGTTGTTGTAGTAGTAGTAGTTGTTGTTGTAGTAGTAATTGTTGAAGCAGACTCAAGATTTCCTTCCACTTTTCCTAGTGAATATCTGTGCGGGTGGGAAGAGAACCTTCTGTTATACTATCGTAATATCAACTAACTAGACAAAATCAGGGGTATCTAGAATGTAGCTTAGACCTCCTCGACGCGCAAGGTCTTTATGGACAGTGGGGTCCCCCGCGGTCTGCCCTTCCCATGTACTCAACCCTCTCTTCCACGCCTGGATCCTCCCTCCCTCCCTCTGTCTCCGATTCTTTCCCTCTCTACCCATGCCTTTCCTCCTCTCTCTCTCTCTCTCTCTCTCTCTCTCTCTCTCTCTCTCTCTCTCTCTCTCTCTTACAATCATCTCAGGCCGGCCCATTATCTGAAGACTCTTAATGTTCCTGGTTTAGCTGGCTGTGCCTCTCCCCCACCTCATTTGCATATTGCAATGTTGCAGATATGCTGCTCCCCCTTCGTTAGTTTTTATGGCCCGTGACCCTTTATTTCATCCTGACTGATTATGTCATTTATGTGCAACATTTTTTTGTGTTGATATATCTTCTGTTATTGATCGTAAAATAGAAGAACGAAGGCGTTGGTATCCTCCTCCTCCTCCTCTCCTCCTCCTCTTCCGTGTGTCTGTTTTTTTTTCTCTATCGTTGACTTATTTACCTAGATTATACACGGAATTCCTTAATCTAGATACATGTAGATAGTCTGTCTTAACAGATATCCTTTTTGTAGACTTATAAGTCCTCTACTATCTGTCTTTCCCATGTACTCCTATGTCCTCTTCCTCTTCCTCCTCTTCCTCCTCCTCGTCACTGCTGACCACTGGTGGTACATATACTCCCCTGTGTACAAGTTTTCTGCCTCGTAAGTCACTCGCGATGCTCCATGTTATGGTCATCCTCCCAGATTTTGTGAATGACATTCCCGGCCTGCTGTCTGGGCCGTCGATGGGTCATGTCCCACTACCGGTCGACGGTAGTTCACTACCCATGTACCGTACCTTTTCAAGGGTCGTACTTCTCTTCTCATTGACAGTGCTTCTGTACAGGATCGTACTTTGCCTTGATATCATTGAAGGGCTCTTGATCCAAGAAATTAATGTTTCCCTTCCTTTCCTCGGATCAAACTTGATTTCCTTCCATTATAAAGACTCAATTTGACTCTTTTTAAGTTAAAGGATTCTCATAATAATAACAATTAATAATAATAATAGAACAGTGCTTCACTGGGAGTAGAGCTCAAGTTCCCGGACCCATATTTTAACCCCTAATAGACTAGCATAATCGTTTCTGATCCTCTTGACTGTTGCCACTGTGTGGGCGAAACGTCTTCGTTAAAAAGGATCCCCACTAATAAGTCTCGTTTACTCCACCTCGTTGGTTTTCCCTTCCTTCTCCAATAGTTCCTTAACAGGTCCTTCAAAAAGCTACACCTTTCCCAGATCCTTCAAAAAAACCACACCATTTCCAGATCCTTTAAAGAACCACACCATTTCCAGTTCCCTCAAAGAACCACACCATTTCCGGTTCCCTCAAAGAACCACACCATTTCCGGTTCCTTTAAAGAACCACACCATTTCTAGTTCCCTCTATGAACCACACCATTTCTAGTTCCTTCAAAGAACCACACCATTTCCAGTTCCCTCAAAGAACCACACCTTTTCCAGTTCCCTCAAAGAACCACAACATTTCCAGTTCCCTCAAAGAACCACAACATTTCCAGTTCCCTCAAAGAACCACAACATCTCCAGATCCCTCAAAGAACCACAACATTTCCAGTTCCCTCAAAGAACCATAACATTTCCAGTTCCCTCAAAGAACCACAACATTTCCAGTTCCCTCAAAGAACCACAACATCTCCAGATCCCTCAAAGAACCACAACATTTCCAGTTCCCTCAAAGAACCACAACATCTCCAGATCCCTCAAAGAACCACAACATTTCCAGTTCCCTCAAAGAACCATAACATTTCCAGTTCCCTCAAAGAACCATAACATTTCCAGTTCCCTCAAAGAACCACAACATTTCCAGTTCCCTCAAAGAACCACAACATTTCCAGTTCCCTCAAAGAACCATAACATTTCCAGTTCCCTCAAAGAACCACAACATTTCCAGTTCCCTCAAAGAACCATAACATTTCCAGTTCCCTCAAAGAACCACAACATTTCCAGTTCCCTCAAAGAACCATAACATTTCCAGTTCCCTCAAAGAACCATAACATTTCCAGTTCCCTCAAAGAACCACAACATTTCCAGTTCCCTCAAAGAACCATAACATTTCCAGTTCCCTCAAAGAACCATAACATTTCCAGTTCCCTCAAAGAACCACAACATTTCCAGTTCCCTCAAAGAACCACAACATTTCCAGTTCCCTCAAAGAACCACAACATTTCCAGTTCCCTCAAAGAACCATAACATTTCCAGTTCCCTCAAAGAACCACAACATTTCCAGTTCCCTCAAAGAACCACAACATTTCCTTCAAGAACGTAAATCAATCAACATTTCGAGTTTTTTTATCCATCTAACCAAAAAGTTATTAACATTAAAAAAAAAGTAAGTTTTGGAGGTGTCGACATAGTGCCAGCAAGTAGAGGTATGGGGGGGAGGGCAACGTTTCACTGAGCGAAATGTTCTCCGGATAAAAACGTGTTCTGAATACTCTACACCCGCAGCATTCACTTCAGCATGAATTCGTGAGAATGATATCAAGAATCTGTTATCTCTGTGTAAAAAGCTGAAATAGTTGAAGCAAGCAAGCAAGCAAGCAAGCAAGCAAGCAAGCAAGCAATTAGATGGTAGATAAGCAACTTTGTTTTGATGCCGTCTTTTTACGCTGAAGACCAAGAAAATTAATATACTGCAAGCAGTGGACTCTTTTTTTTTAAAAAAGGATATGCATTTGCATACTATACATGTATACAGTGGTAACGTTGGTAATGCTTATTACCTGGAGAGGGTTTCGGGGGTCGACGCCCCCGCGGCTCGGTAGTAATAATAATCTTTTTTTTTTTACAAGTACATTTATATGGTATACAGACCATAATTAACATCAGTGACATACTCCTATATAGAAAGTCCCTTGTTATGTGGAGCATGTCTGGCAAATTAGGTCAGTTTTGTCCCAGGATGCGACCCACACCAGTCTACCAACACCCAGGTACCTATTTTACTGATGGGTGAACAACGGACAGTAGGGTCTAATTTTTCCACCCGTACTGGGGATCGACCCCCGGACCTCAGTGTGTGTGAGCTGAGTGCGCTACGGGACATAAGGCAATTAATAACGTTAACAATGTTAATAGTGAAAGTATAAGGTGAGTAACGACGTTGATCGCATAAGGAAAGTGGCAACGTTAGTAATGTTTATGACGGACGTATAAGGTAAGTAATCAGGAGGGTAAGCGTCGCTAGTAGCGCCGCTGGTCACCGCTAGATGGCAGGACGGGTCTGAAAGTTCACTCGCCTTCTTCCACTGCCTCTACTATTGGCTCCTGGCGCAATCCACTCCGCCAATCAGCGCCGCCCTCGACCATCGCACGCTGCGGGAAAGTTGCTTTCTTCAACACTTCAAGCATGGGGGGAAAAATATTATCCGACGTTTCGCCCCCTGTGTGGATGAAACGTATCTGGTACAGCCCCACTGTGGAAGAAACGTACTTGATAAAGCCCTGACTGTGCTTTTATCAAGAACAATAGAACAACGAGTTTTCCTCCTTAAAATACTCTCAAATCATCATTTTCTGCCGTAAGCCACCTTTTGCCTTTTAAGAAAACACGCTACGGCCTGTTCATAAGAAATATCTAATTGGAGGCCTGTGGAACAGGCCTCCTAGTAGCTCATAGCCCTATGGCAAGCTGGACAGAGTTAATCAGGTCACGTCATAGGCTCTCAAGCCTCAGACGGAAGAGTTTAAAAGAAAAAAGGAATATCTGAGGTCTGTGTTACTCAGGACAACAGAGGGGAAAAAAGTCTGGGCCGGTGACTGTGCTATTGATTCAGCCATTACCTTAGCTGACGATCATATTGTATAGGTGGCCCCTTTCTTCATGCCTGGCCCGTGAGTGGACCTTTGTGGCCCTTGTTTAGTGGCCACAATGGTCACTTTCACGTTAATGTTTTGTAATGTACTGTCTTGTTTGTTTGTATGTTTCACTGTCTTAATCTCTCCATAACTTCCGTTCTCCCCTACTCCCTTCCACTGTTCCCCCCCTTCCTTCATTCCTTCCCCTTTCTCCCTTCCCCTCATTCCCTCGCTCTCCCTCCCTTCCTCTTCCACCCTCCCCCCCCCCTTACATTGAAACTATTAATATTTAAACTATGTAATGAGTTTTTGGATTTCGTGTTTGCAGAAATCCTTAGTCGCTGTGTTGGTCAACCTACGTCACTGTTCCTGTTAGGTTTTCCTATCTTTCTACTCTTCCTCCTCTTCGTTTCCCCCTTCCCCCCTTCTTCCTTCTCCTCCTTTCCTTCCTCTTCTCATTTCTCCCCTCTCTTCACCCATTTCCTCTTCCACCTCCTTGTTTTTTTCCTTCTTTAACATCATATTTGTCTCTACTACCCCCTACTCTCTCTCTCTCTCTCTCTCTCTCTCTCTCTCTCTCTCTCTCTCTCTCCCTCTCTCTCAACGAGTCGAGATTCAAGCGTATAAATAAGAAAAATACGCACTTTAAAAGTTCGTCATCTTGCTACACCGTAAACATAGGCTTTCGTAGCCCAATACTAGATGTCGTTGCTGTTCTGTCTGATCTTCTCAGTTATCCATTTCTGCTGGCGTTGTTTCTAGGTTACATTGCGCGTTATTCGTATTGCTACGCATTTCCTAAGTCGTATTATGCGTTAATTGGATTATTTTTTTCGCGCACGTTACCTGGGGTCTTTTTTTTTAAGAGTAACTATGTTCCCTTTCGTTGAGGAATGTGAGTGAACAGACGTGATAACAGCATTCTGCAGCGCTGTTCATCCTGAGTGAAATATTGCTGTGAAGGTAATGTTGGGCAGTGCCACTCACCCTGCGAGCGATTATGACACCATTAACACAGTGCTGGGCAGTGCCACTCACCCTGCAATTGAATATGGCACTATTAACACAGAATTGGGCAGTGCCACTTGGCCTTTGAGTGAATATGCCACCATTAAGGCACATGGGCAACATTTGGGTGTCTTTCTTACTGAAACGTTTCGCCCATACTTGATTCTTCAGTTGAGTTCAAGAGATTAACTCACCGGAGGCAGTACAAGCACTTTTCAAGTGATAAGTCCGGCAGCAGATGTTTATATGTCCCATTCTCATGTGTCTTATTCTCCTGTGTCTTATTCTCCTGTGTCTTATTCTCATGTGTCTTATTCTCTTGTGTCTTATTCTCATGAATAAATAACAAAAAGACACAATACCGTGACTGGAACAATACACAAATAACCCGCACATAAAAGAGAGAAGCTTACGACGAAGTTTCGGTCCGACTTGGACCATTGACAAAGTCAATGTGTGTTGTGTGTCTTATTCTCATGTGTCTTATTCTCATGTGTGTTATTCTCATGTGTCTTATTCTCCTGTATCTTATTCTCATGTGTCTTATTCTCATGTGCCCCATTCTTATGTCTCTTATTTTCATGTGTCTTATTCTCATGTGTCAGATTTTCATGTGTCTTATTCTCATGTGTCAGATTTTCATGTGTCTTATTCTCATGTGTCAGATTTTCATGTGTCTTATTCTCATGTGTCTTATTCTTCAACTTGTCCCCCATTCTATGTCATAAACAATATTCCATCATTAAAAAATATTACTTAGTACTACTAATCCTGGTAATGCTATGTTGATAGTATTATCTCTCTCTCTCTCTCTCTCTCTCTCTCTCTCTCTCTCTCTCTCTCTCTCTCTCTCTCTCTCTCTCTCTCTCTCTCTCTCTCTCTCTCTCTCTCTCTCTGTTGAGCTAATTCTGCATCTCCGTAACGCCATCTCGTAACGATGTCCAGTAGATCAATATTTAATTCAGAAACAAAAGAAGGAATGTTTGATGCGGAAGGCATCTTAGTGTTGAAGTTAATTGTTTGTGTTTACCTTTAAAAAAAAAAAAGTCTGTTACCACTGATACAGAAAAAAATATAAAGAATTAGGAAGCGAAAAAATTAATTATTTGAAATTCGTGGAGGCAGCTTATTTACATGAGTTGGTCGAGGGACTGATTACTCCGTCTGACCGGTCCCAGGTCAGGCTTCCTGACTGATGGCCTCATCAGTCAGGCTCTTGGTCAAGAAACTGCTGATAATAAATAAATGCTCGTTTCTTTATTATTATTTTTATCACTGTTATTATTATAGCAGGTTACTACTTTTGTTTATAGGCGTACATGAAATTGTACAGCTCAGAGTGTGTCGGGTGGCGATTAATTTTATTCAACATAATATCTTCATTGATGATTTTATTGCTCTCCCACGTAGGCGAATATAGTATGTGTCTAGCAGTGGGTTAACTTTACTGTTTTTCCTACACAGGTGAACGACCCTACAAATGCCACATTCCGGACTGCGGGCGAGCCTTCATTCAGCTGTCTAACCTGCAGCAGCATCTGAGAAATCATGATGCGCAGCTCGAGCGCATGAAGAACCGGCCGTTCCACTGCAACATCTGCGGCAAAGGCTTCGCCACCGAGAGTTCCCTTAGGACTCACACATCTAAGGTATGACAAAGCTGAGACATCTTTCACATCCTTCTCTTATTATCCTCATTCCTCTCATTCCCCACGAGCGTTATTCAAGTGCTTCCCTTTCTCAGTAGTCAGCCTTAGTAAGTAGGTAAGTTTATTTAGGTACAGGTACACTTAAGTACAATTATCATAGTGTAAATTAGATAGGATAACCCAAAAAAAAAGTCAAAGTGACTTATTACCATTGGGTTCCTTAGGTTAGGTTAAGTTAGGTTAAGTTAGGTTAAGTTAGGTAAGGTAAAGTTTGTCAGGAAACAGGACAAATGTTTCTTGACGCGGGTGTTAGTCATATGATGACCCACAGCGGGAGTTTTAGGGGATCTAACCGAGGCTTACCCGTCCACCCCGTTAAAAATTATGGATATGATTATAACCCTTAGGAACTGGTGTGAACTGTAATACACCTCAGCCTTATCCTTACTCTTATACACCCGGAAAAACCTCGATAGTATTACCACCTCAAACTATGCAGTCTTGGAAAGGCTAAGATCAGCAGGCATACTGTAGAGTGATTAAGGTTTAAATTGCAACAGATGTTACCGCACCTGCTGAAGCGGCCATTGCCTACGTCATTATTTCGAGGATGGCTGTTTAATGTGACCTTCCCTCATGTCACCTGTCTTTAAGGCAGCCATAAAGAACCTAACTAAGGTCTTTATAGTCGCCCGATAAACTTTCATGTTCCTAATAATTAGGCCGGGACGACCACTCTGATATTATTGTCACGAGAGAGTTTAGTTTCTGGATCACATGTATCATATCGTAGAAGTTTATAAATAAGATAACGCTAGAAACTCCTATATTTAATAAGAAAACTCTAGGAATTCTATATTTAACCGGGAATCAGTCGTATAGACAGATGTTTAAGTAGTTTAATGTGAGCAAAATTTTTTTTTTTTTTTTTTTAATATAGTTGAAAGATATTTTATTTATAGTTTCAGTATTAAATGGACCTGCTACCATTCAAGACCACAGTTCGAATCCCCGTTCATTCCTCTATTCATAAGATGTTTTATTTACAGTAGCAGCTAGTTTATTTTTGAAAGTTGACGTATGACCCTGTATTCGCCCTTCCCAGCCTACCTCACTACCTATCAGTAAGGTGACTTGCTTTTGGCTTTCCACTATGTGGAGGTCAGATTTTTTACTGAGGCTAGCAACTACAGAAGACCCATTTGCACCACCAACTGGTGGTGCTGCAGCTTGGTGCTCTGATCGAGAGCCATTTGCACCACCGGCTGGTGGCGCTGCAGCTGGTGCTCAAGGTAAAGACTATTTGCTTCACCGGCTGGTGGTGGTGCTGCTGCTGGTGATGCTCGGGACGAGAACCATCCGCACCAGTAACTGTTGCTCGTCAATAGGAGGGTGGTAGCTCCGTCTGTGTTAGGTTTGAATGATTCCTGGATTACTTATACTGGCTTCTATGATTAGTATGATAATGTCATTGAATGTGTTAATGTGGTAGGACGTGAGTGTGATATCCTGCCTCTGAGTGATGGAATCTGGCCACTTGAGGAATACTTATTGTAGTGAGAGAGTTTTGGATTTATGATAAACAGCTTGATCTATTAAGTGTTTTGGTAAGTAGTTGGTGTGAGGCATTTTGGTCCTAGATGTCTGTGTGGTAGGTGTGAGAGGTGTGCTGTGAGGGGTGGTGTGTTGTGAGGGGGTGGTGTGTTGTGTGGGGTGGTGTGTTGTGAGGTACGAGGCAGGACAGTGGGCTTCACCCGTGTGGTCTCTCTCCCACAGCACGCGGCCCTGGTCGGCGGCCCCAACGCTGTCAATTGTCCTCAGTGCCAGAAATTGTTCATGAATGGCGAGCAGCTGATGGAACACATGAAGTATACGCATAGGGACCCTAACGCCTCGGGAGTGGCAGGTTAGTTGACGTCCTCATACTATTGTTTATTGTTGTCTTCACACAGCACGCCATCCACATCGGTGGCCCAAGCGCCGTCCACTGCCCCCACTGCGACAAGTACTTCATGAGTGGAGAGCAGCTTATGGAACATATGAAGGTGGTACACAGGGACCCCAATGCCTCAGGCGTCGGAGGTAAAGTGGGCCTCCGTGGACAGACGGCCTCCAACCCTTAAACTAATCCCCTTGATGGTCATATATCTGATATACCTATTTATATGTATATGTAAATGAAATTTAATATATTACTGTAAATGTAATCGTCTTATGGTTAATATTTTGTATTGTAATCCTGTGCCAGATATTTTAAAGTATTGATATTTAGTGTTTAGCCTAGAAGTGAGGTATTGTTGACGCGGTATTGTTGTTGCAGCTAAGCGTCGTACGGCGTCGCACTCGTGTCCTGTATGCGGAAAACACTACGTTAACGAGGGCAGCTTGCGGAAACACCTGGCCTGCCACCCGGAGACCTCCCAGTTCACCTCCTCCCTCAGGATGTGGCCTTGCTCCGTCTGCCACGCCGTCTTTACCCACGAGTCAGGTTAGTGATGCACAGATAACCGTCACAAAATCTTTATCACAGTGTTTCGCTCTGGATAAAGCTTTATCAGGTTACACGGAGAGTTCGACTTCAGTTTCCAGCGATCACTCTACCTGGCATAGGGTCAACAGCTGCTAGAAGACAACACTGTAGCAGTTGTTTCTTGCCACGGCCCTACCAGAGGGCCAACAACTCTCCCTTCTCTTTCAGACGATTTTCTCTGGTGAATGCCATAACAACAGTCCCCTTTCTCTGACGGGTATAGTTCTCAATCCCGTCTTGAAGTGAGTGTAGTCACTCTTGGATGGAAGGAATGGATGGGTGGGAGGGGAGTGGGATGTCAATACACCTTCATACCGTGACCTGATTCTTAATGGTGGGTGTCACAACTGTTGACAGGAACTTGACTTCTGTAATCAAACTTATTTTGATTCACTCCAGGTATATACAGTAACTTGTATCTTTTTGATGGGTCACATTAGATTAACAGAACCTGTCTCGTGCTTGTGAGTTGTTAATCCTATTAACTGCCACCTATCTTCTACCTATTTTCCTTTTAAGAGGCCTGTCTATGGTCACTATATTTGTTAACAGAGAGCTATATCAAGTTTGTGGTCGCTATATTTATTAGCAGAGACCTGTATCCTGTTTGTGGTCACTATATTTATTAAGAGACCTGTATCCTGTTTGTGGTCACTATATTTGTTAACAGAGACCTGTATCCTGTTTGTGGTCACTATATTTGTTAACAGAGACCTGTATCCTGTTTGTGGTCACTATATTTGTTAACAGAGACCTGTATCCTGTTTGTGGTCACTATATTTGTTAACAGAGACCTGTATCCTGTTTGTGGTAACTATATTTATTAACAGAGGCCTCCTAAATCCGGCCTTTGATGAATAATAATATATGTTGACGTTACGTGATCCTGTCCCTGACAAATCTTTATCTCTCTCATGTCCTCTGAAATCAACATTTGCTGATGTCAACTTCACTAGATTCTTATTTTGTAATTCTGTCTCCTTTTCTTCTCTTCTTGTGTCTTCTAATGGCTGTGAATGTCCGAAAATACAAGTGTTTTTGTTTTCCTACAAACATACGGGCTAAATTAGGGCCTTTTTATTCTGAGTTAACGATATTTAATTCTGAACTTGAATTTCTCGAGGCGTGTGGTAAAAATTTTGATTTCTGAACACGATAAGCACTGATCCAGCTGCGGTAACAGCTGATCCAACTGCGATTATCTCTGCTCCAACTACAGTAACCACAGATCCAAATACAACCAGCGCTGATCCAACTACAGTCGTCGCTGATCCGACATCACCACTTTTAAGATTAGTGATCCTTCGGTGAATCTCTGCTCTGAATCATCACGAGACTGTGACGACTGTGACGACTGTTAATCACTTTACTATTGATAATATATCTGATTTTCTAAAACGCTGTATGACCCTTGTAGGTTCAGCGCTTCTTTTTGATAATAATAATAATAATAATATAATAATAATAATAATAATAATAACTTTGTCCTTGGAGGCAAAGAGGGGAATGTATGAGAGTATAGTTTTACCAACGCTCTTATATGGGTGTGAAGCGTGGGTGATGAATGTTGCAGCGAGGAGAAGGCTGGAGGCAGTGGAGATGTCATGTCTGAGGGCAATGTGTGGTGTGAATATAATGCAGAGAATTCGTAGTTTGGAAGTTAGGAGGAGGTGCGGGATTACCAAAACTGTTGTCCAGAGGGCTGAGAAAGGGTTGTTGAGGTGGTTCGGACATGTAGAGAGAATGGAGCGAAACAGAGTGACTTCAAGAGTGTATCAGTCTGTAGTGGAAGGAAGGCGGGGTAGGGGTTGGCCTAGGAAAGGTTGGAGGGAGGAGGTAAAGGAGGTTTTGTGTGCGAGGGGCTTGGACTTCCAGCAGGCATGCATGAGCGTGTTTGATAGGAGTGAATGGAGACAAATGGTTTTTAATACTTGACGTGCTGTTGGAGTGTGAGCAAAGTAACATTTATGAAGGGGTTCAGGGAAACCGGCAGGCCGGACTTGAGTCCTGGAGATGGGAAGTACAGTGCCTGCACTCTGAAGGAGGGGTGTTAATGTTGCAGTTTAAAAACTGTAGTGTAAAGCACCCTTCTGGCAAGACAGTGATGGAGTGAATGATGGTGAAAGTTTTTCTTTTTCGGGCCACACTGCCTTGGTGGGAATCGGCCAGTGTGATAATAAAAAATAATAATAATAATAATAATAATAATAATAATAATAATAATAATACCTTAAGCTACGATAAACTTTGTGAAATTTTTTTTACATAATTTCCTAAATGTAGAACATATTAATGAATAATACAATAATTGTATAATAAAATATGATGTTGCTTAAACCCTTCAGAAATTTTAAATGAAGGGGGGTGTGGAACAGCCAGTAGGGACGGGGGGGGGTGGAACAGCCAGTAGGGACAGGGGGTGGAACAGCCAGTAGGGACGGGGGGTGGAACAGCCAGTAGGGACGGGGGGGTGGAACAGCCAGTAGGGACGGAGGGTGGAACAGCCAGTAGGGACGCGGGGGGTGTGGAACAGCCAGTAGGGACGAGGGAGTGGAACAGCCAGTAGGGACGGGGGGGTGGAACAGCCAGTAGGGACGGGGGGGTGGAACAGCCAGTAGGGACGCGGGGACGCTCCATTCTATTGACAATATACTATTGACTACTGACGATATACCTGGCTTTCTAAAACGACATTTTTTTTTCTATGACCTCCCAGCTATGAGGGAATTCCTTAAGCTACGATAAACTTTATCCAGGTTCGCCACATACAGTTTTTCAACATTTTCAAAATACATATTACCTGGGACAGTGATGAAATAAGACATTTATTTGGAAAATTAATGTTTGAAAATTTACACGGCAATGATTTGAGAGATAATTGATTTAATATGAGAAATGACTACCCTTTGCTTTTATAATTATTGGTACACAGTTTGGTATAGAAGCGAGCAATGTTGAGCACATTTTCTCTAGTTCTCCATCGTGGTACCTGGTCCTAATAACAGAAGCGAGCAATGTTGAGCACATTTTCTCTAGTTCTCCATCGTGGTACCTGGTCCTAATAACAGAAGCGAGCAATGTTGAGCACATTTTCTCTAGTTCTCCATCGTGGTACCTGGTCCTAATAACAGAAGCGACCAATGTTGAGCACATTTTCTCTAGTTCTCCGTCGTGGTACCTGGTCCTGAGCACATTTTCTCTAGTTCTCCATCGTGGTACCTGGTCCTGAGCACATTTTCTCTAGTTCTCCATCGTGGTACCTGGTCCTAATAACAGAAGCGAGCAATGTTGAGCACATTTTCTCTAGTTCTCCATCGTGGTACCTGGTCCTAATAACAGAAGCGAGCAATGTTGAGCACATTTTCTCTAGTTCTCCATCGTGGTACCTGGTCCTAATAACAGCAGCGAGCAATGTTGAGCACATTTTCTCTAGTTCTCCATCGTGGTACCTGGTCCTGAGCACATTTTCTCTAGTTCTCCATCGTGGTACCTGGTCCTAATAACAGCAGCATATAGCGTCTTCACAGTTGAACAGTTCTATTAAACGATCCTGGGTTTGGTTATTGCTCGTAGATTCTCAAATGGGTTGAGGTCAGAAGAGTTTCCAGGTTAATTTAGAACGCTTAGCCCACTCTCTTCTCGAAGAATGTCAGCATTTTTCTGGAAGTGTTGCATGGAGCAAGATCCTGCTGGAAAATGATTCTCCATCAGGAAATGAGTTGCCAGAATTACCTTGTATTTGTCACCGTTCATGGTTCCCTCAACAATAACAAGCCGTCCAGGGCCTTTAGCAGTAAAACTCCCCCCAAAATCTTAGGTAGGTGTTTTGGCGCTTGTTGAATGTGTCCATGAAGAAGAGGTTCGCCTTTGTTCCGTCTCACTACCACTGATCTGTACCCATGTACTTCAAAATACGCCTCATTTGAAAATATAAATTTTCTCCATTTATCTGTCGTCCATCCCTTATGATCGAGTGCCCACCGCAGCCATTTTTTCTTCATAGCAGCAGTCAATAATTTTTTTTACCGGCTATCTGGCAGTTTTGCTAACTTCAAGGAGCCAGATCTCTCTGTAGATCTTTGATGATTTTCTTGGAATTCTCATTATTTCTTATAACAGTTTTGTCATTGTGAGGTGTTTTCTTTGCATTTTCTTCATCACCAGTGTCATTAGCTCTCTTCAGAATCCGACCAACAGTTGACTTTGCTAGGCTTAAATTTTCTACGATCTGTCTGATACTCAAATTAGCATGTTTTCTGAAAGCTACAATACTTGCACGCTTCCTAGATGTAACATCCATCATGAATTTCAACAGTAATCATGAACTGAAGGGGAGAATTTGGAAAAACCACATTCACTCATGGAGCACGCTTGCAGGAACAGCCTTACAGAACAACAGCAGTTGAAGCACTGACGAGAGTCGCAGGCTAACACCACAGTTAGATGGTTGCCAAAAGTCGGTAGTAAACTCTTTTGAAGTGAAAAGAACCCAAACTACATTAATTAAACCAGAGACTAAGACAAATGAGATAAATCACAAAATTTACTCCTGTTCCAACTACTCTAGACACTACTGTGCTGTAGTAATTGTTAACGATTTACTGTGGCATCGAATTGTGAATACTGGATTAAAGATAATCCAAAAAAATAATATGGCATGTTTTATTTTGAGTGGTCAGTGCCTAATATTTTAAACCAGCGTTGTTTTTCAATAATAATAACAACAGCAAAATTTCAATTATATATTTTAACCAAACTGATGATATTCTGTTTAAGAAGATTGTTATAATTATTACAATTGTTATTACAATCACTGTTATTGTTACAGTTACTAATAACATTGGAATTACTGTTACAGTGGTCCCTCGTTTTTCGTAATTAATCCGTTCCTGGAGAAGCTACTAGAAACGAAATTTACAATTTACGAATCAATTTTCCCCATAAGAAATAATGTAAATACAATTAATCCGTTCCTGACACCCAGAAGTATTAAAACAAAAATTTTTTTTTACATGAAGTATACATGTAGTACATAAACAATACAATGGAAAATGATGAAACATTAACAGCATAACACTTACCTTTATTGGAGATTCTTCTTAGTGAATGGGAGACTGGAGGAGGAGAGTGGATTGTTTATAGTTTGGAAGGGGAATCCCCTTCCAGCAACACCTCAGGAACCAATTGCTTTTCTGGGGTTGCTTGTCTTCTCTGTTTATTAATGCCACTAGGACCACCTTGAGAGTCACTGGAGTCCTGTCTCGCAAATTAACTGTGGAGAGAGCTCTGTTTCTGGCATCTCTTTAACACTTCCCTAGAATGGCCCAAGACTTTGTCACTGTACATGTTGCCAACATGGCTTGCAACAACGTTGTTAGGGTGATGTTTCTCCATAAAGCTTTCTATCTTACCCCACATAGTAAAAATCTCTTTAATTTCTGAAGAAGGCACCTTCTTCCATCTCTCTTCCTCCTCCTCTGCAGCAAGATTCTGAGCTGCGATCTGTTGCTCTTCCTGCTGAAGCTCTTGCAGCTCCTCAGTGGTGAACTCTTCGTTGTGGTCTTCCACCAATTCTTCCACATCCTCCAAACTCACATCCAAGCCCATGGAACTCCCCAGTGCCACAATTGATTTTACAACAGACATAGGCTCATCAGGGTCAGTCCCAAACTCTTCAAAATCCCTCTTGTCGACACAATCTGGCCACAATTTTCAATCGCATTTCTCACCTTCTTTACCACAGGCTTGACACTAGGAGCTTTCTTTGGAGCCATGGTAGTTATTTAGTACTTGCAAGCACTAAAATAAATGGAATATTATGAAATATTTCGCTGGAGCACGTGAGGGGACTTTCGCTCACTGGTAAACAATGCCAGACTGGCTGCCACCACGGCTCACGTCGTGGGTACGTGTCCCAGACGAACTACGATTCACGAGTCAACCTATGAAAAGCGAGTCCATGTTTAAACGAAAATACCCCTATGATTGGCGAAATTTACGTTTGCCGAGAACTACGAAAAGCGAGGGACCATTGTATTCGCATTACAGTCAATATTTAAAGCCTCGAAAATATTTCATGTTTTCAACAGTCAAATGACTGAATAATGTGGTGGAACAGGAATTGTGTTCAACTCGAACTGGTGACCTCCACAGTGATGAGGCAAACAGGTTAGGTTAGGTTAGGTTAGGTTTGTCAAGAAACAGAACAAGTGTTTCCTGACGCAGGTCTTAGTCATATGATGACCCTCCACTGGAACTTTTGGTCATCTGACCGAGGCCTTCCTCTGGCTTACCCCTCCACCCCCTTTAAAAGTTAAAGTTATAATTATAACCATTTCTGTATTTACTAAAGAGAGCTTCCTTAGTCCTGGAGAGCGATAAACCCCAAAGAGCGCATCAACTTAGCCTTTTTACAAGACTCCTCAAACCCATGAACAAGCACTTAGGACGTTTTAATGGAAACATTTCCGTCTTAAGACTGAAACGTTTTTGAGAATAAGATCCCAGAACCGAGGTGTTTCCTTTGTAAATTTCCTAAGTATCTGGTATTGTGCTGATAACCACAGGTTGTCTGCATTATATACCAGGTTTTTACCCATGACTACTATTGTCAATTTGTTTACAAAGTAGCAAGTGTCCTCCTGCTTACAAAGTAGTAAGTGTCCTCTTGGTTACAAAGTAGTAAGTGTTTTCTTGGTTACAAAGTAGTAAGTGTCCTCTTGGTTACAAAGTAGCAAGTGTCCTCTTGGTTACAAAGTAACAAGTGTCCTCTTGGTTACAAAGTAACAAGTGTCCTCTTGGTTACAAAGTAGTAAGCGTCCTCTTAGTTACAAAGTAGCAAGCGTCCTCCTGGTTACAAAATAACAAGCGTTTTCTTGGTTACAAGGTAATAAGCGTCCTCTTAGGTACTATGTAATATTTCTTTAAGTAACCTTACATTACCGTGAATATCATTGGATTCTGGGTAATAGTGACTCTTGTCTCATTCTCAGGCGTCCAGATTGTCTTTCCGATTATTATTGTCCTGAGGTTCAAAGACAGCAAGCATTACAGGATCCTTTTGGGGCCACACCCCAGCGTTCGGGCCGAGTCCCAAACGCTGGGAAAGCTCAGGGAGTCTTCCTTCTGTGTCTTCTCTGCTTCTTCTCCAGTGCATTCTGCTCATTACCTTAAACTCCTCATCTTCCACCGTTCTTCTATGTATTGGACAGAAGAAGACAATGACTGGCGAAACGTTTCCAGAATAAAGAGTCCTAAATGTTGCCCAGACGTCTCAATTATCATTTTGTTTCTTATTAACATACTTGTCGGTACAATACCAGTAATATCATAGATGCATGATCTTGTAAGGATACCAGACAGGAGCATATACACCGAGAGGTGCATGCCTCCAGGTGTATATATAACTTGAATTTGCTTTAATCCCTTTTACTGAATGATTAAATTATTATATACTGGTGGCGAATAAGCTATGTGCAACCTTATTGACTCTTGTGTAGTCGATAGGTTTTAAACCCCATTAACTAACCAAGGATACTAATGTTTGGTTGTATTGCAGGTCTATTGAACCACATGGAGCACATGCGCATGGATCCTAAGCACCAGTTCGCGGCGCAGTACGTTCTCTCCCGGGCCGCTGCGGAGCGACGCGAGCGAGAGAGCATCCTTGGCCTTGCTCAAGTTGGTCTTCAGGGTGGCGGCAACCATATGGGTATGGGCATGGGCATGGGCATGGGAATGGGCATGGGAATGGGTATGGGAATGCCACACCAGATGCAGCACCATGCCCAACACCAAGCAGCGCCCATGTCCATGGCTGCCTCGCCGTCCACTCAGAGTGACGCCTCTTCGCGCATGTCGACTCCAGCGGAAAAGCTGGAGAGCGGATTGGGTCGCATGCCGTCGCCCTCCGACGCGCTGCGTTCCATCACCAGCCACCACGACGTTATGAACCAGATGCGCCCGCAGCCCACCGACAACATGCGCGCCATGATCAGCCAGAGTCAGGCGGAACTGGTCAAATCAACACTCACCTCGCAGGCTGAGACGATCCGTTCCGTAATGGCTTCGCAAGCCGAAGCCATCCGTTCACTCTCCAATCCTCACGGCCAACCAGTGCAACCCCCACCCACACAGCAGCAGCAACAACAACAGCAGCAACAGCAGCAGCAACAGCAGCAGCAACAACAACAGCAGCAGCAGCAGCAATCTCACCAGGCTCCAGAGCCCATGGGATCTCCTCAGCCCGACATGCGTGATATGCGTGACCCACGAATGGGTGGGATGGAGTCTGCCCTCCGGAGTGCCCAGGCCGAGGCGGCCCTCCGGCTGGTGAACCACGAAGGGCGCCCCTCCCCGCAGCATCAGGGAGGGGACCTCTCAGACTCCATCCGTCTACAGGAGATGCGAATGGAACAAGCCTTGCGACTCCACGGTGACCCTCGAGCCCTGGCTACCTCCCTGCCCGGCCCCCTGGGGTTCCCTCTGGCGCCCCCCCAACACCAACCTCAGCAGCAGAGCGCCTGAACTTACACCAGCCTGCCCCCAGCCTGGGAGCAACACCCCCCGCCGCCACTCACCCGTACTAGTCCTCCGGTGAACGTGTCATGACTGTGTGTCTGTCTGTCACATCGCCTCGGTTCCACCTTTGTTCTGTTGTGTCGTATTTTTAGCTGTGATAAAATGAAATGGTTCCTTGCAGGAGCTATGTATTAATTTAATGATCACTTCTCTGTGTTAGTTCCTTGAGTTGTTGTTGTTACACGGGGTGACTGAGCGTAGAGGACCTGGGTTGGGCAGGGGGCAATCCTAAGCCTCCAGCCCTGCCAGCCACCGAGGCCCTTAACTCCCACAAGCTCCAAAAGTCACCCTCCCGACAGTTCCTCACAGTTTCTTTAAGTGCAATTTTAGGGACCAGCGGTGTGTGACACTCGATACCTACAGAAAAGGTGAGGTGTTGGGGTGTTTTAACAGGGCAGGCGCTGCTGTATACAATACCTTCATATTGCTTCCATGGCTTGACTTGATTGCAGTCATTGTGTACCTGTAATAAATATTATCTTTATACATTTTAATGCATAATACGGCGCCATTTTCGGTGCATGTTAAGCTTTGCACAGCCGAGTGTAGAAAAATGTTAAAAGGTCCTAATGCAAGCATACAATCAAACAAGATCTTTGTGAAAATAACGAACCTCTCGAATTGTGAGCGGGGTATGACTGCCTCCCGTGACCAGTGAGCCGCCGGCTTCAGTACTGCGTCCCGGATATCTAACAAGAGACCCATTACATGGCCATTTTCCTGAGGCCAGATGTGGCCTTCCCCGGCGCTCACAGTGACTCGAGCTCACTACTTGCGGCTGGGGCAGCAGAACAAGCTCTGATTACCTTATTAACTTATTATAAAAAAATGTGAGAATGACGTCCACTTTCCCTCCACCACATGACGCCTGCATAATTTTGCTGGAATCCTTCATCCCACTCATGTCTGAAGACACGTTCATCTCCTGCTCATACGATAACAAGGTCTTCGAAGAGTGATAGTGTGTGGACCATTACATAGTTTCAAGTTTTCAGATGTTAATTGCTCACTTTCGGAAAATAAAAAATCAGAGTCTGTTAAAGTTTCAGAGCCGAGCAGGTGTGGTACTGCTTTACTGACATTACAAGACTCCAAAGGTACCGTCATTGTTAAATATGTATATTGACCTTAGATCATACGGATCGTACCTACGCGTGTGTAATTATTAAAAGAAATATGTTTATACAGTTCCACATTTTAAGTGTCTAATTTTCTGATTATGATTCATCTGCGCAATATGGTAGTAAGTGTACATGTCCCCTCAAGTAGCTTTGAAGGCAAGAGATGGGTCGCTCTCCAAGCGCCACCTTAGATTTAGACAATATAGCATAGAAATAATGATTCTGGTACTCTTAGCCATAAACTTCAGTGATGTACAGATTGAATAGTAGGATTTTTTATAGCCTCGTGGAGATTTTTGTAATTTTAGCCTTCAAAGCTTCCTGATCACACCGATTGACTGTTGACTGTTCCTGCAATCAGAGTTTACCGTTAAATGCTGCTACTGTTCCCACCACCATTAGTCCTAGAATCAATTAATGTTTGTACACTACCACTACTACTACTACTACGACTGTTACCACTACTACTATTACTACTACTTCTACTACATAGACCGTAGCAATAGATCCGGAACCATAACTTTTCTAGATCCTTTACTAAGATTAGTGTAAATCTAGTTCTAACTACCAACAGTCCCATTCCTCATCCTCATCCTAACCCTTAACTCGACCCTTCCCCAAGTGAACCTCTGAAATCCACCCTCGCCTATCCCTTTTCCTAAGTCCTCGCCTTTTTCCTAAGTCCTCGCCTTTTTCCCCAAGTGCTCGCCTTTTTCCTAAGTCCTAGCCTTTTTCTTAGCTTGAACCCCAGCCTTTTCTTTTACCTGGAATTTACTTCCCCACTGTGTCTATTTTTTGTAATTGGTTAATCATACTTGAGTCGTATCCTTTTCTGGTGGTTTGATTTTACCCCTGACGTCAAATATTAAAATTTTATATTCCTTTGCCATACCTAATGTCAGGTCTATAGTTCTGCGGTTTTATTTCATGTCTTTTGGTCTTTTATGCAAATTAAACACAGATCCGTGTCGCCTAAGGTACTAAATAAGGCCATAGATTCTACGAAAAATTGCAATTTAGAGGACAAAAACAATTTTTATTTGTCTGCGAGTTTATGTAAGAGTTAAGATTGTTTTTGTCCCGTATGAGCTGTTATGTTGTTATTTCCTTTTTTTCTTTTAATTGTTATGACAGAATAAGCATTTTTTGAATTTGTATTTTACATAAAAAAGATAAAAATATCGTGCATGTTTTCTTCCTCTGAGAAAAACATTGCCATTTGATCCGTTTTTATTATCTTTTGCGATTATTTCATCATCACTACCCATCATCATCATTATTATCATTATCATCATTTGTTGCTGTCACTACTGGTGCAAAATTTGAAAAATATATATATGTTTGAGTTGTTGATTATTGTCCAGAACTGTTTTTTTTTTTTATTTTCCCGAGAATTCAAGAAGTCTTTGGACCACCATTTTCAGTTTTCCCACCACCATTATCACCACCACAACCACCACCACTACCACCACCACCACTACCACCACCACCACTGCCGCCACCACTGCCGCCACCGCTACCACCACTACCCCCACCACCAAAATTACCACCATTCTCACCATTACTACCTTTCTCCCCTCCCTGCCACTGCAAACCTACCCACCACCACCACCAATAACATACTGCCTTGCCACTTTTCCCTACTGCCACCACCACCACTACCATTATCACTACTACTACTACTACCACCACCACCACCACCACCACTACTACCACCACTACCACCACTACCACCACTACCAACGCTACCAGCACCATTTCTGCCACCACCGCTTCCATTCTCCCCGCCTCCGCTACCACCCTCCCCGCAACCACTGCCACCCCCCCCCCGCCACCACTTCCTTCCTCCCCCGCCACCACTTTCATCCTCCCCAACACGCCCATCCTCCCCAACACGCCCATCCTCCCCTTCACTACCACAACAGTCCCTTACAACCCCCTACCACAACCAACCCTCCTTCAAGCCAAACTACCTCCCTCCACCACCGCTCACCGCTACCACCCCCACCTCAGCAACCCCCACCACTACCACAACCCCTCCCCACCACCACAACCCCTCCCCACCACCACCGCTACGCCTCGTTCGAAGTTCCATAGTCTGCCGACAGATCCACCGGTATCAGGAATATTAAACACAAAGGATAATACAAGTTCCTAGTGAATTTTCCTAATCATAAACTTGTCGTTTGAAGCATTTAGAACGCATTATTCTTTGGTTTCTTGGTTGTATCAACTAAATAGCATTGAGGTAAAACTTCGACTATTTGTGTTCGTGCTTATCCAAAACGACTTCTATCCACTGAGTTCATCTTACAAAGCAATTATACAGATATTTATATAAATATATATACATTCTCGGGTCATTCATGTGGACTGGGTAGCCGAGTTCCCAAAGGTTTAATTTTTGTATTGAGGGGTTCTAAGACCCCGGGTAAGGTTGGACGCGGCTACCTGGGGAAAGTAGTATCGGGTCTTACGTGGAAAAAAAAAAGCAAAAGATTATGTTAGAGTACGTAGATCCTTACTCCGTGACGTGGACCAGAGACCTGCTTACCCACAGTACCCTCCCCGTTATCAGGGGATCCACATGGATATCTGCCTCTCCCTTTTTTCCTCGGGGCATACCGAGGAGCTCTCCGCCACACTGTTTACAAAGTTACTGACGTTTCCAGTTTATTTGGCTCACCAATGTCCCTGGAAGTTTGATTTTCGTTAATTTCCGGTTACATCAGCGTTTTTTATCCCCCCTTCCCCAAGTTCCTCCATGTGCCACTCAGCATGCGTTAACACCAACATATCCGATATTAGATGACCCGGCTCACCCAGCTGCCTCAGTAGCGGGGAGCCCCGCCACCCAACAGGTGAAGTCCCGCCCTCTGCCCCGCCGCCACGTACGGGGGCCCTCCTTGCTTCTCCGTGCCCCGCCACTACACTCGGGGGCACACCGACCTCCCCTATGTGCCCCGTTACCTCCCCCTGGCTCCCTCCCCAAGTCGCTTGTGCCCCGAATGTGATCTTCAGAGAAGACGTCAGCAGCGCGGCTGGCCACGTAAGCATAATAGTGACGGCCAGGGTGGCGACTGTGGTGGTGTGGCCACTAAGAGCTGCTCCTCGCCGACTCCCTCACCAGGAACAGGTATCAAAACTGCAGGTAGCAGGACAGACGGGGCGGCCTCAGGGGACCGTAAGTTGTCGCGCCTCCTCTTGGGCGGAGCGCACCGAAGTTGCCTTGCCCATATACCTCACGTAGCCACTGCCGCAGCCGCAGCCTGGCCCACCCCTGAGGCCGCACCCACCCGTTGCACACCCGCAGTCTTCCACACGGACACGCCGTTAGTCTGCAGCGCGCCTGAGCGCAAGCGGACTGTTGGGCTCGACTTACGACCTCGCCAGGTCGTTAAACGAATCAGTGTCCATCAAAATGGCCAAATACGAGTTAAATGTACATTTTAAAATAGTCTAAAAGACATAATAATGCAGACGTCCCAGCCATCTTCTTTGTACTATCGTATGAATTATCAATAAGTAGCGTTCAATAGACTGTTGTTGTCATGTTGTCTTTATAAATTATTAAAGGTCGGGTACATTGTGGGTAGTGCTGCAGTCAGCTGATGTACAATACTTTCGGGCCTGCTCACCCCCGCAGCCCCAACCTTGTTTTTTAAGGTCCTGCTGCACACCCATTGACTCGGTGCCTATCATCAATGTCAGGATGATGCACTGTTATCAACGAGTGAACTGAGCCATGCCAGATGTGTGTGTGTGTGTGTGTGTTGTGTGTGTCTGTGAGTGTGTGTGTAGGAGTGAGGCCAGGAGATGTAGAGCTGAGATCATGGAACAATCCTCCCAGTGCATGTTTCACCTTGCTGATGCTTCAATGGTTTTGTTCCGTTTCTTGTCCTACTGTGTAGTTACAAATGTTCATGTGTTAGATGTAGTGTGGGGAAAAAAATTTGTCAAACTCTGAACCAAGCCCATGTTCGTTCATGGGAATAAACTTGTGATGCTGGTTTGAGGTAACTTGGTTCAAGGGTAAAGCTAGGCCGTGTGAGTTTAGGCAAGCAGGACCACCAGGTGTCGAACACAGAGTCGGGGACCATACTGTACACTCCGGCTCCTAGTTCAACATACCTGCTTAAAAAATTACTATTAATATTAAATTATTATTATTATTATTATTATTATTATTATTATTATTATTATTATTATTATTTGTGTTATTGTTACTATTTTTTAGGAAAAATTATTATAATTGTGATTATTATGTACCTTACCAAGCTTCCCTAAACGGCGCTATCTTAACCTTGGCCCGTGGTACTGAATGTGTAGATAAATACAGTAAATAAAACACTTGTCCAACCGGATGACAGCTGTGTCTCCTTACCCTCTACTCTCTCTCTCTCTCTCTCTCTCTCTCTCTCTCTCTCTCTCTCTCTCTCTCTCTCTCTCTCTCTCTCTCTCTCACTCTCACTCTCACTCTCTCATCCATGCGAATTTACCGCTTCTTTAATAAGTGGCAAGTCCACATGGAAGTTTTCTCTTGAACCTTCTGCATAATTTCTCACATCTCTCATAAATGAACTTCTCAGAACTGTGAGTACTTTTCTACGAGTACATGTACAAGGTATTTTGCAATATATATATATATATATATATATATATATATATATATATATATATATATATATATATATATATATATATGTATGAGAGTCCCTAGGACAGTTCTAGAGGTGGTACCTCCCTATATATATATATATATATATATATATATATATATATATATATATATATATATATATATATATATATATATTATATATATAAAATATATATATATTTATATATATAATATATATATATATATATATATATATATATATATATATATATATATATATATATATATATATATATATTGAAAAGGGGTGAGGGTCAACCTGCTTTTTCAGATAAGGTTATATATGAAAGGATTACAAATGCAAGTTGACTTAGACCATGGCTCGGTACAGCTGGTTTGTGCATTTATCACAGCTGGTGAGACAGTATTTAGGGTTACTTTCTGATCTCGATATTGTCTCGTAAAGCCTCAGTGGATGCGCAAACCGCATGCGGCTGTTGAGCTGCGGCTTGGCCATACCCGTGTATATAATTAAGTTTGTATGTCGTTTACAATAACGACAGGATATGTACACTGAGAGGTGTATACCTCTCAGTGTACATATCCTGTGTATATACACAGTGTATACTCAGTGTATATACACTGAGAGCTTTCTTAAAACCCCGTTTAAGGGGTTACAGTATTACTGTGGTAAACAGGTGACGTGTAAACAAACGACGTTGTAATGGCTGTCTCTCCCCACAAACCGTTATTTTTTTTAGACTCCCAACAATTTTAATCCAAAAATGTATAATATTCAGGTACAGGAAAAAAAAATATTGAGGGGTTTTTTATCCACAATAGCACTTTGTCAAAATAATAACAAAATGTTCTGGAAACCATTGACCTGAGCTAATTCTAATGAGACTACACTTATATTATGACTATCAGTTAGTTAGCATTAAATCTGGGAGCCAGGTCTATGGAGCTAATTTCCTTAAAATGTATTAACTTTTGAGGAAGTGTCTAAAATGCCATTTGCTGAAGTATTTAACTTCCCTACTTTAATGATAGTCAGATTCCAATAATATTCACTGTCATTTGAGCCGTAGACCTTGTGGGGTGAGGACGTTCCTGACCCACAGATTATACACACCAGAATGCAAATTTCTCTGGATATTTACGCCAGTGTATGTGTGTCCAAACACACCGAGAGTTTTTACTTTTATCTCTAGTGATTAAAATATTCTTGACTGGTGGTGAGCAGGTTAACCACTACGTAAACGACCCTCACATCGTCAATAAGTTTACCAACTTCTACCTGACGGTGTTGTTCAGTGATGTCAACGTCTAGATTCCGACGTGTCCTGTGTGTCCAGGAAGCTTACTCAGGTATCTATATAATCTCTCAAAGTTCTTTAAACCCTGTTATAGAAATTATACTTGTCAGGGGAGAGGTGAGTTGCTACCTGAGTGACTCGTCGACGAGTCACAGTGTGACTTTGTCAATGGTCCAAGTCGGACCGAAACGTCGTCGTAAGCTTCTCTCTTTTATGTGCGGGTTATTTGTGTATCGTTCCAGTCACGGTATTGTGCCTTTATGTTATTTATAACAACCTGGTTGTTGATTACAAGGTCCAGGTGCTGGTGATGGGCTCTTGATCCAGGAATTGGAGTTCCCCCCTTTCATTATCCAGTCGATGTATGGTAACTGTGGGTTCAGCTTTCCGTGAATATAATAAACATCTTGTTTTCGGGCAGTGCGATAGCTAAGTGTGTTATCCCGGTATCCACTAAGCCCAGCCCTCTCTACTTCGATGCAATCCCCCACCCCCCATCAAAAGTAGTTTCTTGATGTGATGCCGGTGAAGGGCTCTTGATCTAGGAAATTGGATCTGTGCTCCAAATCCCTAAATTAAGTCTGAATGCCTTCCATCCCCCTCCCCACAGACGCTGTATAATCCCTACTGGTTTAGCGCTCCTCGTAGTAATAATAATAATAATAATAATAATAATAATCTGTGCAAACAAAATGAACCAGTACAGTGTATGGCGTATGTTTCTAATGCAATTAAATATCAGCGTTGAAGGTTTGAAGCCACTCGGAAGAGGCATTAACAAGTTATTATATGGGAATTAATATTCTGATTTATTCAGTCAAAATGGAAAATTGGCACCTATACACCCAAAGCCAATTTGAATGTTCCTCAAAGCAACGCAGCTTTGTAAGTTTCAAGCCAATCGGGGGGGGCATTCTCTAGTTATCGTTCATAAACCAGCACTTTAAATTTTTTTAAGCTTAACAGAAGTTGCGTTATCAGTTTATTGGCGCTCAGGGTATGTAATCGATCGGATGAGGCATTCACAAATATCCGCATGACGACCAGTATTCGAAATTTCCAGTTTTCGTGAATAAAATGGGCAAATCGGCGCCTCCCCGGCCTAAAATTAAAATCTGTTAGGTACACTTGTATTCAGTGTGTCAAGCACAGGACGAACATCGTCCAGTTGTCGAACAGAAATAAATTTGCTTCCAAAAACTGCCAAAAGTCGCACAACCCCAAATCAGTGCCAAGTTTCTGTCGAGAAACAACCCGTGAGCGCTAAAAGTTTGAAGCCGGTCAGAAAATGCATTCTCCAGTTTTCGCTCAGAATTGAACAATTCATTAAGTATCCCTGAAGGAAGACATCTAAATGACTAGCTGATTTTTTTTTTCCTTTCTTATTCTTTTTTTTTTTATTCCGTTCACAACACCACGCCTCATCTGAGTGAGGACGCGAGTGAGGACGCGAGATGAACCATGTTCTAGTGCACCACTAGTCAGGACTCGCGTTAGGGGACCTTTAGAAGTTCTTCAAGTTCTCTGAGGTTAAATATCAAAGTTTTCAAGTTCTCTGGGGGTGAATATCAAAGTTTTTTATTACCTTACAAAATCATATCACGTCTGAGTACATTATCGAATATTTAAAAGTTTGCAACTATTTTTAAGGGGAAATATAATTGTTTGGGAGTTGTTTATATCAAAAAATTTGCCGTATCCACTACATTATTTTTTTTATACACATTGGCCGTCTCCCACCAAGGTCGGGTAACCCGAAAAAAAAAGAAACACTTTCTCCATCGTTCACTCCATCACTGTCTTGCCAGAGGCGCGCCGATACCACAGCTCAGATGCTCCTTCAAATTACAAATATCCCTTTTTCTCCTTCAGAGTGCAGGTACTGTACATCCCACCTGCAGGACTCAAGTCCGGCTAACCGATTTCCCAGAATCCCTTCATAAATGTTACTTTGCTCACACTCCAATAGTACGTCAAGTTATAAAAACCATTTGCCTCCATTCCAATCTAAAACGCTCACATTCACCTGTTGAATGTCCATGCCCCTCGCATACAAAACCTCCTGGATGTCCAAGCCCCTCGCATACAAAACCTCCTTTACCTCCTCCCTCCAGCTTTTCCTAGGGCGACCCCTACCCCACCTTCCCTCCATTACAAATTTACACACCCTCCAAGTCACCCTGTTTTGGGCCATCTTCTCTAAATGCCCAAGCCACCTCAACCCCTCCCCAACCCTCTGGATAATACTTTTAGTAACCCCCTAAGATACGATTTCTTTGCATTATATTCACACCAGATATTGCCCTCAGACACATCACTGCCTCCTGCCTCCTCTTCGCTGCAACATTCACCACCAATGCTTCACACCCACATTAAGAATGTTAGTACCACTACACTCTTATACATTCTCATTTGTTGTCATCACAGATGCCTCAGTATACATTTTCCCTAGTTCTTTACATCAGAATATCAACTTTTGGTTTTTTTATGGCCAAGACAATCGTCGCTGTAATTGTCAGGGGTTATGTTGGGGTGTGTGACTTTAACTCGTACTCAGCATCATAGTCATAAACATAACCTTGTCATTGCCATAGGTTGAAAGTTTGAAGCTTGTCGAAAGAAGCGTACTCAAGTTACCGCTCATAACCCTGCAGGAAAATGGGAAAAAATCTGCCAGCAACTACAGCCAAACATAACACAGTACTAACGTATTGTGAGTCTGTCTACACAGCAGTGTTTTAGTGCTGTGCAATGTTAGTCTGCGTCTGCCTACACAACAGTGTTATAATGCTGTGCAATGTTAGTCTGCGTCTGCCTACACAGCAGTGTTATAATGCTGTGCAATGTTAGTCTGCGTCTGCCTACACAACAGTGTTATAATGCTGTGCAATGTTAGTCTGCGTCTGCCTACACAGCAGTGTTATAATGTTGTGCAATGTTAGTCTGCGTCTGCCTACACAGCAGTCATGCACATTCGTTAAACGGCTTTTTTTTGAGAAAGCTTTGATGATTTTTGTTCCTACTAATAGAGCATTTTGTCATTGAAAGCCTCTCCAAAAGACCCCAACAAAATTTACTTCCCTCTCCCCCTTAAAAGTGAAAAAATGGACTAGCAGTTACGGATAATCAATACTGGCTGGTTTAGCGAGGTTTTCTCTATAATAAATCCTCGGGCTTGGTAGGACCTAGGCAGGGCTAGTGACCATGAAAAACAAATCATTTACATGCAGCGTATTGGTACACCTTGAAATATAGCCGCAAAACCTCCCAGTTTGTGGCTTTGTTCATACTGAGATTTTTGTTCAGTGTTGCAAGGCTACTCTGTGTTGACATTGGCGTGCTCTCAAATATTTCATGTACTTCGTATTTTTCTCTGGAAAAAAAGGCTCTGATTTTACTTACTCTTACTTTTTTCCAGTTTGGGTTAGGATTTTTTTGCATGTTCCCACCCGGCAAATGCCGATGGGCACGGTGTTAGGCGTTCGTGTGTGTGTGTGCGTGTGTGTGCATTCATACATATGCATGCATGCACTCGCCTAGCTGGAGTGCAGTTATAAGAGTAATAGTTCCTGGTCCGGCCTCTTAACCAGTGACGACTGACTGTACTGGTTCCTAACCTCCATGGTTCCTTTTTGGGGTTGAGATTAAGTTTTTGATCCTCACCCTTGTTCCATGATATTATCATGCTTTTTGAAACAATATACTGAGTTGATCTCCACTACTCCCATCCCTAATGCATTCAATTTGTTCATTACCCTCACTGAAGGTATTCGCATGTTACTCTTAGTTGTTCCTGTGTTTTCTTTCAGTTCTTAACTAGACTTCCCTTTTCTGTTTCATCGCTGGGCATTTTCTAAATTATATCTCTTCAGGTTCTTTGCTTTTCTAGTAATGTACTATCTGTCTTGACCAACTGTCGTCTCCCAGCACTCGTAGTTCTGATCCCAGAACACCTCATTTTTCTCGCCTTTATTAATTACCTGGAGTTTACCTGGAGAGAGTTCCGGGGGTCAACGCCCCCGCGGCCCGGTCTGTGACCAGGCTGTAAATATATTCCTGTATAGTATTTCATATATGTGCCAGCCATGTTTGTCTGCCTTCCCTCAGGTGAAACCCGTTCTGTGACCACCTTTCTCCTGATCAACTCCAAATCAACCAAAGGGTTGCTTAAGTTGAATTCCATTCTCTTCTTCACGGTGCCCTTGTCATAGAGCTGGAAACAGTATATCACCTGTACCAACTCTTGACATTTTTTCGGGAGCCACTGACGGGTCACCACATGGAGAAGACGCGGGTCAGGACATGAGTCATCTCTTGAACATTCTCATAGCTCGGTCATGTCTTCTTGTAACCCCTATGGGATTACTGCTTTCCATGATTATGATGTTCACCATAACACTGACTACTACCTTGGTTTTTCCCTGATTAACTGTTTATTCCGTTTCCGCTTTATCTACGTTCCTTTTCTGTGGTACAAGGTTAGGTTCCTTGTTCTTCCAGAGAACATAAAATCCTGAATTATCCCATGGTTGAAACAGCTAGCGATACTGATTTTAATGCAGCCGATATTTTCGTACAACAGTAACGTAGGATGTCTTTCTGGTGTATGGTAATTTGCCAGTTTCCATTAACATATTACGCTTGCAACAGTAGTGGTTTGCTTTCTGATCCTCTTTCCCTGAGCTCTGTTTAGAACTCAGTACTTCTGTGAGAGTATTTCCCTTCCCTAAACCTTTCCGGGCTGTCATTTATGCCGCTGTAATGTTTCCTATCAATTTTCTTATTTAAAATCAGAACATTTGACGTTTTCCTACCTCATAGACCGTACTTAGCCTCTGTTGAAAAGTAATAGACATTCACTATACGTTTACACTACGTCAGCTCGTTTCATACGGAGACGGAGTCTTTCATCCCATTGTTTTTTGTGTGTGCAGTTCGTCCAAAAAATAATGCGTAAATTCGAGACTTTTGGGAACTGAGGAACCGCTGGATAGACTATGGAAGCCTGTTAATAAAATCCGACGTTCTGAGTATAGCGTCACTGTTTACCGGTTATCCTGAGTGACTAAAATACACACGTCTACTTTCGACGTGAGGCTGACATAACTCCTGCTTACTGTCGCCTCACATCTCATCTGGAGCATTTCAACAGGAAATCGTAGCAGTGTTCATTTTTTTTCATATCTGTGAACGTGAACATGATACCTTTTTTTTTATATTTGACACCAGAATTAGTCAATCTCTCGCTGTTAAAATGCAAATGCTGGCGACCCATTGTCGAAATTAAAAAGGTCCGGTTGTTCGCGGTTAATTACTGGGGATGTTGGTGAATACTGCCTGGCACACTGTTATGTAGTATATACCGCCTGGTTCAGGCTTTGTTATACTAAATACATTTTCTAGGCCAGGCTGTATTATACGTTATATAGCTTCTAACCTAGGCTCTTTTTATATAAGGTATATATGCCTGTTCAGGAGTTATTCGGTATATAAAGGCCAGGCTGATTTGCGTTGTTCGAACTAGACTTAGCTTTACAGAAAACAATGATGAACATCAAAATGGTATACAATACCGACAGGTTGTTAGCTAAGACACATATGCAACAGTTAGACAGCTTTATTCCGAAACGTTTCGCCTACACAGTAGGCTTCTTCAGTCAAATACAGAAAGTAGGCAGGAACAGTAGAGATGTGAAGACGATGTAATCAGTCCATCACCCTTGAAGTCGTAGAATTTGAGGTCAGTCCCTCGGCCTGGAGAAGTTCAGTTCCATAGTCAGGAACTATCTGAAGAACAAGCGACAGTTCATCTTGTCAGACACTGCAACACATGGCATCTTGGTACAGAAAACACCTTGGACAAGCTTTTCAAGTGTTGGATCTGAGAGGAACATGACCTCTCTGTGGTTACATTCTCACTACTACTACTACTACTACTACTTTGCACCTCTCCTTCCGACAGTATTTAAGTCTCCGCACTGTCGCTTGTTCTTCAGATAGTTCCTGACTATGGAACTGAACTTCTCCAGGCCGAGGGACTGACAACCTCAAATTCTACGACTTCAAGGGTGATGGACTGATTACATCGTCTTCACATCTCTACTGTTCCTGCCTACTTTCTGTATTTGACTGAAGAAGCCTACTGTGTAGGCGAAACGTTTCGGAATAAAGCTGTCTAACTGTTGCACACACAGAAAACAATGAATAGCTCATAATTATGCAGAGTCCCTTAAAGCGTTGATATTCCCACGCAAGGACAGTATATACTTACATTGGCCGTGTACTTGGCAGTGGGACAGAGGGTAGGCAAAGAAAGACGCTTCCTGGATCTGTGTCAGAGTAAACAGCACAGGCAAAGTTCAGTCTTTACGTTTAATCACGACCGATTTTAGGGGCCATGGCTGCTCTGTCCCCTCTTTGGACCTATTTTTATATAAAAAACGTAAAATAAAAATAGTTTCAAACAGTATTGAGTTTCGGTGTTCAGCTGAACACAGGCACTCACTTATTTGTGTGAATATCCAAGCAATGTGTCCACACTCAGCCAAAACTTGTTTCAGTGTGAATCAATGAATCTCTTTTGCCAGTAATTTAGTCACCGACTTATTTACTTCAAAAACAAAGGACGACCAATGAATTTCATCTTTGTTTAGACTCGGCGAAAATTTCGTTGTTTAAACTGAAATTCGTGTGGCAAAACAATTGCACGAAGTCTCCCATTTTATCAGTCTTCTTGACATTATAATACCATCAGAAATAATTAAAATGAAATCCGATAACAGTGAGACAGATAAGAGGATTACTCCCATTATCTCTCGTGATGTCCAGACGGCTAACATGAAGAATGTATGAAGAATGAGACGTGCAACATTAATTAAGGAATCTTCATGAGGAAACGTTTCGCCACACAGTGGCTTCATCAGTCCAGTACAAATAAGAATGGTAGAAAAATAGTAGTATTTTGAGGTAATCAGTCCCTCGGCCTGGAATCTGTATGTTCAGTTCATCAATATTGAAGAAAGTCCGACATATGCTCGGAGAAGTGACTTACAGACTGTAGTTAGGCGAGTTACAGCAGGAGGCGGCGGCATCACAGTGGAACCATCCACTAGTGTAAGTAGGTCTTGTCCATAGGTTAGACAAGCGTTGAAAAAATCGCTAAAGAACAAAAACGCACAATCAAGTGACTGGAACAATACATAAATAACCCGCACAAAGGAGAGGAGGAGGAGCACACGACGACGTTTCGATCGTATGATGTTTCAGTGCCTGACAGATGCGATAAATGGCTCAGAAAACCGACAGCTTGAACAATGTGACACTTGCGTAACGTTTGGCACAAGTGGTTCATTCTTCAACCTGTCGGTTTTCTAAGCCTTTTATCGTATGTAGATGAATGGTTCAGAGAACCGACAAATTGATATATCAGACACGTGTGCAACATTTGGGTAACTTTAATGAGGAAACGTTTCACCACACAGTGGCTTAATCAGTCCATACAAAGGAGAATGGTGAAGAACAGGACAAGTTTGAGGTACTCAATCCCTCAGCCTTGAGTCGATGTAATCAGTCAAACAATCTTGAAAAAATACAGCAAATGTGCAAAGCAGTGGTTATATACTGTAAGCAGGAGAGGTACAGCAGTCGTAGATGGAATCACAATATCCTGCACCCCGGTCCCAGACAGAGAGAGAGAGACAGACACAGACAGACACACAGACAGACACACAGACAGACACACACACGGAGGGCTAAGATGATGGAGGTGGTACTGGAAAACTTCATGTACCAACACGTAAGGGACACTACAAGAGAGAAAGGAGAGGATGAACCAGCAAGGCTGGACTTAGTATTCACCTTGAGTACTGCAGATATCGAGGACATCACATATGAAAGACCCCTTGGGGCCAGTGACCATGTGGTTTTAAGCTTCGAATACACAGTAGAGCTACAAGTGGAGGGAGAAGCAGGAAGGCCAGGACGAATGAAGCCAAACTACAAGAAAGGGGACTACACAGGAATGAGAAACTTCCTGAACGGGGTTCAGTGGGGCAGAGAACTGGCAGGGAAGTCAGTTAATGAGATGATGGAATTTGTAGCAACAAAATGCAAGGAGGCTGAGGAGAGGTTTGTACCCAAGGGTAACAGGAATAATGAAAAAGCCAGGATAAGCCAATGGTTCACCCAAAGGTGCAGGGAGGCAAAAACCAAGTGTGCTAGGGAATGGAAGAAATATAGGAGGCAAAGGACCCAGGAGAATAAGGAGAGCAGTCGTAGAGCCAGAAACGAATATGCACAGATAAGAAGGGAGGCCCAAAGACAATATGAAAATGACATAGCAGCGAAAGCCAAATCTGACCCGAAACTGTTGTACAGCCACATCAGGAGGAAAACAACAGTCAAGGACCAGGTAATCAGGCTAAGGAAGGAAGGAGAGACAAGAAATGACCGTGAAGTATGTGAGGAACTCAACAAGAGATTCAAAGAAGTGTTCACAGAGGAGACAGAAGGGGCTCCAGAAAGACGGAGAGGTGGGGCACTCCACCATGTGCTGGACACAGTGCACACAACCGAGGAAGAAGTGAAGAGGCTTCTGAGTGAGCTAGATACCTCAAAGGCAATGAGGCCGGATAACATCTCACCATGGATCCTGAGAGAGGGAGCAGAGGCGCTATGTGTACCCCTAACAACAATATTCAATACATCTATCGAAACAGGGAGATTGTCTGAGGCATGGAAGACAGCAAATGTAGTCCCAATCTTTAAAAAAGGAGATAGACATGAAGCACTAAACTACAGACCAGTGTCACTGACATGAATAGTATGCAAAATCATGGAGAAGATTATCAGGAGAAGAGTGGTGGAACATCTAGAAAGGAATGATCTCATCAACAGCAGCCAACATGGTTTCAGGGACGGGAAATCCTGTGTCACAAACCTACTGGAGTTCTATGACATGGTGACAGCAATAAGACAAGAGAGAGAGGGGTGGGTGGATTGCATATTCTTGGACTGCAAGAAGGCGTTTGACACAGTTCCACACAAGAGATTGGTGCAAAAACTGAAGGACCAAGCAGCGATAACAGGGAAGGCACTACAATGGATCAGGGAATACTTGTCAGGAAGACAGCAGCGAGTCATGGTACGTGGCGAGGTGTCAGAGTGGGCACCTGTGACCAGCGGGGTCCCACAGGGGTCAGTCCTAGGACCAGTGCTGTTTCTGGTATTTGTGAACGACATGACGGAAGGAATAGACTCTGAGGTGTCCCTGTTTGCAGATGACGTGAAGTTGATGAGAAGAATTCATTCGATAGAAGACCAGGCAGAACTACAAAGGGATCTGGACAGGCTGCAGACCTGGTCCAGCAATTGGCTCCTGGAGTTCAATCCCACCAAGTGCAAAGTCATGAAGATTGGGGAAGGGCAAAGAAGACCGCAGACGGAGTACAGTCTAGGGGGCCAGAGACTACAAACCTCACTAAAGGAAAAAGATCTTGGGGTGAGTATAACACCAGGCACATCTCCTGAAGCGCACATCAACCAAATAACTGCTGCAGCATATGGGCGCCTAGCAAACCTCAGAACAGCATTCCGACATCTTAATAAGGAATCGTTCAGGACCCTGTACACCGTGTACGTTAGGCCCATATTAGAGTATGCGGCACCAGTTTGGAACCCACACCTAGCCAAGCATGTAAAGAAACTAGAGAAAGTGCAAAGGTTTGCAGTAAGACTAGTCCCAGAGCTAAGAGGTATGTCCTACGAGGAGAGGTTAAGGGAAATCAACCTGACGACACTGGAGGACAGGAGAGATAGGGGGGACATGATAACGACATACAAAATACTGAGAGGAATTGACAAGGTGGACAAAGACAGGATGTTCCAGTGAATGGACACAGTAACAAGGGGACACAGTTGGAAGTTGAAGACACAGATGAATCACAGGGATGTTAGAAAGTATTTCTTCAGCCACAGAGTAGTCAGTAAGTGGAATAGTTTGGAAAGCGATGTAGTGGAGGCAGGATCCATACATAGCTTTAAGCAGAGGTATGATAAAGCTCACGGCTCAGGGAGAGTGACCTAGTAGCGATCAGTGAAGAGGCGGGGCCAGGAGCTCGGACTCGACCCCCGCAACCTCAACTAGGTGAGTACACACACACACACACACACACACACACACACACACAAACACACACACACACACACACACACACACACACACACACACACACAAACACACACAGTGCTGGATGACATACATACAACTGAGGAGAAGGTCAAGAAGCTGCTAAGTGACCTTGATACCTCAAAGGCAATGGGACCGGATATCTCCCCGTGGGTCCTTAGAGAAGAAGCAGAAATGCTGTATGTGCCACTAACCACACTCTTCAACACATCCCTCGAAACTGGGCAACTACCTGAGGTATGGAAGACGGCAAATGTAGTTCCCATTTTTAAAAAGAGACAGAAAAGAGGCACTAAACTACAGACCAGTGTCACTGACGTGTATAGTATGCAAAGTCATGGAGAAGATTATCAGGAGGTGAGTGGTGGAGCACCTGGAACGGAACAAGAGTATAAATGACAATCAGCACAGTTTTATGGAAGGCAAATCCTGTGTCACAAACCTTCTGGAGTTTTATGATAAAGTAACAGAAGTAAGACACGAGAGAGAGGGGTGGGTTGATTGCATTTTCTTGGACTGCAAGAAGGTCCCCGACACAGTTCCTCACAAGAGATTAGTGCAGAAACTAGAGGATCAGGAGCGTATAACAGGAAGGGTATTTCAATGGATCAGAGAATACCTGACAGGGGGGCAACAACGAGTCACGGTACGTTACCTGGAGGTTACCTGGAGGTTATTCCGGGGATCAACGCCCCCGCGGCCCGGTCCATGACCAGGCCTCCCGATGGATCAGGGCCTGATCAACTAGGCTGTTACTGCTCGCGTGATGAGGTATCACAGTGGGTACCTGTGACGAGCGGGGTCCGACAGGGGTCGGTCCTAGGACCAGTGCTATTTTTGGTATATGTGAATAACATGATGGAAGGGATAGACTCAGAGGTGTCCTTGTTCGCAGATGATGTGAAGTTAATGCGGAGAATTAAATCAGATGAGGATCAGGCCGGCCTTTAAAGAGACGTGGACAAGCTGGACACGTGGTCCAGCAACTGGCTTCTGGAATTCAACCCTGCCAAATGCAAAGTCATGAAGATCGGAGAAGGGCAAAGAAGACCGCAGACAGAGTATAGGCTAGGTGGCCAACGACTGCAAACCTCGCTCAAGGAGAAAGATCTTGGCGTGAGTATAACACCGAGCACGTCTCCGGAAGCACACAACCAGATAACTGCTGCAGCATATGAGCGCCTGGCAAACCTGAGATTAGCGTTCCGATACCTAAGTAAGGAATCTTTCAAGACACTGTACACCGTGTACGTCAGGCCCATACTGGAGTATGCAGCACCTGTTTGGAACCCGCACCGGGTCAAGCACGTTAGAAATTAAAGAAAGTGAAAAGGTTTGCGACAAGGTTAGTTCCAGAGTTAAGGGGAATGTCCTACAAAGAAAGATTAAGGGAAATCGGCCTGACGACACTGGAGGACAGGAGGGTTATGGGAGACATGATAACAACATACGAAATGCTGCGTGGAATAGACAAGGTGGACAGAGACAAGATGTTCCAGAGAGGGGACACAGAAACAAGGGGTCACTCTTGACGTCAGGCCCATACTGGAGTATGCAGCACCTGTTTGGAACCCGCACCGGGTCAAGCACGTTAGAAATTAAAGAAAGTGAAAAGGTTTGCGACAAGGTTAGTTCCAGAGTTAAGGGGAATGTCCTACAAAGAAAGATTAAGGGAAATCGGCCTGACGACACTGGAGGACAGGAGGGTTATGGGAGACATGATAACAACATACGAAATGCTGCGTGGAATAGACAAGGTGGACAGAGACAAGATGTTCCAGAGAGGGGACACAGAAACAAGGGGTCACTCTTGGAAGTAGAAGACTCAGATGAGTCACAGGGATGTTAGGAAGTATTTCTTCAGTCATAGAGTGGTCAGGAAGTGGAACAGTCTGGCGAGTGATGTAGTGGAGGCAGGAACCATACATAGCTTTAAGACGAGGTATGATAAAGCTCATGGAGCAGGGAGAGAGAGGACCAAGTAGCATTCAGTGAAGAGGCGGGGCCAGGAGCTGAGTCTCGACCCCTGCAACTACAATTAGGCGAGTACACACACACACACACACACACACACACACACACACACACACACACACACACACACACACACACACACACACACACACACACACACACACACACACACGCTGCCTCCTCCTCCTCCTCCTGTCTCTAAAGACAGAAAGGCGTATCAGTTACCTTGATAATATATACCTCTGGTAAAATTGAAAATAATGTTGCTAATCGTAATAGAGATTAATTTCAAGTTGGTGTCGATCGCTGGACAGCGGAATAGATTGGTAAAATAAATAAAACTCTACAAAACTGTTTATTAGGGGCATTAAACGAGCATAATAAAAAAAACGTTATTCACTGTGTACAGACTTCTGCCAGGAAATTTATATTGTTGCCGGGGCTCTGGTGGAGGCCAGAGGGAGGGGCTCTTCATCCAAGGAGCGGCGGGACTTACTCAGAATCCCCCCCATCCCGTTCCTTAGGTCGAAACTGATTGCCTCCTGATCCCTCTTCCCCCTACAGGGGAGCTTAATGATCGCTACGGGTTTACCGCTCCTTCCTGATTTTTTTTAAATGTGCGATATACACGGAGTGTGGCGTCTCAGATTCGGGACTCTAGCCCGAAACATCGCTGAGTTGAAACGTGTCGCTGAGTTGAAACGTGTCGCTGGGTAGAAACGTGTCGCTGAGTTGAAACGTGTCGCTGAGTTGAAACGTGTCGCTGAGTTGAAACGTGTCGTTGAGTTGAAACGTGTCGCTGAGTTGAAACGTGTCGTTGGGTTGAAACGTGATGTTCCCTCGTATATCAACATCAAGGTATACCCTTCTCCACAAACAAAAGTTAAAAAGAAAATGCACCTAAACTTGACTTACTAAGTAGAAGTACCGTCTTATGGACAATTTCAATTCTCACTTCTTCGGCATTAAGAACCTCATGGACAGGACAAGAGCCTCATGGCCAGGACAAGAGCCTCATGGCCAGAACAAGAGCCTCATGGCCAGAACAAGAGCCTCATGGCCAGAACAAGAGCCTCATGGCCAGGACAAGAGCCTCAGGACAGCCTATAACCAACCTATCACCAACCATCATTGCGGTAAAGCATACAATCGGTGCGAGAGTCTGATGGATTACCCACACTAGCGCTTTATAACTGCAGTGCATAACAATGGACTTTCCTTAGAATACGTAATCCACTGCTTTCTTAAAACTATAACTAACCTGTTGCCATAGAAACTGTAAAATTATCCATTGTTACCTTAACGGAATCAAGGAAAATAACCCTCTTTATCAAGATGCCAGAGTGGCCAGGAAGTCTGGTCAGAGCTGTGGATTCTGGACGTGAGGCCAAGTCATTGTTTATTTATGTTCACAAGAGCAGAGCAACATTTGTGGTGTCCGGTCTTCAGCGGTATTATTTAGAGCTTTAGGTTCCTTTAAGATGCGAGCCACGAGAATATGAACACACACACACACACACACACACACACACACACACACACACACACACACACACACACACACACACACACACACACACACACATGTATATGCAAACAATCGCAGACAGGCGATCTTAACTATGCAAGACAAACCACAGGGAAGTTGGAAACCGTTAGCTCAAGTACTTTCACACTTCTCAGTGTCATCAGGAGCTGTGCAAGGTTGCAACTGAAGGAGTGAGGGAAGTTTTTTTTCTCAGAATAGCTCAGAGTGGGACTTTCGCCAGGAGTTAGGTCCGGTGACCTCGCAAGTTGTTTTGATCCGAGATCGAGACAAAGATACAACCAACGTGAGGTTTATTCTACATAACATCATTGTAACGTTTAAATCACAACTTCAGATTGTCATACAAGTCTGTTCATGGGTTTCAAGTCCTGCCTTTCCAGCACATACGCCATCCCATTGTTTCTGTTAGAATATTGTTTTCCAGAAATATTCATACATGAACTAGCATTCTTTGTGACTAACAATATTTTACTACATGTAAAATACACAGAATACTTAGCGAAGAAATAAAATTTGGATTGAACTTAAAACAGTCATCTGTTTTTTTTTTTTTTTTAAGATTACAGTATCCTTAGTTTTAAATACTGGGATCTTAATTTATTAGGTTTCATAAAAGTGATATAAGACCAATGTGTATGAAATGAAGGTCTTGATAGTCAGAATTCATTTCAAGGTTGTGCAAGGTATGGGTTTTTCAGACACCTTTGAACACAGTGCACGCCGGATTAAGGTTTATTTTTTAACACTCAAAATGAAGTGGTTTTATTAAATAGAACTGTACTCTGTTGATCTCTTCAAGTGGGGGGGGGGTTACCTTGATGCCTGTCAAGCGCTTTTACTCTAAGGTATGTGAGCTACTCTCTCCTTTGATCAACCTTGATCGCACTCCATTCCCCAGGCACTCATTTACGTACAACTTTTTTTAATGTAGTGTTGCCAAGCGTTAATTTGCATCAACCACATTTCAGAAAATCACTCGTAAAGCCTACCTTGGCAGTCACTGAGAGCTTGTCTTAATGAATAAACAAAAGAAAAGGGGCTTTTGCTGTGGGCACCAACTTTTCGAGGAGGGACAGAGCGGAAGAAATATTTGTGGCGTGGCTTGGGGATGTAACATCAGGTGTGACGTGTCCTGCAGTGCTACCTTCGTTGCAATCTGAATTATCCAGCAGCGCCGCCCGCCACCGGCCCCACATCTTTATTTTCTGGATGTAAAAGCCCTTCGCGAATTCGAGTGTAAAGCTGTTTTTAAGATAGAAAGTAGAATTGCATAGGAAGAAAGAGGATTTAGGAAGGGTTGGGGATGTGTAGACCAAGTGTTTACATTGAAAAATATACGTGGACAATACTCAGATAATGGTATTGAACTGTTTGTCGAAACTATAAATCTAGAGAAGGCGTGTAGTAAGGTGAATAAGGCATCTATATGGCAGGTGTTTCAAATAAATGCAATTGGCAATGATAGAATAAAAAATGCCGGATCTCTTTTTTTTTCTCCTAAGTGAAATGGATAAGAAGGAAATTGAATCTAAGAAACCTCTCAGTCAGTGGCCCAAAATGTTGGACAGTTTAGGTTACCTGGTGGAAAGGAGAGATAAAACTCAGAAGAAAAACTAGGCTATAGTTAAAGGCATAAGACGGGTATGAGAGAGTTCTTGAATGAAGTTTAGTGGAAAAAACGGAAAACACAACGGTAAGAGTTACACTGGAAGCTACACATTTGTAGCAGCAAGGAAGAGAACACAGCCGAGTGAGCTCATGACTACCAGTAACACAACGAGGTAAGAAACGTATAAATTAAATTGGAAACCAGAGAACTGAGCAGAAGAGCTGGAAATTGCTGCGCAAGAATAAGGTTGGAAACAGACAATTCGAAAATGACATTGCAAAAAAAAAAAAAAAAAAGGAGCACACCTGATTGGTTACATTAAGAGGATACAAGGAAAAAAATTTCTTTAAAAAAATTCTAATTGTAATTTTCTGTAAAAAAACAATAAAATGTCATTTTTAGAGATTTATTTTTAATTAAAAATAATAAAAAAACTAGTACAGTTTTTAAAATTTTGCCGTTATTTTATAGTGTGTGTGTGCTCACCTAGTTGAGGTTGCAGGGGTCGAGTCCCAGTTCCTGGCCCCGCCTCTTCACTGGTCGCTACTAGATCACTCTCCTTGAACCGTGAGCTTTATCATACCTCTGCTTAAAGCTATGTATGGATCCTGCCTCCACTACATCGCTTCCCAAACTATTCCACTTCCCGACTACTCTGTGGCTGAAGAAATACTTCCTAACATCCCTGTGATTCATCTGTATCTTCAACTTCCAACTGTGTCCCCTTGTTGCTGTGTCCCATCTCTGGAACATCCTGTCTTTGTCCACCTTGTCAATTCCTCTCAGTATTTTGTATGTCGTTATCATGTGTTTCCTATCTCTCCTGTCCTCCAGTGTCGTCAGGTTGATTTCCCTTAACCTCTCCTCGTAGGACATACCTCTTAGCTCTGGAACTAGTCTTGTTGCAAACCTTTGCACTTTCTCTAGTTTCTTTACGTACTTGGATAGGTGTGGGTTCCAAACTGGTGCCGCATACTCCAATATGGGCCTAACGTACACGGTGTACAGGGTCCTGAATGATTCCTTATTAAGATGTCGGAATGCTGTTCTGAGGTTTGCCAGGCGCCCATATGCTGCATCAATTATTTGGTTGATGTGCGCTTTCAGATGTGCCTGGTGTCATACTCACCCCAAGATCTTTTTCCTTCGGCGAGGTTTGTAGTCTCTAGCCCCCTAGACTGTACTCCGTCTGCGGTCTTCTTTGCCCTTCCCCAATCTTCATGACTTTGCACTTGGTGGGGTTGAACTCCAGGAGCCAATTGCTGGACCAGGTCTGCAGCCTGTCCAGAACCCTTTGTAGTTCTGCCTGGTCTTCGATCGAATGAATTCTTCTCATCAACTTCACGTCATCTGCAAACAGGGACACTTCGGAATCTATTCCTTCCGTCATGTCGTTCACAAATACCAGAAACAGCACTGGTCCTAGGACTGACCCCTGTGGGACCCCGCTGGTCACAGGTGCCCACTCTGACACCTCGCCACGTACAATGACTCGCTGCTGTCTTCCTGACAAGTATTCCCTGATCCATTGTAGTGCCTTCCCTGTTAACCCTGCTTGGTCCTCCAGTTTTTGCACTAATTTCTTGTGTGGAACTGTGTCAAACGCCTTCTTGCAGTCCAAGAAAATGCAATCCACCCACCCCTCTCTCTCTTGTCTTACTGCTGTCACCATGTCATAGAACTCCAGCAGGTTTGTGACACAGGATTTCCCGTCCCTGAAACCATGTTGGCTGTTGTTGATGAGATCATTCCTTTCTAGATGTTCTACCACTCTTCTCCTGATAATCTTCTCCATGATTTTGCATACTATACATGTCAGTGACACTGGTCTGTAGTTTAATGCTTCATGTCTGTCTCTTTTTTTAAAGATTGGGACTACATTTGCTGTTTTCCGTGCCTCAGGCAATCTCCCTGCTTCGACAGATTTATTGAATATTGTTGTTAGGGGTACACATAGCACCTCTGCTCCCTCTCTCAGGACCCATGGAGAGATGTTATCCGGCCCCATTGCCTTTGAGGTATCTAGCTCACTCAGAAGCCTCTTCACTTCTTCCTCGGTTGTGTGCACTGTGTCCAGCACATGGTTGTGTGCCCCACCTCTCCGTCTTTCTGGAGCCCCTTCTGTCTCCTCTGTGAACACTTCTTTGAATCTCTTGTTGAGTTCCTCACATACTTCACGGTCATTTCTTGTTGTCTCTCCTCCTTCCTTCCTTAGCCTGATTACCTGGTCCTTGACTGTTGTTTTCCTCCTGATGTGGCTGTACAACAGTTTCGGGTCAGATTTGGCTTTCGCTGCTATCTCGTTTTCATATTGTCGTTGGGCCTCCCTTCTTATCTGTGCATATTCATTTCTGGCTCTACGACTGCTCTCCTTATTCTCCTGGATCCTTTGCCTTCTGTATTTCTTCCATTCCCTAGCACACTTGGTTTTTGCCTCCCTGCACCTTTGGGTGAACCATTGGCTCATCCTGGCTTTTTCATTATTCCTGTTACCCTTGGGTACAAACCTCTCCTCAGCCTCCTTGCACATTGTTGCTACATATTCCATCATCTCATTAACTGGCTTCCCTGCCAGTTCTCTGTCCCATTGAACACCGTTCAGGAATTTCCTCATTCCCGTGTAGTCCCCTTTCTTGTAGTTTGGCATCATTCGTCCTGGCCTTCCTGTTTCCCCCTCCACTTGTAGCTCTACTGTGTATTCGAAACTTAAAACCACATGATCGCTGGCCCCAAGGGGTCTTTCATATGTGATGTCCTCAATATCTGCACTACTCATGGTGATTACTAGGTCCAGTCTTGCTGGTTCATCCACTCCTCTCTCTCTCTCTCTCTCTCTTGTAGTGTCCCTTACGTGTTGGTACATGAAGTTTTCCAGTGCCACCTCCATCATCTTAGCCCTCCATGTATCTTGGCCCCCATATGGCTCCAAGTTCTCCCAATCTATCTCCTTGTGGTTAAAGTCACCCATGATCAGGAGCTTTGCCCTGCATGCATGAGCTCTTCTGGCCACTACAGCCAGTGTGTCAACCATCGCTCTATTGCTCTCGTCATACTCTTGCCTTGGCCTCCTGCTGTTCTGTGGTGGGTTATACATCACTGCAATTACCACCTTGGGACCTCCAGAGTGAAGCGTTCCCGCTATGTAGTCGCTTGTTTCTCCGCTGTCTCCTTTCTCCAGCTCATCAAAATTCCATCGGTTTTTGATCAGCAGTGCCACTCCTCCACCCCCCTGTTCTCTCTGTCTTTCCTCAGGATCTGGTATCCCATTGGAAAGATGGCATCTGCTATCATACATGTAAGCTTGGTTTCTGTGAGAGCTTTGATGTCCGGTGATGGCTCTTTGACTCTTTCGTGCCACTCCTCCCACTTATTTGTTATTCCATCAGCGTTTGTGTACCATACATTCAGTTTCCTTTCCAACACTGTGGTTTGGGGGGCCTGTGAGGGTGGGAGACCTGGTAGCATACTGTGGGATTCAATAGCTGGGTGTTGGGTGGAAGTTGTGAGTTGGATTGTAGTTTGGGTTGGGATGGTGTATTAGGTTGTGGGGTTCTGAGGATAGTGTGTAGGATGTGTGTGTGTGTGTGTGCAAAACACATCGGTCGTTTCCTACCCAGGCAGGGTGGCCCGAAAAAGAAAAACTTTATCATCATTCACTCCACTGTCTTGCCAGAGGCATGCCTACACTACAGTTATAAAACTGCAACATTAACACCCCTCCTTCAGAGTGCAGACACTGTACTTCCCATCTCCATGAAGCAAGTCTGGCCTGCCGGTTTCCCTGAATCCCTTCTAAAGACCATTTGTCTCTATTCACTCCTGTTTAACATGCTCAGTCATGCTTGCTGGAAGTCCAAGCCCCTCGCACACAAAACCTCCTCTACCCCATCCCTCCAACGTTTCTTAGGCCGACCCCTACCCCGCCTTCCCTCCACTACAGATTTGTATACTCTCGAAGTCATTCTATTTCGTTCCATCATCTCTACATGTCCAAACCATCTCAGTAACCCCTTCTCAGCCCTCTGGATAATAGTTTTGGTAATTCCACACCTCCTCCTAATCTCCAAACTACGGATTCTCTGCATTATATTCACACCACACATTGCCCTCAGACATGACATCTCCACTGCCTCCAGCCTTCTCCTTGTTGCAACATTCACAACCCATGCCTCACACCCATACAAGAGCGTTGGTATAACTATACTCTCATACATTCCCTTTTTTGTTTTCATGGATAAAGTTGTTTGTCTCAGACTACTCAGTGCACCACTCACCTTTTTCCCCTCGTAAATTTTATGATTCACCTCATCCTTCATAGACCGATCTGCTGACATGTCCTCTCCTCCTCCCTGCTCTCTCCCTCCAATCTGATATCCAATCTTCTGTTACCTAATTTCTTTTATCCTCATCGCTTTACTCTTTCCTATATTCACTTTTAATTTTCATCTTTAACATACCCTACCAAATTCATCCACCAACCTCTGCAACTTCTCTTCAGAATCCCCCAAAAGCACAGTGTCATCAGCAAAGAGCAACTGTGACAACTCCCACTTTGTGTTAGATTCTTTATCTTTTAACTCCACACCTCTTGCCAACACCCGACCATTCACTTCTCTTGTAACCGCATCTATAAATATATTGAATAACCATGGTGACATCACACATCCCTGTCTAAGGCCTACTTTTACTGGGAAATAATATCCCTCTCGCCTACATACTCTAACCTGAGCCTCACTATCCTCGTAAAAACTTCACCGCTTTTAATCACCTACCTCCTATTCCATACATTTGCAACATCTGCCACATTGCCCCCTCCCCTTTCCACCCTATCGTATGCTTTTTCCAAATCCATAAATGCCACAAAAACCTCTTTACCCTTATCTTAATACTGTTCACCTATGCATTTCACTGAAAACATTTTGTCTACACACCCCCTACCTTTCCTAAAGCCTCCTTGTTCATCTGCTATCCTGCTCTCCGTCTTACTCATAATTCTATCAATAATAACTCTACCATACACTTTACCAGGTATACTCAACAGACTTATTCACCTATAATTTTGCACTCTCTTTTGTCCCCTTTGCCTTTATACAAAGGAATTATGCATGCTCTCTGCCAATTCCTAGGTAACTTACCCTCTTCCATACATTTATTAAATAAAAACACTAACCACTCCAAAACTATATCCACACCGGCCTTTAACATTGCTATCTTTATCCCATCAATCCCAGCTTCTTTTCCCCCCCTTTCATTTTACTCACTGTCCCACGCACTTCTCCCTCACAAACAACTGGTTCTTCCTCACTCCAATAAGATGTTATTAATCCTTGCCCTATACACGAAATCACAACTTCCCTATCTTCATCAACATTTAACAATTCCTCAAAATATTCCCTCCATTTTCCCTATACCTCTAACTCTTCATTTAATAACTCTCCTCTCCTATTTTTAACTAACAAATCCATTCTTTCCCTAGGCTTCCTCAACTTATTAATCTCACTCCAAAACTTTTTCTTATTTCCAGCAAAATTTGTTGATAACATCTCACCCACTCTCTCATTTGCTCTCTTTTTACCACTCTTAACCTCTCTTTTTCTCTTAATATACTCCTCACTCCTTGCATCACTTCTACTTTGTAAAAACCTCTCATATGGTAACTTTTTCTCTCTTATATCATCATTCCAAACCCCTTTCTATACAAAGTTCAATCAAATGCTCCCCATTATCATTTACATGTACCTGGGACCCCAAGCTTACCTACCACACCCTCTCTAAATGCTTCTCCTACTTTAGCATTTAGGTCCCCTACCACAATTACTTGGAACAAAAGTTCCTACACACTCGCTTAACATCTCCTTAACATACATACATTTATATATATATATATATATATATATATATATATATATATATATATATATATATATATATATATATATATGTCGTGCCGAATAGGCAGAACTTGCGATCTTGGCTTAAATAGCAACGTTCATCTTGCCATACAGGACAAGTGAAAATTTGTGTATGCAATAATTTCGCCAAAATCATTCTGAACCTAACGAAAAAAAATATATTTCACTGTGCTTGTTTAATATTAAATTATTGTAAACAAATCTGAAATATATTTAGTTGGGTTAGGCTAAAATAAATTTCTCTTGTTATAATAAGGTTTGGTAAGTTTTATAAGATTCTTTTGGAGCAAAATTAAAAATTTTTACATTAACATTAATGAAAAAAATATATCTTTCAACGTATATGAGAAAATTTTAGAAAGGACTTAATTTTAAATGAGTTCTTGCTAATTGACCAGTTTTACATATTCGGCACGATATATATATATATATATATATATATATATATATATATATATATATATATATATATATATATATATATATATCGGGTGAGATATAAGCGACTATTGGCAGAAAGGTGGGCTAGTGCAAAGATGAGTAGTGGGGGGGTTGAAGAGGGTTGGAATAGTTTTAAAAATGCAGTATTAGAATGTGGGGCAGAAGTTTGTGGTTATAGGAGGGTGGGGGCAGGAGGAAAGAGGAGTGATTGGTGGAATGATGAAGTAAAGGGTGTGATAAAAGAGAAAAAGGTAGCTTACGAGAGGTTTTTACAAAGCAGAAGTGTTATAAGAAGAGCAGAGTATATGGAGAGTAAAAGAAAGGTGAAGAGAGTGGTGAGAGAGTGCATAAGGAGAGCAGAGGAAAGAGTGGGAGAGGCACTGTCAAGAAATTTTAATGAAAATAAGAAAAAAATTTGGAGTGAGTTAAACAAGTTAAGAAAGCCTAGGGAAAGTATGGATTTGTCCGTTAAAAACAGAGTAGGGGAGTTAGTAGATGGGGAGATGGAGGTATTAGGTAGATGGCGAGAATATTTTGAGGAACTTTTAAATGTTGAGGAAGAAAGGGAGGTGGTAATTTCATGCACTGGCCAGGGAGGTATACCATCTTTTAGGAGTGAAGAAGAGCAGAATGTAAGTGTGGTGGAGGTACGTGAGGCATTACGTAGAATGAAAGGGGGTAAAGCAGCTGGAACTGATGGGATCATGACAGAAATATTAAAAGCAGGGGGGATATAGTGTTGGAGTGGTTGGTACTTTTGTTTAATAAATGTATGAAAGAGGGGAAGGTACCTAGGGATTGGCGGAGAGCATGTATAGTCCCTTTATATAAAGGGAAAGGGGACAAAAGAGATTGTAAAAATTATAGAGGAATAAGTTTACTGAGTATACCAGGAAAAGTATACGGTAGGGTTATAATTGAAAGAATTAGAGGTAAGACAGAATGTAGAATTGCGGATGAGCAAGGAGGCTTCAGAGTGGGTAGGGGATGTGTAGATCAAGTGTTTACATGGAAGCATATATGTGAACAGTATTTAGATAAAGGTAGGGAAGTTTTTATTGCATTTATGGATTTAGAAAAGGCATATGATAGAGTGGATAGAGGAGCGATGTGGCAGATGTTGCAAGTTTATGGAATAGGTGGTAAGTTATTAAATGCTGTAAAGAGCTTTTATGAGGATAGTGAGGCTCAGGTTAGGGTGTGTAGAAGAGAGGGAGAATACTTCCCGGTAAAAGTAGGTCTTAGACAGGGATGTGTAATGTCACCATGGTTGTTTAATATATTTATAGATGGGGTTGTAAAAGAAGTAAATGCTAGGGTGTTCGGGAGAGGGGTAGGATTAAATTATGGGGAATCAAATTCAAAATGGGAATTGACACAGTTACTTTTTGCTGATGATACTGTGCTTATGGGAGATTCTAAAGAAAAATTACAAAGGTTAGTGGATGAGTTTGAGAATGTGTGTAAAGGTAGAAAGTTGAAAGTGAACGTAGAAAAGAGTAAGGTGATGAGGGTATCAAATGATTTAGATAAAGAAAAATTGGATATCAAATTGGGGAGGAGGAGTATGGAAGAAGTGAATGTTTTCAGATACTTGGGAGTTGACGTGTCGGCGGATGGATTTATGAAGGATGAGGTTAATCATAGAATTGATGAGGGGAAAAAAGGTGAGTGGTGCGTTGAGGTATATGTGGAGTCAAAAAACGTTATCTATGGAGGCAAAGAAGGGAATGTATGAAAGTATAGTAGTACCAACACTCTTATATGGATGTGAAGCTTGGGTGGTAAATGCAGCAGCGAGGAGACGGTTGGAGGCAGTGGAGATGTCCTGTCTAAGGGCAATGTGTGGTGTAAATATTATGCAGAAAATTCGGAGTGTGGAAATTAGGAGAAGGTGTGGAGTTAATAAAAGTATTAGTCAGAGGGCAGAAGAGGGGTTGTTGAGGTGGTTTGGTCATTTAGAGAGAATGGATCAAAGTAGAATGACATGGAAAGCATATAAATCTATAGGGGAAGGAAAGAGGGGTAGGGGTCGTCCTCGAAAGGGTTGGAAAGAGGGGGTAAAGGAGGTTTTGTGGGCGAGGGGCTTGGACTTCCAGCAAGCGTGCATGAGCGTGTTAGATAGGAGTGAATGGAGACGAATGATACTTGGGACCTGACGATCTGTTGGAGTGTGAGCAGGGTAATATTTAGTGAAGGGATTCAGGTAAACCGGTTATTTTCAAATAGTCGGACTTGAGTCCTGGAAATGGGAAGTACAATGCCTGCACTTTAAAGGAGGGGTTTGGGATATTGGCAGTTTGGAGGGATATGTTGTGTATCTTTATACGTATATGCTTCTAAACTGTTGTATTCTGGGCACCTCTGCAAAAGCAGTGATAATGTGTGAGTGTGGTGAAAGTGTTGAGTGATGATGAAAGTATTTTCTTTTTGGGAATTTTCTTTCTTTTTTGGGTCACCCTGCCTCGGTGGGAGACGACCGACTTGTTGAAAAAAAAAAGTATATATATATATATATATATATATATATATATATATATATATATATAATGTATATATATATAATGTATATATATATAATGTATATATATATATATATATATATATATATATATATATAATGTATATATATATATATATAATGTATATATATATATATATATATATAATGTATATATATATATATATATATATATATATATATAGTATATATATATGTATATATATATATATATATATATATATATATATATATATATATATATATATATATATATATATATATATATATATATATGATTTAGTTGATAAATTAAGCTCCTTGACTAACATAAATGATTTTAACATGGTTAGTTTTGATGTTACTTCGTTGTTTACGAAAGTTCCTGTTGATGATTTATTAAGTTTCTTGATAAATTAGACACATGTGCAATTCTTGAGTATCTTTATTGAGGAAACGTTTCGCCACACAGTGGCTTCATCAGTCCATACAAAGGAGAATCTTGAAGAACAGGATGAAAATGAGGTAATCAGTCCCTCAACCTTGAGTCGATGTGGTCAGTCCATCAATCTTGAATAGAATACGGCATACGTGCGGAGGAGCTTATAAACCGTAGGCAGAAGAGGTGCAGCAGTCATAGGTGGTGTCACATTTGTTCAGTGTGGAAGTAGGTCGTGCCCAAAGGTTAGGCAAGCGAAGAATTCCCAAGTATTAAGATCCCAAAAAGTTGCAGTGTCTGACATGTTTGTAGATGAATGGTTCAGAGAACTGTCGGTTCTCTGAACCATTCATCTACAAATTAAGTTTCTTATCTGAAGAACTCGTTAATTATGATTTACCACCACCAGTTCCTACCATCATTAAACTTATTAAACTTTGCATTGTTGATGCAAAATTTGTATTTAATGGTAAGTTTTACACTCAGAAATTTGGTATGACAATGGGAAATTCTCTTTCACCTGTTCTTAGTAATCTATACATGGAATTTTTTTAAACAAGATTGCTTAACACAATCCTCCTTAATAGAGCAAAATGGTTCAGATATGTCGATGATATTTTATGTCTTATGCCCAAGAATATAGATATAGACCATTTCCTTGGCAAATTAAGTAGCTTAGCCCATTCTATAAACGTTACTGTTGAGTTTGAGGAAAATAACTCATTGCCTTTTCTAGATGTTTTAATTATTAAGAGTAATAATAAATTCAAATTTAAAATTTACAGAAAACCTACAAATAACTGTTCCTATGTACACTATTATTCTTCCCATCAAGATAAAGTTAAACTGTCTGTTTTCTCATCAATGTTTTTGAGAGCTTTACGTATTTGTAGTCCAGAGTTCATAGATGAAGAAATATCCAAAATTTATGAAATAGCCATTGATCTGAAATACCCGAGAAATGTAATTGATAAATCATTTAAAATTGCTAGAAATACTTTTTACAATCCAAAAAGGGACAACCAGCCTTATTCAACTAAAATATGTTGGTTCTCCCTTACCATGAAAACTTGGTTGATATGCCTTCTCTTCTTAAGACTTTTAATATTAAAGTTGTATTTAAAAATCTTGATACAGTAAAAAAACTTTTGATGAAGAATTCCCCCCAAAATGCTGATGGATGTGTCTATAAGATTCCTTGTAAAATTTGCGATGAAGTTTATTACGGTCAAACTGGTAAAAATCTCGAACTTAGATTAAAACAACATAAATATAGCATTAGAACTGGACAAGATTCCAATGCTCTATTTATTCATGTAAGAGATTTTAACCATCCAATTGATTTTCAAAAAGCTGAGAAAGTTGTATCAAGCAAATCCATGATTGACAGAAATATAATTGAATCTTGTTTCATAAAAAGCAGTTTTGAAAATAATAAGTATGAATATTTTCTTAGGTTTTTATAAATTAGAATCATTTATAATTAATAAAATTTGGTTAGAGTTTAATAATACATTGGACAAATAATAAACCATATTTCTTGGGTAGAATGATTTATTGGTGGGTTGTCGTGAGGACCTGTCTAGTTGGACCAGCGGACCTACTGCACTGTTCCTCTTTTCTTATGAGTCCGGTATTGTCCCGCTTCAGGTGTTTCTTTGTTGTGGGAGTTGACTGTGAGGTGTGGTCTAAGCCCTTTAATTGCCTTCCTTTGTTGTATTACTTTCATAGTTCCTTGACAATGTGAGTAGTCACGAAAGCGCTTGGAATTTCACTACTCTTTCACAGTGGTTATTTTGCATATTTTAAAATCACCTGTTTACTGTGACCATATTGCATATATATATATATATATATATATATATATATATATATATATATATATATATATATATATATATATATATATATATATATATATATTATTTTTTATTTTATTATCACACTGGCCGATTCCCACCAAGGCAGGGTGGCCCGAAAAAGAAAAACTTTCACCATCATTCGCTCCATCACTGTCTTGCCAGAAGGGTGCTTTACACTACAGTTTTTAAACTGCAACATTAACACCCCTCCTTCAGAGTGCAGGCACTGTACTTCCCATCTCCAGGACTCAAGTCCGGCCTGCCGGTTTCCCTGAATCCCTTCATAAATGTTACTTTGCTCACACTCCAACAGCACGTCAAGTATTAAAAACCATTTGTCTCCATTCACTCCTATCAAACACGCTCACGCATGCCTGCTGGAAGTCCAAGCCCCTCGCACACAAAACCTCCTTTACCCCCTCCCTCCAACCCTTCCTAGGCCGACCCCTACCCCGCCTTCCTTCCACTACAGACTGATACACTCTTGAAGTCATTCTGTTTCGCTCCATTCTCTCTACATGTCCGAACCACCTCAACAACCCTTCCTCAGCCCTCTGGACAACAGTTTTGGTAATCCCGCACCTCCTCCTAACTTCCAAACTACGAATTCTCTGCATTATATTCACACCACACATTGCCCTCAGACATGACATCTCCACTGCCTCCAGCCTTCTCCTCGCTGCAACATTCATCACCCACGCTTCACACCCATATAAGAGCGTTGGTAAAACTATACTCTCATACATTCCCCTCTTTGCCTCCAAGGACAAAGTTCTTTGTCTCCACAGACTCCTAAGTGCACCACTCACTCTTTTTCCCTCATCAATTCTATGATTCACCTCATCTTTCATAGACCCATCCGCTGACACGTCCACTCCCAAATATCTGAATACGTTCACCTCCTCCATACTCTCTCCCTCCAATCTGATATTCAATCTTTCATCACCTAATCTTTTTGTTATCCTCATAACCTTACTCTTTCCTGTATTCACCTTTAATTTTCTTCTTTTGCACACCCTACCAAATTCATCCACCAATCTCTGCAGCTTCTCTTCAGAATCTCCCAAGAGCACAGTGTCATCAGCAAAGAGCAGCTGTGACAACTCCCACTTTGTGTGTGATTCTTTATCTTTTAACTCCACGCCTCTTGCCAAGACCCTCGCATTTACTTCTCTTACAACCCCATCTATAAATATATTAAACAACCACGGTGACATCACACATCCTTGTCTAAGGCCTACTTTTACTGGGAAAAAATTTCCCTCTTTCCTACATACTCTAACTTGAGCCTCACTATCCTCGTAAAAACTCTTCACTGCTTTCAGTAACCTACCTCCTACACCATACACTTGCAACATCTGCCACATTGCCCCCCTATCCACCCTGTCATACGCCTTTTCCAAATCCATAAATGCCACAAAGACCTCTTTAGCCTTATCTAAATACTGTTCACTTATATGTTTCACTGTAAACACCTGGTCCACACACCCCCTACCTTTCCTAAAGCCTCCTTGTTCATCTGCTATCCTATTCTCCGTCTTACTCTTAATTCTTTCAATTATAACTCTACCATACACTTTACCAGGTACACTCAACAGACTTATCCCCCTATAATTTTTGCACTCTCTTTTATCCCCTTTGCCTTTATACAAAGGAACTATGCATGCTCTCTGCCAATCCCTAGGTACCTTACCCTCTTCCATACATTTATTAAATAATTGCACCAACCACTCCAAAACTATATCCCCACCTGCTTTTAACATTTCTATCTTTATCCCATCAATCCCGGCTGCCTTACCCCCTTTCATTTTACCTACTGCCTCACGAACTTCCCCCACACTCACAACTGGCTCTTCCTCACTCCTACAAGATGTTATTCCTCCTTGCCCTATACACGAAATCACAGCTTCCCTATCTTCATCAACATTTAACAATTCCTCAAAATATTCCCTCCATCTTCCCAATACCTCTAACTCTCCATTTAATAACTCTCCTCTCCTATTTTTAACTGACAAATCCATTTGTTCTCTAGGCTTTCTTAACTTGTTAATCTCACTCCAAAACTTTTTCTTATTTTCAACAAAATTTGTTGATAACATCTCACCCACTCTCTCATTTGCTCTCTTTTTACATTGCTTCACCACTCTCTTAACCTCTCTCTTTTTCTCCATATACTCTTCCCTCCTTGCATCACTTCTACTTTGTAAAAACTTCTCATATGCTAACTT
>NC_091351.1:8490680-8500680 GCF_038502225.1 Cherax quadricarinatus
GTTCATCTTGTCAGACACTGCAACACGTGGCATCTTGGTACAGAAAACACCTTGGACAAGCTTTTCAAGTGAGAAGTATTGGATCTGAGAGGGACATGACCTCTCAGTGGCCTCTCACTACTACTACTACTACTACCCTGCACCTCTCCTTCCGACAGTATTTAAGTCTCCGCACTGTCGCTTGATCTTCAGATAGTTCCTGACTATGGAACTGAACTTCTCCAGGCCGAGGGACTGACAACCTCAAATTCTACGACTTTAAGGGTGATGGACTGATTACATCGTCTTCACATCTCTACTGTTCCTGCCTACTTTCTGTATTCGACTGAAGAAGCCTACTGTGTAGGCGAAACGTTTCGGAATAAAGTTGTCTAACTGTTGCATATGTGTCTTACCTAACAACCTGTCGGTATTGTATACCATTTTGATGTTCATCTTGTCAGACACTGCAACACGTGGCATCTTGGTACAGAAAACACCTTGGACAAGCTTTTCAAGTGAGAAGTATTGGATCTGAGAGGGACATGACCTCTCAGTGGCCTCTCACTACTACTACTACTACTACCCTGCACCTCTCCTTCCGACAGTATTTAAGTCTCCGCACTGTCGCTTGATCTTCAGATAGTTCCTGACTATGGAACTGAACTTCTCCAGGCCGAGGGACTGACAACCTCAAATTCTACGACTTTAAGGGTGATGGACTGATTACATCGTCTTCACATCTCTACTGTTCCTGCCTACTTTCTGTATTCGACTGAAGAAGCCTACTGTGTAGGCGAAACGTTTCGGAATAAAGTTGTCTAACTGTTGCATATGTGTCTTACCTAACAACCTGTCGGTATTGTATACCATTTTGATGTTCATCTTGTCAGACACTGCAACACGTGGCATCTTGGTACAGAAAACACCTTGGACAAGCTTTTCAAGTGAGAAGTATTGGATCTGAGAGGGACATGACCTCTCAGTGGCCTCTCACTACTACTACTACTACTACCCTGCACCTCTCCTTCCGACAGTATTTAAGTCTCCGCACTGTCGCTTGATCTTCAGATAGTTCCTGACTATGGAACTGAACTTCTCCAGGCCGAGGGACTGACAACCTCAAATTCTACGACTTTAAGGGTGATGGACTGATTACATCGTCTTCACATCTCTACTGTTCCTGCCTACTTTCTGTATTCGACTGAAGAAGCCTACTGTGTAGGCGAAACGTTTCGGAATAAAGTTGTCTAACTGTTGCATATGTGTCTTACCTAACAACCTGTCGGTATTGTATACCATTTTGATGTTCATCTTGTCAGACACTGCAACACGTGGCATCTTGGTACAGAAAACACCTTGGACAAGCTTTTCAAGTGAGAAGTATTGGATCTGAGAGGGACATGACCTCTCAGTGGCCTCTCACTACTACTACTACTACTACCCTGCACCTCTCCTTCCGACAGTATTTAAGTCTCCGCACTGTCGCTTGATCTTCAGATAGTTCCTGACTATGGAACTGAACTTCTCCAGGCCGAGGGACTGACAACCTCAAATTCTACGACTTTAAGGGTGATGGACTGATTACATCGTCTTCACATCTCTACTGTTCCTGCCTACTTTCTGTATTCGACTGAAGAAGCCTACTGTGTAGGCGAAACGTTTCGGAATAAAGTTGTCTAACTGTTGCATATGTGTCTTACCTAACAACCTGTCGGTATTGTATACCATTTTGATGTTCATCTTGTCAGACACTGCAACACGTGGCATCTTGGTACAGAAAACACCTTGGACAAGCTTTTCAAGTGAGAAGTATTGGATCTGAGAGGGACATGACCTCTCAGTGGCCTCTCACTACTACTACTACTACTACCCTGCACCTCTCCTTCCGACAGTATTTAAGTCTCCGCACTGTCGCTTGATCTTCGGATAGTTCCTGACTATGGAACTGAACTTCTCCAGGCCGAGGGACTGACAACCTCAAATTCTACGACTTTAAGGGTGATGGACTGATTACATCGTCTTCACATCTCTACTGTTCCTGCCTACTTTCTGTATTCGACTGAAGAAGCCTACTGTGTAGGCGAAACGTTTCGGAATAAAGTTGTCTAACTGTTGCATATGTGTCTTACCTAACAACCTGTCGGTATTGTATACCATTTTGATGTTCATCTTGTCAGACACTGCAACACGTGGCATCTTGGTACAGAAAACACCTTGGACAAGCTTTTCAAGTGAGAAGTATTGGATCTGAGAGGGACATGACCTCTCAGTGGCCTCTCACTACTACTACTACTACTACCCTGCACCTCTCCTTCCGACAGTATTTAAGTCTCCGCACTGGCGCTTGATCTTCAGATAGTTCCTGACTATGGAACTGAACTTCTCCAGGCCGAGGGACTGACAACCTCAAATTCTACGACTTTAAGGGTGATGGACTGATTACATCGTCTTCACATCTCTACTGTTCCTGCCTACTTTCTGTATTCGACTGAAGAAGCCTACTGTGTAGGCGAAACGTTTCGGAATAAAGTTGTCTAACTGTTGCATATGTGTCTTACCTAACAACCTGTCGGTATTGTATACCATTTTGATGTTCATCTTGTCAGACACTGCAACACGTGGCATCTTGGTACAGAAAACACCTTGGACAAGCTTTTCAAGTGAGAAGTATTGGATCTGAGAGGGACATGACCTCTCAGTGGCCTCTCACTACTACTACTACTACTACCCTGCACCTCTCCTTCCGACAGTATTTAAGTCTCCGCACTGTCGCTTGATCTTCAGATAGTTCCTGACTATGGAACTGAACTTCTCCAGGCCGAGGGACTGACAACCTCAAATTCTACGACTTTAAGGGTGATGGACTGATTACATCGTCTTCACATCTCTACTGTTCCTGCCTACTTTCTGTATTCGACTGAAGAAGCCTACTGTGTAGGCGAAACGTTTCGGAATAAAGTTGTCTAACTGTTGCATATGTGTCTTACCTAACAACCTGTCGGTATTGTATACCATTTTGATGTTCATCTTGTCAGACACTGCAACACGTGGCATCTTGGTACAGAAAACACCTTGGACAAGCTTTTCAAGTGAGAAGTATTGGATCTGAGAGGGACATGACCTCTCAGTGGCCTCTCACTACTACTACTACTACTACCCTGCACCTCTCCTTCCGACAGTATTTAAGTCTCCGCACTGTCGCTTGATCTTCAGATAGTTCCTGACTATGGAACTGAACTTCTCCAGGCCGAGGGACTGACAACCTCAAATTCTACGACTTTAAGGGTGATGGACTGATTACATCGTCTTCACATCTCTACTGTTCCTGCCTACTTTCTGTATTCGACTGAAGAAGCCTACTGTGTAGGCGAAACGTTTCGGAATAAAGTTGTCTAACTGTTGCATATGTGTCTTACCTAACAACCTGTCGGTATTGTATACCATTTTGATGTTCACTGCTACACCTCTCCTGCCATACGGTGTATAAGCTGCATCTCCGCTCATATGACGTATTCTATTCAAGATTGATGGACTGAACACATCGACTCAAGGTTGAGGGACTGATTACCTCATTCTCCTCCTGTTCTTCAAGTTTCTCCTACGTTTGGACTGATGAAGCCACTGTATGGCGAAACGTTTCCTCAATAAAGATACCCAAGAGTTGAACATTAAAATGGTATAAAATACCGACAGATTGTTAGGTAAGACACATATGCAACAGTTAGGTATCTTTATTTCGAAACGTTTCGCCTACACAGTAGGCTTCTTCAGTCGAGTACAGAAAAGTTGATAGAAGCAGAAGATACTTGAAGACGATGTAATCAGTCCATCACCCTTAAAGTTTTGAGGTGGTCAGTCCCTCAGTCTGGAGAAGAGCATTGTTCCGTTGTCTGAAACAATATGAAGTTGAAGTGACAGGATGGAGCCTTTTATAGTGCCAGGAGGTGAGACGTAGGTTGCGTTGGGAGGGCAGGTCCCTCTCAAACCCAGCCGTTCTCACTAGTAGAGATTGTCGAAGTTGATGGTCTGTACCAAGATACCCTTGTGTTGCAGTGTCTGACAGTGTCTAATTTATCAACATGTCGGTTCTCTGAACCATTCATCTACAATAAAGATTCCCAGATGTTGCACATGTGTCTTAATTTCATCTTGTCGGTATTATATACCATTCTTACACAGTTCACTTCTTGTCGGTATCACCCGGCCATTCCTCAATGAACACAAGACACACTTCCAGTCAAACTAGGAAGTGATGAATGGTTTAGAAAACCGACAAGTTGTGTTGCATAAGTGTCTCAATTCTTCAAACTAAGAAGACTGGTAGTACGTACAGTCTCCCAGATAGAGTTGTCAGCCACATCAACAAACGAACTAATTAAATAAATGCTACCAGGAATATTGGGTGATTAAGTGGGTGAGCTCGACTCCATCTTTATTAGACCTATTACTGAATATAAGAATGGGGGCACAGTGCAGCAGGCCTACTGGCCCGTACAAGGCGTCCTTATCAAAACCACCCATTCCCACCCATGTATTTGTCCAATCATTTTGCAAGGCTCCCCAGGAATTTGTTTCAGTACCTCAGGTACTAATCAAACCCAACTCTTTTCACTCGTAATAAGGACCTGCTTTGTATGGGCCAGTAGGCCTTCTGCAGTGTTCCTCCATTCTTATGATTGATGGACTGAACACATCGACTCCAGGTTGAGGGACTGATTACCTCATTCTCCTCCTCTCCTTACGCCTTCCTCTTTGTATTGGACTGATGAAGCCACTGTGTGGCGAAACGTTTCCTGAATAAAGATTCCCATATGTTGCATAAGTGTCTCAATCTTCAACTTGTCGGTTTTTCAAACCATTCATCACACACTTATGTTCTTAAGCTACTCGTAGCGAAACATTTCCTTTAATAAATGCATGAACTGTACACAAAAGAACATAAGAACGGAGGAACACTTCAGAAAGCCTACTGGCCCATACAAGGCAGGTCCTTATCAAAACGACCTCTACCCAAAGGTACCCAAGAATTAATTCCCGTACCCAATGACACCTTGTCGGTATCACATGAACGGTATACAGTACCGACAAGTTGATAAATTTAGACACATGTGCAACATCTGGGTATCGTTATTGTAGACGTTTCGCCAACCAGTGGCTTTATCAATACAAATTCTAGGACATGATATGAAGACAGTAGAATTATATACAAAAGATGAAGTAATGACTCCCTCAGCCTTAGAGTAGGTGTAAACAGCATGACTACGGTGCTGTTTACACCTTCGGTGCGAAACGTCTACAATAAAGATATCCAGATGTTCCATATGTGTCTAAATTTATCATCTTATCGGTATCACCATACCATTTCTCATATATTTGTCTAATCTCCTTTCAAAGCAACCCAAGGTCTGGGAGTCTCGTGGTTTCAGTACCGAAATCACCAGTTGTGACGCTGGCCTACTGACAGTCCACTTTACTGCACGCCCAGCATGAAGATTGCCCGTCTCACAGCAATTTCGGCGCACGTTTCGACCTAACGACCCTGAGTATTGCAGTGGCTTTCCGCAATGCTTCCCATATTCACACTGAATGCCAGTGTCTTTGCTGCAAGATGGAAGCTGATCAGTATGGTCTGCATGGTTTAATCTATGCAAGCTAGCATTGTTGGCATGCAAGACACAACGAAGTGAACAACATTATCAAGAGGACCCTCCCTGCCTAGCCCCGTCACACAGCCCCGCCTCATCACATAGCCCCGCCCATCATACAGCCACGCCTTTCATATAGCCCTGCCTCTCATACAGCCCCATCTTTTACATAGCCCCGCCTCTCATACAGCCCCACCCTTCATACAGCCCCTCCTCACATACAACTTCACCCCTCACACAGCTCCTTCTTCTGGACAGTCTCATTCTTAGACACACTCGCACCTCACAGCCCCTATACCTCCACACAGCCTCACACAGCCCCCAGACCCCTCCACATATAGCCTCACACCCCTACAGTCTCACACAGCCCCTCCCCCACACAGCCCCAATCTGTAGTGAGAATAATGTGTGGAAGGTAGGAGGCGACACTCATGACTTGCTTTGTTATCGCTCCATAATCTTAACGAGTCGATAAAGTGAGCGACCAACGGCTTAATTACTGCACCCCGACACGTCCGTCTACCATTTGGGTCATCGGGGGAGCGGGCGGGATGCCCACAACTGCCTGGGTATCACTCAAATTGCCCCTGATTAGTGGCCCAGGTCTCGGCTGGTGGATACGATCGTCATGCAGAATGAATCTCACCTGAAGTGAGCGATGATGCATGCACGAGCGACCACTCTACGCTTGTCATTGCAGTTATTGCATTCCTTGGTGTGCCTCTCAGTGCCATTGGGTCCCTGCATTATGTATATATATATATATATATATATATATATATATATATATATATATATATATATATATATATATATATATATATATATATGTCGTGCCGAATAGGCAGAACTTGCGATCTTGGCTTAAATAGCAACGCTCATCTTGCCATATAGGACAAGTGAAAATTTGTGTATGTAATAATTTCGCCAAAATCATTCTGAACCTAACGGAAAAAATATATTTCACTGTGTTTGTTTAGCATTAAATTACTGTAAACAAATCTAAAATATATTTAGTTGGGTTAGCTTAAAATAAATTGTTCTTGTTATAATAAGGTTAGGTAAGTTTTCTAAGTTCCTTTTGGTGCAAAATTATAAATTTTTGCATCAACATTAACGAAAAAAATATATCTATAAACCTATAAGAGAAAATTTTAGAAAGGACTTAATTTTAAATGAGTTCTTGCTAATTGACCAGTTTTACATATTCGGCACGACATATATATATATATATATATATATATATATATATATATATATATATATATATATATATATATATATATGTTGTGCCGAATATGTAAAACTGGTCAATTAGCAAGAACTCATTTAAAATTAAGTCCTTTCTAAAATTTTCTCTTATACGTTTAAAGATATATTTTTTTTCATTAATGTTGATGTAAAAATTTATAATTTTGCACCAAAAGGAACATAGAAAACTTACCTAACCTTATTATAACAAGCGCAATTTATTTTAGCCTAACCCAACTAAATATATTTTAGGTTTGTTTACAATAATTTAATACTAAACAAACACAGTGAAATATATTTTTTTCGTTAGGTTCAGAATGATTTTGGCGAAATTATTGCATACACAAATTTTCACTTGTCCTATATGGCAAGATGAGCGTTGCTATTTAAGCCAAGATCGCAAGTTCTGCCTATTCGGCACGACATATATATATATATATATATATATATATATATATATATATATATATATATATATATATATATATATATATATATATATGTATATGTCGTTCCACTGCCTGACTACTCTAGGGCTAGAAAAGTATTACTCAACATCCCTATGACCCATCTGTGTGTTTAACTTCAACATGTGCCCTCGTGTACCTGACGTCCGCCTCTCAACAGACTCGCTCTGTCTCACGAAATCGTAATGACATGATTGCAAACAAACCATACCACGACCGGGGATTGAACTCTCCACGAATTCAATCCCCGCCCGTGGTATGGTTTGGACTCGCCATGTTCATCCTGGAAATTCCTCTCAATATTTTGTACGTCGTAATCCTGTCTCTTCTAGCCTCTCATAGCTCATACTCCTTTTCTATTGGACTAGTCTCTTTGCAAATCTTTGCACTTCTTCCAGCTTCCTTACATACTTTATAAGATATGGGACTCCATACTGGCGCTGCATTCTCTAAGATGGGCCTGACATATACCTGGAGGGCATTCCTGGGATCAACGCCCCCGCGGCTCGGTCTGAGACCAGGCCTCCCTGTGGATCAGGACATGATCAACCAGGCTATAACTGCTGGCCGCACGTAGTCTCACGTACGAGCCACAGCCCGACTGATCCGGCACCGACTTTAGGTATCTGTCCAGCTCACTCTTGTAGACAACCAGGGGTCTATTGGTAATGTCCCTTATGGTTGGTGAGAGGCTGTTGAAAAGTCCTGGGCCCCGGACACTTACTGTGTTTTAGTGTACCAGTGGCACCCATACGTTTCACTGGGGGTATGTTGCATCGCCTGCCAAGTCTTTTGCTTTCGTAGGGAGTGATTTCTGTGTGTAGATTAGTAACCAGTCCCTCCAGAATCTTCCAGGTATAGATTAAGATATATCTTTCTCGCCTGCGATCCAGTGAGTACAAGTCAAGTGCCTGTATAGTGTCGTGAATGATTCCTTGTTAAGGTTCATGAAAGCTACCTTTATTTTTTCCCGTCTCACATTTGCTATGGCGTTTATTCAAGGAATTTAAACAATAAACGTAAAGGAACCACGACTCTTCAGAATCTTCTCTTTATACATAATGTGGATTACCAACAGCTCCCTGGCTGTCTTCAACAGGAAACTCGGCAAATTCGTCAAATAGTTCCTGATCAGCCGGGTTGTGGTGCATGTGATGGACTACTGGCGGCGGCACTAACAGCCTGATCGATCATGCCAGCAACCAGGAAGTCTGATCTGAGACTTGTTATATTTCTTCCCAACAGCCAGGTTGCACTAAACGTCTCAAAAGTACTTTCACAAGCTAACACCAGAGTCGCCATCGCTTCTAGCACTTCAATAAAGGATATAACCAGGACAAAATCCAAGCACCACGAACCAGTCAATGCAGGAGTTTACACTATACCCTGTGGAGGCTGTGACAAGATCTACGTAGGTGAAACAGCAAGAACCCTCGACACCCGCCTCAATGAACACATTTACGCATGTAGGAACGATAACTTGAACAACGCCTGTGTACAACACCGAAATTCCACCAATCATCTCATGAAATTTAGAGACGCCCAATTAGTGATTAAAGAAACTAATTTCCGCAGACGCAAGTGCCTCGAATCAGCACTGATCGCTGTTTCGAATACAATTAAACAAAACAACGGCAGCTTCACCATCTCCGAAGTCTTAGCAAGAATCCTCCTGAAAACAGTAAACCCTGCCATCACATAGTCTCTCCTGTTATACTACACAAGGCACGTTACAGAGAATGAACACTGAAACTATCTGCCTCTTTCCAGTCTATATTTGTCCAACCTATTTTTATGTTACCCAAGTAATAGCTTTTACTCATGTACGAATTAATTGCTCTACCATACTGTATTATTTTTGTCACTACTACTACTACTACTACCACCACTAGTGAACATCGATATGGTACCTTACTAATATTGCACCTCACTCTGAGCCTTTATATACCCTCTGTGTCCATGTATTGTTTGTAATGGCTTGATAAAGCTCCTGGAGAGCGAAACGTTGCCACAATAAAACATCACATTAGTTGCACTTGTGTCCTTTTACTTTACAGAGTTACAATAGCTCTGGCGGCGACGCTGACGGTTGAGAGCAACCGTGTGGATGGAGTGGATAAGCTGTAGCCACAGAAAGTATCCACCTATCCTTCCCTTCCCTTCCTTCCCCCTCCCTCCCTCACTTTCCCCTAAAAAATTCCACTGCCACCTGGCCCCCTCCCCACTCTTGTCACGGCTTCCCCCTCCCTACCTCTCCTTCCGGTTCCAACCTACCCCTCTTCCCTACCCGCCCCTAAAACGGAACACCATTATCCCCTCTTTACTCTCTTACCCATTCCCTACGTCCTTACTCCTTCCCTACACCTTTACCCATTCCCTACACCTTTACCCATTCCCTACACCTTTACCCATTCCCTACACCCTTAGTCATTCCCTATGTCCTTAATCCTTCCTAACACATTTACCTACCTAACACTCCTCCAGGTATGAATGGGCTGCCCAACACTCCTCCAGGTGTGGAAGGGTTACCCAACACTCCTCCAGGTGTGGAAGGGTTGCCCAACACTCCCCCAGGTGTGGAAGGGCTACCCAATACTCCCCCAGGTGTGGAAGGACTACCCAACACTCCCCAGGTGTGGAAGGGCTGCCCAACAC
>NC_091351.1:8505680-8508180 GCF_038502225.1 Cherax quadricarinatus
AAACGTTTCGCCAGTCGAATTCAGACAAATGTTATACCTCAGACCGTGGAATTTTTTTTTTTTGACGTGATCATTGCTATGTATTAAAAGAAATTCACTAAAATTGACAATATCTCCAGCCTAACCATTTCTGGCTGTAATTAAACACGTATAATCAATAAAGACGTAAGCTATGACGAACTACATAACGAACTCTGTAAAATTATTGTTAATATTAATTATTATTATTATTATTATTAAACACTCACGGGAAAGCTCTAAACCCGTGTGGATCAAGTGTCCGCTTACTGGCCGGCCAAAATTACAGAATAACTAAGAATCAACAATTTTTTCAGTCACTATATATTCGGGTATATCCAGAGATGTATGTTCCTGTTGTTTTGTATATGTTTTCATTGCTATGACTGAAGCTTTCCCCTTCACCTTCCTTGGATCAAACCTGATTACCTCCAATCTCCATAATAATAATAATAATAATAATAATAATAACTGGCAATAATAATAATAATAACTGGCAATAATAATGACAGTAACAATGAAAATAATAATAACAATAATAATAATAATAATAATAATAATAATAATAATAATAATAATAATAACTGGCAATAATAATAATAATAACTGGCAATAATAATGACAGTAACAATGAAAATAATAACAATAATAATAATAATAATAATAATAATAATGGTAATAATTGATGTGTTTGGCTCTTATAACTTCAGTGGTACAATGAAACACAGGAACAATGGCACAATGTAGCACAGGAACAATGGTACAGTGTAACACAACAGTGGTACAGTGAAACAGGAACAATGGTACACTGTAACACGAGCAATGGTACAATGTAACACAGGAACAATGGTGCAATGTAGCACAGGAATAATGGTACAATGTAACAGGAAATGGTGCAATTGAAAAAAGAACACGGGAATAATGGAACAATTTAACAATGGAACAACGGTACAACGGTGCTCTGCTGAGGTGAATGGAAAAAATGGTGCACTGGTACAATGGAATATTATAATCATAATTAAGTCCTAAACCCACAAGGGTCATGCAGCACTGGTACAATGGAACAATGGTACAACACTTGTCCGGTACAACGACATTCCCGAGTGTTTATATAATCATTAACGTTAAAATATGCAATTTATCAAGTGAGGGGGCTCGTGATCCAGGGAAGTGAAGCCTCTCTCTCTCTCTCTCTCTCTCTCTCTCTCTCTCTCTCTCTCTCTCTCTCTCTCTCTCTCTCTCTCTCTCTCTCTCTCCCATTCTCCTGGCGCCGTGACCCCAACAGGTTTAGTGCTTTTCGATAAAATAATTATTGATAATATTAGCCATTATTTTTATTTTTATATTAATTATTATTATTATTATTATTATTATCGCAATTAGCTTTCATTCCAGGTAGGGGAGAACAGGCTCCAACTCTGGATCAAGAACCCCTCGCTAGCATCAAGGAACCACGGTGCCCCGTGGCCTGGTAGCTAAAGCTCTCGCTTCACACGGCGAGAGTCCGGGTTCGATTTCCGGCGGAGATAGAAACATCGTGCGTGTTTCCTTACACCGGTTGTCTATGTTCACCCATTAGTAAAATGGGTACCTGGGTGTTAGTGGACTGGTGTGGGTCGCATCCTGGGAAAAAACTGACCTAATTTGCGGGAAATGCTCAGCATAACACGCGGTTTTCTATATAGTAGTATGTCACTGATGTCAACTATGGTGTGTATACCTTGTACATGTACTTGTAGTAAATAAAGATATTGTTATTATTATTATTATTATTATTATTATTATTATTATTATTATTATTATTATTATTATTATTAAGAGGAACACACGGTACAGACCAAGTTTTTGTAGGGTTAACGTTTCGCTCGGCGTTGAGCTTTTTCCAGGGCGAAACGTTCTCACTGCAAAATCTTGTTTTACAACGTGGGATTGATTTTGGGCGACAATGGCACCAATTTGCCATTTTTTTAAGAAATTGATAAAAATCGCCGCACTGATTTTCGTGCGATCATTTGAAAACGCCTCGCCCGATAACCTTCAAACCTTCAACGCCGATGAAGTGAGCTGCAATTGCATGTGTATTTTGGGACATTGGACTCTGTTAGATAACTAGAGAACGACTCTTCCGATCGGGTTCAGATCTTCAATGCTGATATTGAACTGCATTGGACACTTATGCTGCGCTTTCTTTTTTTTTTTTTTTTTTGGTGCTTTGAGGTAGAGGAGGTTGGGCTTATGGGATACGAGGACACTTCGGATCGCGCAGCGACCGCTAGGGAGCAGAAGTGAAAGGGTCCGTGGAAGAGTTGAGGTGTGAGATAGAAAATAAGAATAGGGCGAAGAGGTGGGAGAGTCCGAGGTGAGTACCTGATAACGGTTGTGTACAGGCGAAACAATGGGTGAGGGCGTCGCTGTACGCTCAGGTCAGCGGGTGACACGAGTGTACGAAACTGGTGGCAGCCGGCACACTGCACCTAGGTGG
>NC_091351.1:8513180-8656205 GCF_038502225.1 Cherax quadricarinatus
CCCAGCTGGAAAATTTTCGGAGAATAGGGGGCTTTGTAAAAAAAAGAACTCGGCCAGTGAAAGTGACCTTCAAGGCAGAAGCGACCCGGACCAGGATCCTGCAGGAGAAAGCACGATTAAGGGACATGCCAGCATACAGGAAGGTGTATCTCGACCGCGACAGAACACAAGAAGAAAGGCAGAAACTGAGAGAGATGGTACAAAGGCGAAAGGAGGAAAGAGAGGGGATGGAGAAGACAGACAGGAGATCCCAGACCCAGGAAGAAGATCAAATACAGCCTCCCTCACAACTTCCTATAGAAGCCTCCCAACCAGGTCAACCCCAGTGCAACCAAACACTCTAAATCAAAACACCCATGCCACATCCAATGCCCCCACCCACTACATTACAAACTCCACCCCCACAGCAACAACCCATAGTTCCTTACCAGGTCTCCTACTTCCCCAACCCCAATATACCTCCCAGACCACAGTCTTAGAAAAGAAGTTGAAGGTGTGGTATACAAATGCAGATGGAATAACAAACAAGTACGAGGAGTGGCACGAAAGAATCAAGGAGACATCCCCAGATATAATAGCACTCACAGAAACAAAACTCACCAGAATAATAACAGATTCAATCTTTCCATCCGGATATCAAATCCTCAGGAAAGACAGAGGGAGGAGAGGGGGAGGAGGAGTTGCACTGCTCATTAAAAACCAGTGGGGTTTCGAGAAAATGGAAGGAATGGATGGCACGGGCGAAAGGGACTACTTAGTAGGAACAATCCAGTCTGAGGGACATAAGGTGATAATTGCAGTAATGTACAACCCACCACAGAACTGCAGGAGGCCAAGAGAAGAATACGATGAGAGCAGCAGAGCAATGATCGACACACTAGCCGAGGTGGCCAGGAAAGCACACATGGGGGGAGCAAAGTTACTAGTTATGGGTGATTTCAATCACAAGGAGATTGACTGGGAAAACCTGGAGCCCCATGGGGGTCCCAAAACATGGAGAGCCAAGATGATGGATGTGATACTGGAAAACCTCATGCATCAACATGTTAGAGACACTACCAGAGAGAGAGGAGAGGATGAACCAGCAAGGTTGGACCTTGTATTCACCATGAGTAGTTCGGACATCGAGGGTATAATGTATGAAAGGCCCCTGGGAGCTAGTGATCATGTGGTTCTGTGCTTCGACTACATAGTTGAGCTCCAAGTGGAGAGAGTAGCAGGAATAGGCTGGGAAAAACCAAACTACAAAAGGGGGAACTACTCAGGCATGAGGAACTTCCTTCAAGACATTCAGTGGGAGAGGGAACTGACAGGAAAACCAGTACAAGAAATGGACTATGTGGCAACAAAATGCAAGGAGGCAGAGGAGAGGTTTGTTCCCAAGGGAAACAGAAATAATGGGAAGAACAGAACGAGTCCTTGGTTCACCAAAGGTTTAGGGAGGCAAAAACTAGGTGTACTAGAGAATGGAAAAGGTACAGAAGACAGAGAACTCAGGAAAGTAAAGAAATCAGCCGAAGAGCCAGAAACGAATATGCACAGATAAGAAGGGAGACTCAGCGACAATATGAAAATGACATAGCATCAAAAGTAAAGACTGACCCGAAGCTGTTGTACAGCCAAATCAGGAGGAAAACAACAGTCAAGGACCAGGTAATCAGACTGAGGAAGGGTGATGGGGAATTCACAAGAAACGACCAGGAGGTATGTCAGGAGCTCAACACAAGATTTAAAGAGGTATTTACAGTGGAAACCAATAGGACTCCAGGAAATCAGAACAGGGGGGCACACCAGCAAGTGCTGGATGAGGTACATATAACCAAGGAGGAGGTGAAGAAGCTGCTATGCGAACTTGACACCTCAAAGGCGGTGGGACCAGACAACATCTCTCCATGGGTCCTTAAAGAGCCATTAACAAAGATCTTCAACACATCATTTGAAACTGGGCAAGTCCCTGAGGTATGGAAAATGGCAAATGCAGTCCCAATTTTTAAAAAGGGAGACAGACATGAGGCACTAAACTACAGACCTGTATCACTAACGTGTATAGTATGCAAGGTCATGGAGAAGATCATCAGGAGGAGAGTGGCGGGGCACCTGGAAAGAAACAAGTGTATAATTGACAACCAGCACGGTTTCAGGGAAGGAAAATCTTGTGTCACAAACCTACTAGAGTTTTATGACAAGGTGACAGAAGTAAGACAAGAGAGAGAGGGGTGGATCGACTGCATATTTTTGGACTGCAAGAAGGCCTTCGACACAGTTCCTCACAAGAGGTTACTGCAAAAGCTAGAGGATCAGGCACACATAACAGGAAAGGCACTGCAATGGATCAGAGAATATCTGACAGGGAGGCAACAACGAGTCATGGTACGCGACGAGGTGTCAGAGTGGGCGCCTGTGACAAGCGGGGTTCCACAGGGGTCAGTCCTAGGACCTGTGCTGTTCTTGGTATATGTGAACGACATAACGGAAGGGATAGACTCAGAAGTGTCCTTGTTTGCAGATGATGCGAAGTTAATGAGAAGAATCAAATCGGATGAGGATCAGGCAGGACTACAAAGAGACCTGGACAGTCTACAAGCCTGGTCCAGCAACTGGCTACTTGAATTTAACCCTGCCAAATGCAAAGTCATGAAGATTGGGGAAGGGCAAAGAAGACCGCAGACACAATATAGTTTAGATGGCCAAAGACTGCAAACCTCACCCAAGGAAAAAGATCTGGGGGTGAGTATAACACCGAGCATATCTCCTGAGGCGCACATCAATCAGATAACTGCTGCAGCATACGGGCGCCTGGCAAACCTACGGATAGCGTTCCGATACCTCAGTAAGGATTCGTTTAAGACTGTGTACCATTTACGTCAGGCCCATACTGGAGTATGCAACACTAGTTTGGAATCCACACCTAGTCAAGCACGTGAAGAAATTAGAGAAAGTGCAAAGGTTTGCAACAAGACTAGTCCCAGAGCTACGGGGATTGTCCTACGAAGAAAGGTTGAGGGAAATCGGCCTGACGACACTGGAGGACAGGAGGGTCAGGGGAGACATGATAACGACATATAAAATACTGCGCGGAATAGACAAGGTGGACAAAGACAGGATGTTCCAGAGATGGGACACAGACACAAGAGGTCACAATTGGAAGTTGAGGACTCAGATGAATCAAAGGGATGTTAGGAAGTATTTCTTCAGTCATAGAGTAGTCAGGCCGTGGAATAGCCTAGAAAGTGACGTAGTGGAGGCGGGAACCATACATAGTTTTAAGGAGAGGTATGATAGAGCTCATGGGGCAGGGAGAGAGAGGACCTAGTAGCAATCAGCGAAGAGGCGGGGCCAGGAGCTGTGACTCGACCCCTGCAACCACAAATAGGTGAGTGCAAATAGGTGAGTACACACACACACACACACACACACACACACACACACACACACACACCAGGCCTAGTGTCTAATCGACATGTGCCTATGACAAAATGGTAACTAACATCCATGTACAAGCATATATATACACACCCTTCTGGATTTTCTTCAATTTTCTTACTAGTTCTTGTTGAGGGGCCCGAGACTGTTCAACTGCCTCCCAGCACACATAAGGGGGATTACCAACAGACCCCTGGCAGTCTTCAAGCTGGCACTGGACAAGCACCTAAAGTCAGTTCCTGATCAGCCGGGCTGTGGCTCGTACGTTGGTTTGCGTGCAGCCAGCAGCAACAGCCTGGTTGATCAGGCTCTGATCCACCAGGAGGCCTGGTCACAGACCGGGCCGCGGGGGCGTTGACCCCCGGAACTCTCTCCAGGTAAACTCCAGGTTATTTATTTCCGCTTATCTCCATGTGGAAGTAGAACAGAATTCTTCCTCCGTAAGTCATGCGTGTTGTAAGAGGAAACTAAAATGCCGGGAGCAAGGGGCTAGTAACCCCTTCTCCTGTATGTATTACTAAATTTAAAGAAAAAACTTTCGTTTTTCTTTTGGGCCACCCTGCCTATATATATATATATATATATATATATATATATATATATATATATATATATATATATATATATATATATATATATATATATACCTGCCAGATCATGGCTCGTCGAAGGGGATGATGGGGTGTTTTAAGTCATTCAATGTCACACAGTGACGAGTATAATGTATTCGTATATACCATCGTTTTTAAAAGCCACCATTATTAACGTTAGGGTTCACTATACTTGCTTTTACAGACAATACTCCACTTTTATTCGATGGTTACAATAAGCGTATAATTCTTAACCTAGGATAACCTAGGATATTTCTTAATCTCGGATAACCTAGGATAATTCTTAACCTAGGATAATTCTTAGCAGCAACAGCAACAATGACAGCAGCAGCAGCAGCAGCAGCAACAACAGCAACAGCACCAAGAATAACAGCAGCAGCAACAACAACAACAACAACAACAACATCAGCAACAACAGTAGCAGCAACAGCAGCAGCAACAACAGCAGCAGCAACAGCAGCAGCAACAGCGAGGTGCTGTTGACTTGGCCGACCATTCACTCGGAAGAATTAGGATAGAATGCAGTTACTTTCTGAAGGGTGTTGTGTTCCTGCTCGAAAATTGTGACTTGGGTATATTTAACTTCCTCTCCAGCGCTTCCCTCGTGTATTTTCTTCTTTATTTTCGTTTTTGCGCGAAAATGATAATCATCACCTCACCTCCTTACCTCATTTACACCAAGATTTTTTTTTGTCAGAATAATAGACGGATAACGAACGTTTAGTAAAAGTGAGAAGTGGATTAATTTTATTTTCACATTTCTCAAAATTACGAATGCTGTAAACCCAGAGAGGTGATATATGGAAGTAATATATGGAAGTGATATATAGAAGTGATATATGGAAGGCCTCTTCGTTGTAGGCATACCTTCCCCCCCCAACACTGGACCCCAAGGCGGGGTTGCCTACACAAAGCATGTTTGTCACATTCCAGCTGTACGGTACATCAGGCGAATGTTAAGTTGGTTACTGGGATTTAACGCCTATCGACTACACGAGGGACATTAAGACTGTATGTAACCTGTTCACTACCAGTTAAGAGGACTTTAATCTCTTAAGGGATTAAAGTAACATCGCAGTGTACGTGTATATACATCGAGAGGCATACACTTCGCTTTGTATAGTATATTCTTCTACTTTATGACCTACTTGAAGACATGCATATATATATATATACATATATATATATATATATATATATATATATATATATATATATATATATATATATATATATATATATATATATATATATATGCAATAAGATCACAGTGAACAGGTGATTTCAAAATATGCAAAACAACCACTCTGAAAGAATAGAGAAATTCCAAGCGCTTTCGTGACTACTCACATTATCAAGGAACTATAGTTCCTTGATAATGTGAGTAGTCACGAAAGCGCTTGGAATTTCTCTATTCTTTCAGAGTGGTTGTTTTGCATATATATATATATATATATATATATATATATATATATATATATATATATATATATATATATATATATATATATATATATATATATATATATATATACACATGGGAGAGGGGTGGGATTAAATTATGGGGAATCAAATTCAAAATGGGAATTGACACAGTTACTTTTTGCTGATGATACTGTGCTTATGGGAGATTCTAAAGAAAAATTGCAAAGGTTAGTGGATGAGTTTGGGAATGTGTGTAAAGGTAGAAAGTTGAAAGTGAACATAGAAAAGAGTAAGGTGATGAGGGTATCAAATGATTTAGATAAAGAAAAATTGGATATCAAATTGGGGAGGAGGAGTATGGAAGAAGTGAATGTTTTCAGATACTTGGGAGTTGACGTGTCGGCGGATGGATTTATGAAGGATGAGGTTAATCATAGAATTGATGAGGGAAAAAAGGTGAGTGGTGCGTTGAGGTATATGTGGAGTCAAAAAACGTTATCTATGGAGGCAAAGAAGGGAATGTATGAAAGTATAGTAGTACCAACACTCTTATATGGGTGTGAAGCTTGGGTGGTAAATGCAGCAGCGAGGAGACGGTTGGAGGCAGTGGAGATGTCCTGTTTAAGGGCAATGTGTGGTGTAAATATTATGCAGAAAATTCGGAGTGTGGAAATTATTAGAAGGTGTGGAGTTAATAAAAGTATTAGTCAGAGGGCAGAAGAGGGGTTGTTGAGGTGGTTTGGTCATTTAGAGAGAATGGATCAAAGTAGAATGACATGGAAAGCATATAAATCTATAGGGGAAGGAAGGCGGGGTAGGGGTCGTCCTCGAAAGGGTTGGAGAGAGGGGGTAAAGGAGGTTTTGTGGGTAAGGGGCTTGGACTTCCAGCAAGCGTGCGTGAGCGTGTTAGATAGGAGTGAATGGAGACGAATGGTACTTGGGACCTGACGATCTGTTGGAGTGTGAGCAGGGTAATATTTAGTGAAGGGATTCAGGGAAACCGGTTATTTTCATATAGTCGGACTTGAGTCCTGGAAATGGAAAGTACAATGCCTGCACTTTAAAGGAGGGGTTTGGGATATTGGCAGTTTGGAGGGATATGTTGTGTATCTTTATATGTGTATGCTTCTAGACTGTTGTATTCTGAGCACCTCTGCAAAAACAGTGATAATGTGCGAGTGTGGTGAAAGTGTTGAATGATGATGAAAGTATTTTCTTTTTGGGGATTTTCTTTCTTTTTTGGGTCACTCTGCCTCGGTGGGAGACGGCCGACTTGTTGAAAAAAAAAAAAAAAAAAAATATATATATATATATATATATATATATATATATATATATATATATATATATATATATATATATATATATATATATATATATATATATATATATATATATATATATGTCGTGCCGAATATGTAAAACTGGTCAATTAGCAAGAACTCGTTTAAAATTAAGTCCTTTCTAAAATTTTCTCTTATACGTTTAAAGATATATTTTTTTCATTAATGATAATGAAAAAATGTTTAATTTTGCTCCAAAAGAATCTTAGAAAACTTACCTAACCTTATTATAACAAGAACAATTTATTTTAGCCTAACCTAACTAAATATATTTTAGATTTGTTTACAATAATTTAATACTAAACAAACACAGTGTTAGGTTCAGAATGATTTTGGCGAAATTATTGCATACACAAATTTTCACTTGTCCTATATGGCAAGATGAACGTTGCTATTTAAGCCAAGATCGCAAGTTCTGCCTATTCGGCACGACATATATATATATATATATATATATATATATATATATATATATATATATATATATATATACATTGGTAGAAAGGTGTGCTGGTGCAAGTATGAGTAGGGGGGGGGGAGTTGAAGAGGGTTGGAATAGTTTTAAAAATGCAGTATTAAAATGTGGGGCAGAAGTTTGTGGTTATAGGAGGGTGGGGGCAGGAGGAAAGAGGAGTGATTGGTGGAATGATGAAGTAAAGGGTGTGATAAAAGAGAAAAAGGTAGCTTATGAGAGGTTTTTACAAAGCAGAAGTGTTATAAGAAGAGCAGAGTATATGGAGAGTAAAAGAAAGGTGAAGAGAGTGGTGAGAGAGTGCAAAAGGAGAGCAGATGATACAGTGGGAGAGGCACTGTCAAGAAATTTTAATGAAAATAAGAACAATTTTTGGAGCGAGTTAAACAAGTTAAGAAAGCCTAGGGAACAAATGGATTTATCAGTTAAAAACAGAGTAGGGGAGTTAGTAGATGGGGAGATGGAGGTGTTGGGTAGATGGCGAGAATATTTTGAGGAACTTTTAAATGTCGACGAAGAAAGGGAGGCGGTAATTTCATGCACTGGCCAGGGAGGTATACCATCTTTTAGGAGTGAAGAAGAGCAGAATGTAAGTGTGGTGGAGGTACGTGAGGCATTACCTAGAATGAAAGGGGGTAAAGCAGCTGGAACTGACGGGATCATGACATGTTAAAAACAGGGGGGGATATAGTGTTGGAGTGGTTGGTACTTTTGTTCAATAAATGTATGAAAGAGGGGAAGGTACCTAGGGATTGGCGGAGAGCGTGTATAGTCCCTTTATATAAAGGGAAGGGGGACAAAAATTATTGTAAAAATTATAGAGGAATAAGTTTAATGAGTACCTGGAGTTTACCTGGAGAGAGTTCCGGGGGTCAACGCCCCCGCGGCCCGGTCTGTGACCAGGCCTCCTGGTGGATCAGAGCCTGATCAACCAAGCTGTTACTGCTGGCTGCACGCAAACCAACGTACGAGCCACAGCCCGGCTGGTCAGGAACCGACTTTAGGTGCTTGTCCAGTGCCAGCTTGAAGACTGCCAGGGGTCTGTTGGTAATCCCCCTTATGTATGCTGGGAGGCAGTTGAACAGTCTCGGGCCCCTGACACTTATTGTATGGTCTCTTTAACGTGCTAGTGACACCCCTGCTTTTCATTGGGGGGATGATGCATCGTCTGCCAAGTCTTTTGCTTTCGTAGTGAGTGATTTTCGTGTGCAAGTTCGGTACTAGTCCCTCTAGGATTTTCCAGGTGTATATAATCATGTATCTCTCCCGCCTGCGTTCCAGGGAATGCAGGTTATTATTGAAAGAATTAGAGGTAAGACAGACTGTAGGATTGCGGATGAGCAAGGAGGTTTCAGATTGGGTAGGGAATGTGTAGATCAAGTGTTTACATTGAAGCATATATGTGAACAGTATTTAGATAAAGGTAGGGAAGTTTTTATTGCATTTATGGATTTAGAAAAGGCATATGATAGAGTGGATATGAGAGCAGTGTGACACATGTTGCAAGTTTATGGAATAGGTGGTAAGTTACTAAATGCTGTAAAGAGTTTTTATGAGGATAGTGAGGCTCAGGTTAGGGTGTGTAGAGGAGAGGGAGACTACTTCCCGGTAAAAGTAGGTCTTAGACAGGGATGTGTAATGTCACCATGGTTGTTTAATATATTTATAGATGGGGTTGTAAAAGAAGTAAATGCTAGGGTGTTCGGGAGAGGGGTGGGATTAAATTATGGGGAATTAAATACAAAATGGGAAGTGACAGTTGACAGTTACGTTTTGCTGATGATACTGTGCTTATGGGAGATTCTAAAGAAAAATTGCAAAGATTAGTGGACGAATTTGGGAGTGTGTGTAAAGGTAGAAAAATGAAAGCTAACATAGAAAAGAGTAAGGTGATGAGGGTATCAAATGATTTAGATAAAGAAAAATTTGATATCAAATTGGTAAGGAGGAGTATGGAAGAAGTGAATGTTTTCAGATACTTGGGAGTTGACGTGTCAGCGGATGGATTTATGAAGGATGAGGTTAATCATAGAAGTTATGAAGGAAAAAAGGTGAGTGGTGCATTGAGGTATATGCGGACGCAAAAAATGGAGGCAAAAGTAGAATGACATGGAGAGAGTATAAATCTGTAGGGGAAGGAAGGCGGGGTAGGGGTCGTCCTCGAAAAGGTTTGAGGGAAGGGGTAAGGGAGGTGTTGTGGGCGAGGGGTTTGGACTTTCAGCAAACGTGCGTGAGCGTGTTAAATAGGAGTGAATGAAGACAAATGGTATTTGGGACCTGACAAGCTGTTGGAGTGTGAGCAGGGTAATATTTAGTGAAGGGATTCAGGGAAACCTGTTATTTTATATAACCGGACTTGAGTCCTGGAAATGGGAAGTACAATGTCTGCACTCTAAAGGAGGGGTTTGGGATATTAGGAGCTTGGAGGGATATATTGTGTATTTTTATACGTATATACTTCTAAGCTGTTGTATTCTGGGCACCTCTGCAAAAACAGTGATTATGTGTGAGGTGAAAGTGTTGAGTGATTATGAAAGTATTTTGTTTTGGGGGATTTTCTTTTTTATTGGGTCACCCTGCCTCGGTGGGAGACGGCCGACTTGTTATATATATATATATATATATATATGTGTGTGTGTGTGTGTGTGTGTGTGTGTGTGTGTGTGTGTGTGTGTAGTAGTAGTAGTAGTAGTAGTAGTAGTAGTAGTTGGACCAAAGTTGTGACAAACACCATCTTAATGGACATTTAACTTCTTCACTATCAACACTTCGGATGTAACATCATCCATCATCAGAATCTGAAATCACGAGAGAAGTTAAAGAACTTTTAAAAAAACTGGAGATCATAATTAAAATCTGAAACATTGTACAATATAATAATGATTGTATACTCACATAGCTTATCCTTGTAGTTAATACATTTAAGGTAATACTAACCAAGGCTAAGTTCGTCTGGAAACAGAACAAATGTTTTCCAGCGCGGGTTTTAGTTATATGATAACCCTTCAGCTTGAGCTTTTGGTCATCTGACCGAAACCTTCTACTGGCTTACCGGCCCACCCCTTTAAATATTATGGTAATAATTATAACCATTACATACTACTGAATTGAACTAAAGACTCACAGGTAAGACCTACAAGGGGTGAGGGGGGAGTGGGGACAGATGATGAATAGCTCTTGAGAGGAAGGTCTTGAGTCGTAGAGAAAAAGCCGGGGCTAAACCCAGTAGCAGAGCATTGTAAGGCAGATGTAGAAGTGTAATAAAAGCAGGAGGACAATTGCCGAGCGTGCTGACTGTAGTCTTGAGTATATCTTGATACTGTAGAGGAGGGCAGCAGGCTAGGAAGGTGGACCACTGGAGATTCAAGATGATACATGTGTCGATTACTCCTGTTTTTCAGTAGGGGAGCCATTTTTGAGTCATCTGAGGGATGATTTCGAGAGATGGACAATTTTAATCATGTTATTGGGGTCGTTTTTTATCGTTCAAATGTATAAAATTGCGTCTTGAAGTGTAATGAAGTTTTCAGAAGTGGTAGTAAACTTGAGAGTTCCTTGTTGAAGTCGAGCGATCACTTCCTCCCAATACATCGTCTTACTGTATGGTTCTCTTGTGTAGACGGCTATATTTTCCCAAGTTCTGTCTTCTTTTTCTTCTTCCATATGCTCATTTTCTTCTTCCTTGGACAGTTGTATGTCTTCAGATGAAGGTTGTGATTGGTCAGCAGCAATAGTGGAAGTCGTTGGTGGCATGTCCTCATTGGTGAGATTGATAGGAGTCTTGTCCTCGGTTGGAGATGGTTCCGAACAGGAGCAGTTGTCAGTTTCAGGAATCAAGTCTTCAAGTGTTAATGATTTTTGGAGTAATCTTGAATATATCAACTGAAGATGGAGAATCAGGGAAGGTAAAAGTTGGCATGCTGTTAAGTCTGAAGTGTTCATTGATAGTTTAGTTGAAGGTCCCAGGTTCTGCTACGTTATAAATATGAACAAACATCATGCAAGAGTAACTTTTTATAGGAGCATCTTCAGACAGTGGAGAGAGCGAGTTGTTAGTTGTTGGCGTCTGTTGTGTGTCCTGCAGAATCTTGGTGGTGTCAGTCTGTAGTTTCGTTATAGCAGCATATGTTGGGGAATTAACGGTAGTCTTTTTCAGGTCTTCTTTGATCCTCTTGGATAAGATTTCCTTTCGTACTTTACATTTAGCTGCAAATATATGGTGGTTATTCTTACAGTTAAGGCAAGTAGGAGCAGTAGTGGCGGCGCAGCACCTGCAGTCATGTCCATCATTCCCACACGTAGAATATATCTTCTTGTCCTTGAGGCGGTACTTTTTGGTGTGGTTATAGGAATAACAGGTCCAGCAAGGAGAGATGTGTTTATAGTGTTCAGGTTCGATGTGGCTAGAGTTAATACAGTAGTAGGAAATGGCCAGTTCTTCAGATAGTTCTTGGGCAGCCATAGCAATGTCCATGAAGGTGACCTTAAGCATGGAGGAGGCACTGGGTATCTTGGTGATGGTGTCCACCGAGGCCCAAGCATTTTGGTCCTTGATGGATGACTTGATTTCTTCGTTAGAGAGGGCCGTGACGATCTTGTCAAGTCGTTTCACGAACACAGATCGTTTTACCTTCAAGTAAGGAGAGTTGGAGATAAAGCCACGTTCGTTGAGAGTCTTCATAGCAGTACGAATGAGGACTTTTTCGGCCTCCTCGTCGTCGGTGCAAGCGACTAGGAAGGTGTCTTAGAGTGACACGATGCCGGAGAACTTGACCTGCAGGCTGCTTTTAAGGGTAGCCGCAATAACAAGCTTCGAGGTATCGTTTATCACAGAGCTTGTGGGTTTGATCTCCACACGATGTGATATCGTGGAAGAGTAGAGAGTCACTAGTAGACTAGAAGATTCCTCTCCCAAAGGGAATCAAAAGGATACTTCTCGAGTGTGAGACGAGCGACTGTGTCCTGCCAGAGGCGAGGTCGTCAGTCGGTGGATTCGATTTGTATATACTAACAATACTTATAAAACTTAATTATTCTTTTAATTGATAAAGTAAACAAAGGGTAATATTACGTAAAATTCCTTATAAATACAAACCAAACCGAATCTATTATACAAACATACAGTACTTTATTGTGAAGAAAAACAAATGCTATTACAAATTATTAATAATAAAGAACTGAATTGATTTCTCCTAGATATTAAACTTTGACCTCCAGTATTATATATATACACACACCTTGTACCCATGCTCGTTAAGACCACTTGTTGCATATTAATAAATAATAAGCATAATTTATGAACGTTTAGCAGGTAATAATAATTTATTATCATTATTATAATTTATTATTATTATTATTATTATTATTATTATTATTATTATTATTATTATTATTATTATTATTATTATCTACGGCGATAAGATGCCTTTAAAGTACTAAGGGAGGATTTTGTGTTTTATTTTACGATGTGATGAGCCTACTAAGGTAAATCAGTGGGGAATCAGTGCTCTGTCGATTAACCGGCCTCTGTGCACTAAGGTTGTTCGCTGAGCGCCTTCCAATGTCAGTGAAAGCTGACAGTTTTATAGGGACACCACAACCCGCAACTTACAACTCAAAGACAAGTTTGTGGTGTTGTGGGCATACGTACTCAGTCGTGTTCACTGGGTCATTTGTCTCGTGTGAGGCCACTAGTGTGTAATCCTGTACTCTAGCAGTAGTGGCAGAGGCGAATGTACTATACAACTGATGAAGCTTAAGCTTCAAGGCCCCCAAAATGTAGGTCCGCCACTGAGTAGTAGTAGTGTGTACTCGTTTGTTTTTGCAGGGTCGGTTTTCAGCTCCTCACCCCGCCTCTTAGGCTACGTCGACAATCATTACTGATTTCTGTGATGTTGGGTCATCACTCATTCTCTTGAATGTAGATAAAATCTGCCTCCATTCCACATTCAGCTCATTCTTTTTCTTTGCGATCCAGAAACGAAAGACTTAATTTATAGCTCATCATTTTCTTTATCTTCATTATGCTTGTTTAAAACAGTTTATCCCTGTACGACCTGTTAATTTCTCATAGCATTTGTACATAGTCATGTCTTCCGTAGTTCATTACTTTCCTTACGTATGACGTGCATGGTGATCTGAATGCTTCCTTGTTCGATTTGTTTTAAAGCTTTTTCTTTTATTTACCAGCTTAGTCTATGCATATGTTATTCTGCTGTGTGAATCAGGAGAAAGATATGTGATAACGATCCCCATGTCCTCTTCTCCTTCCGACTCTTACGCACCTTCCTCCTGATCCTATCTGGTTGAACTTCCGTAGTTCAGTCGTCTTCCTGTAGCTCTTTGTAGACCTCTTCTCACCTTATTATTCCCACTAATTTTGTGTCATCCGCCAACGTTAATGTATAGGGATCTACTTCACCCGCTAATCGTTTACATACATCAAGAACAGCATAGGGCCAAGAACTAGACCTTGTGGTACTCCACTTGAAACGTCTCTCCATCCTGACACCTCTCACTGTGACACTCCGCCTTCTGTTAGGTATTTTGTTATCCATTCTCCCCCAGTTACTCCAGTTTGGGTTTCTAGTTTGTTTATTAATGTCCTGTAAAGGACCAGTTATTGTTGCAATGACAACAAAACAATGTCATCTCTTACCATTACCAATCACTGCTCCTCCTCCCCAGGTATGTATATCAAATAACATTAGATATCCAGCCCTTTCCTGTCTGATCCTTGCCATCCCGTCACATTTAGGCATGCAAGGCAACAAAAGATTATGATGGATTATGAAAGGGGAAAACCATCCTGTGTGATGGGTTATGACGGGGAAAAAAACCATCCTGTGTGATGGGCTATGACAGAGGAAAACCATCCTATGTGATGGACTGTGACAGGGTAAGCCATCCTGAGTGATGGATCATGACAGAAGAAAACCATCCTATGTGAGTGGCAGAGCATGATAAGGAAGGTAGTTTAAAATTATTCGAGAACAGACACTAACACTGATTCGAAAACGTCTGGGTTTTGGGACCCTGAGCTCCTCCGTCTGAGATGGTGATAAGAAAATCGCCTTGTGTGATGGAGCATGACAGAAAGTTTGGTCAGGTAGGTTCGTCAGGAAACAGGATAAATGTTTCCTGATGTGGGTCTTTAAAAGTTATGGATATAGCCATTCCTTGAAGTATGACAGAAAAAGTATCCTGTATGATGTATGACGATAAAAGAATCCTTTGTAGCGGTCTACGTCTGGAAAAAACCATCCCGCATTAAGGCTGTTCTAGGTTAAAATAGTTCTTGATCTGAACTTGCAAAATGTCACCCAGATCAGGGTAACCACACGATGTGGTGTATCAGTTTTGACAAAATTACTATAGTGACCCCCGCCACAGATGGTCTATGATGGATGAGGTGGGAATGAGGGACAAGCACGAAGGAATGAAGGAATGGTTGGGAAGGGTGAGGTAGGGTAGATGATGCCCTGCCCTGCCCTCGCCCGCCCGCCTATTCAAATGTCATCCTATTGTGCCATTGTCACCCCTTATACATTGTCACCCCCTCACCACCACTCCCTCATCACCCCAAGCCTCACCCCTCACCCTCGTCCATGTTTGGCTCAAGCATGTTAATGGGTGCACCAGCGTGGGTTTGTAGCCTCACGCGCCCTCCCTCCTCCCTACTTTATCACTTGTATTATTTATTATCATATACACCTCGCTTTTAGCCCGATTCTCCGCTGTGTGTTTACCATTTGTCTTCGTCACGCGGAGTCTAGACGCCAGACTTGCATGTAGACTGTTCGCTTGTGCTTTACTTATTCGTCACTTGTAAGTGTAGTGCTTGCTTGTGCTTTCCTTGTGGGTTACTGTAAAAGTAAATGTACTGCTTCCTTGTGCTCTTGTGCTTCTCAGCATTGTTTACCGTACGTCGTGATCATTTATTCTCCGACTCTTCCAGTGACGTAAAGATCGGTACGTTCAACCTTCCCTCGTAACTCATCTAAGTCTGTTCCACAACCAATTTGGCAGCAAATCTGTGGACTTTTTCAAGTTCATTTGTGGCTGTACAGGTCAGGGCTTTACGCTGGTTCTGTATACTCTAGAGTCTAGAATTATTCTTATTTATATGGTGTTGTGCTACTATTCACTTTTTCAAAATTAACCCACGAAATGAAAATGGGAAATAAATGACATTTCCGTCAAAGTTTTACCATTATCAAGTCTTATTTCTATATTCATATTGTGGATTATGTGTGGATTGTTCCAGTCACATTATTTTGAATAATTTGAAGTGATTCCTCGTTTGGGTTCTTGTCGGCAGGTCTTAAATCTGTTATCCTTGCTGAAGTTATTGACAGAATTTCCCCACTATAATACGACCTATAACAAGTGACTAACTCTTAGCTATCTATTTACTGCTAGGTGAACAGGACCCGTATTTCTCACACCGTCCAGAATTGAACCCGGGTCCTCGCGGCTGTAAGAAAAAAGTCTGACTACTTGATATATTTATCTCCTACCTGGAACCTTGTCTCCGGCGTTCCCCTGCCGGGTCCCATCTTCATCAGGGTGATGCGCTTCTGCTCTGGTTTAGTACGCTGGCTATACTGTTCTGTTCTCACAGGAGACCATTTTTCCAGGGAGGTACCTTGATGTTGGTGAGGACCTCTTGAATCAAGAACCTTCCCTTGAATTCCTTTGATCGTACATGATTGCCTTCCATTACACAAGGCGCTATATGACCCCAACGGGTTTAATACTCCCTGATAATAATAATAATAATAATAATAATAATAATTAATAATGATAATCCTTTCAAGACTAGCGAGATATCCCAGCTAGAAAATATACATTTTTTATGCTTTTATAAAATCAGTAAAAATATTTGAACTCGATGGGAAATAACTTGATGAAGTCGGACACTGGAAGTATATAAGACATACCTAATAATGGTTATAATTATAACCATAATTTTCAAAGGAGTGGAGCGGTAAGCCAGAGGAAGGCCTCGGCCAGATGACCAAAAGCTCCAGCGGCGGGTCATCATGTGACTAAGACCCGCGTCAGGAACTATTTGTTCTGTTTCCTGATGTTACCTATCTACCTACTCAAAATATGGATATAACAATGTATATTTGGAAAAAAAACTGGGTCAGGTATCTAGACTGTTCACAAATAAGGACTTTTACCGGGGCAAAATACTGTCTTCTCTCCATTTAAACCCGTATAAATCTAGTGCCCTGTGGCCTGATCGCTAAAGCTCTCGCTTCACACGGCAAGGGTCTGCGTTCGATTCCCTACGAGGGTAGAAACATTGGGCGTATTTCTTTACACCGGTTGTCTATGCTCATCCATCAATAAAATGGGTACCTGGGAGTTAGTCGACTGGTGTGGGTCGCATCCTGGGACAAGGACCTAATTTGCGGGAAATGCTGAGCATAACAAGCGGCTTTCTATATAGTAGTATGTCACTGATGTCAGCTGTGGTCTGTATACCTTGTACATGTACTTGTAGTAAATAAAGATATTATTATTATTATTATTATTATTATTATTATTATTATTATTATTATTATATTGCTAGCTTCCACTCCCTTATCCTCCTGTTTTATGCGCCTCTTCGAGGGACTACCCCTCAAGGAAGGTTCCTTGACGTTGGTGAGGGGCTCTTGATTTAAGGAATTGGATCTGTGCTCCAGTTCCCCGAATTAAGCCTGAATGCCTTCCACATCCCCCCTCCAGGCGCTGTATAATCCTCCGGGTTTAGCGCTTCCCCCTTGATTATAATAATAATTCGAGGGACTATAGTAAGTGCATGTGAGTCCCTTATCTAAGTGCACAATTTTCGTTTTTTATTATATTCACTGGGATTTTTTTTTATTGAGGTCCCCACATTTTTTTTTCTTTATCCTCCTCCTAAATTTAGTTTCAAGGTGACAGTTTCGTTTTAAACCCGCTTCTTCTTCATTATGTTTCAACGGAACAGCTTGTAATGATTGTTTGAGTACCTGTGTCATGCATCTGACTGGTTGTTTGAGTACCTGTGTCATGCATCTGACTGGTTGTTTGAGTACCTGTGTCATGCATCTGACTGGTTGTTTGAGTACCTGTGTCATGCATCTGACTGGTTGTTTGAGTACCTGTGTCATGCATCTGACTGGTCGTTTGAGTACCTGTGTCATGCATGTGAATGGTCGTTTGAGTACCTGTGTCATGCATCTGACTGGTCGTTTGAGTACCTGTGTCATGCATGTGAATGGTCGTTTGAGTACCTGTGTCATGCATCTGACTGGTCGTTTGAGTACCTGTGTCATGCATCTGACTGGTCGTTTGAGTACCTGCCTCATGCATCTGACTGGTCGTTTGAGTACCTGTGTCATGCATCTGACTGATTGTTTGAGTACCTGTGTCATGTCTGATCGTTTGATTACCTGTGTCATACATCTGACTGATCGTCTGATTACCTGTGTCATGCATCTGACTGATCGTTTGAGTACCTATGTTATGCATCTGACTGATCGTTTGAGTACCTGTGCCATGCATCTTACTGATCGTCTGATTACCTGTGTCATGCATCTGACTGATCGTTTGAGTGCCTATGTCATGCATCTGACTGATCGTTTGAGTACCTGTGCCATGCATCTTACTGATCGTCTGATTACCTGTGTCATGCATCTGACTGATCGTTTGAGTACCTGTGACATGCATCTGACTGGTCGTTTGATTACCTGTGTCATACATATGACTGACCGCTTGATTACCTGTGCCATGCATCTTACTGATCGTCTGATTACCTGTGTCATGCATCTGACTGATCGTTTGAGTACCTGTGTCATGCATCTGACTGATCGTCTGAGTACCTGTGTCATGCATCTGACTAATCGTTTGAGTACCTGTGTCATACATCTGACTGGTTTCTCCGGCTCAAAGCCATGTTTTCCTAGCTGGCGACTGATCAACCTTGCTATTTCTGCCTGGCGGCAGCGGATCCACAGTTGTCACAAACCCGGTTCATTAGGCAACTGCAGAAATCTGTCTGATTTTCTTCCTAGAGAATCATACCTTTAATCTGACGATATATACTTTTTACATATGCTGGTAGGAGGCTGAAGAGAATGATGAACGTTGTGATTTTCAGGGATGACTTCATGCCTTTCCTGTTGTTAGTATACTAGTAGGATGATAATTATGTGGGATAATGAGTTAATGTGTGACTAACTTGTTGAATCTTTGCAGGAGCGGCAGTGTGAGAGCAGGAACAGTGGGTGATTTCTCGTCGGCAATGTGAAGATGCAGGTGGCCCCCGCCCCGGCCGGGGACTCACGGCCCCATACTACGCCGGACCTCTCCAGCAGTCCCGGGGTCCAGCCAGGGGCAGGAGCGCCGCCCCCAGCCAACACCACCACCACTACTGACACTACTTCCAACAGCGGTAGTGGCCGCGAGGGTGGTAGTGGGCGGTGGGCGGCGGCTGTTCTTCTTTTAACACATGTTGTAGAGCTCGCAGCTATGGTGGCTGCCACTCTCGCCTACGCTCTTCCTACCTACCTACCACCCGAGTCCGCCCACTCACCGCCCGAACCCAGCCCCTTGCCGCTGGATACGCATGCGCCTTCCGAGGTCACCCACACGCCTGAATTCCGGCAGGAGGGTAGGGTAGGTGAGTTGGGCAAGGCGTGTCTTCCTCTGCAGCTGGCAGTTGGTGGCGCACCGTTGGTAGTGATCACAGCGATCTCCTTGGTATGGGCGGTTCGGGCACAGGATTTCTCTGGCAGAGCAACGGCGCGCATGTTGTGTTGGCTTCTACACATCCTTCAGGCCTCCATTGTATGGCGCTTCCTCAAAATTCACCTCGCCTTCGACCCCAGTGATGTGGCCGAGTTGGGGACACTACGGTTTGTACAGGTGCATGTGCACACACTCCCCTTCTTAGTCTTACACGTGACCATGATGGTGGGGGAGGGTAGCGGTCCTGGGATAGTGGACATCTTGGTGGCCACAGCCATGGTTGTGTCGGTGGTGGTGACCATCGTGGTAGCTACCACAGCAAGTCACAGCTCTCGCCCATCCTCCCTCACCCCGCCCACCATCACTCAGGTGGCACATAACTCCATTCACGGACCATGCACGGAACACAGTCACGACGGGGCAGTGCGGGGCGTGGTTGCTCTTACTACCTCCTGCGTGGTGTGGAGCAGAGTGGTGGCTATTGCATTGCTCTTCTGCCTTCACGTCACCTGCGCCTGTGTACTGGTGGCAGTGCACTGGGTGGCGGCACTGGTCTGGCTCAGTCTGCAGCAAGAACTGGAGCCTACTACACTGGGTCCAGTCCGGAAGTACCTCCGTCGAGCATTCCTCGCCTATCTTCTGCTGTGGGACTGGCATGTTTTCCGTGACGACGCATCAGCCATGACAGTATGCGCACGTCCGCGCCTCCCTGCACTTTACTACACCATCACCGCCGTTCAGAATGTAGCGGTTACTGCTACTTGGTACACTGCTAGCAGAGCTATTATCGCTGTGGTCCGTACTACAACCCTCTCCTCTGTGTTGGCTGCTCAAGCTGTGGCACTGTTACTCTTGGCGCTCTCCTACCTCTACTGTTCCTCGCTCCTGCCCTCATGGCCTCGGGACAAGGCCTCCACTCTCGTCAGTCGAGCCTCGCTAGTCACACCCGTTGCTAAGTCTGCCACCCCACCAACTACTGACAAGCAGAATCGCAACAATTCCTACGTCGATTTTAAGGAAATCGAAGGCGAGGTACCTGAGGCTGATAAGAGCAAAAGAGACGATGAAGATCCTACCAGAGAAGTCGCCACGCCACTGAAGAATATAGTACCCAGGGCCCACTCCACACCTCGCTCGCCACTACCACTCGCCCCACGCCTTATGGCTGCCCACCTCCCACCAACTATGTTCAGCTTTTCCCATGACATCCTACCACCAAGACTGGCTAAATCAGAGCGTTCCTCCACTGACAATGGGTCTTTTAACTCGCGCAACACAAACACGCTGCCGACGCAGCTACCGCCGGAGTACGACCTTCTTCACCGAGCTCATGGGTCCTTCTCTGATAGCTTTAGTTCACTCTCCTGTGGTACCATCAACCGCACCACCGGTACTGTGAGAGCCGCAGCTACTCAGGACCACAGGACGCAGTGCACGCCTCCTTCTTCCACTAAGCTAACGTTCGCTTCACACTCTTCTTGCAGGAATGGATTTTGCCACTGTAAATTATTTGATGGCATGGAAGGCCCTTGTGATGTGAACGAAGAAGAAGAGGAGGAAGAACCTGATGAAAAACATCACAAGAAAGAAGCTATTGACAATGATTTAAAAACGGAAGGTGACTGTAGTGGAGGATTGGTAGCCGGTAATGACCAGCCAATGGAAGGCAGAGGCAACGGTGTCAACATACTGCCTGGTTCACCCGAGGTTGTACCGACCATGTGCGACTCTGCACCTCAAGTAGCAGTGGTACGAGGCATTCAGAGGTTCAGAGTAGTCTGTGCTGCGTGCCTCCACACTCATGACCCGCTACTCACACGCTGCCACGTCCATACCACGCCTCCCGAGGTACTCTTCACGCGGTGCCATGCGCATACCTCGCCTCCAGAAACCCTCCTTTCCCCTAGCTGCCACGGAGTATCACTTGTGCGGTGCCCCACAGCGGGGGGCACGCTCAGTCGTTCTTGTGTAGGCCTAGGCGGCGGCTCCAGCACCGATTACCCGTCGGACACAGAAGTGACAGCCACCGCCGACACATTAAGTTCCGCATCAGCCGACTCTCATTCCACCTACACCACCTGGCCCGTGGGTCGCGGACCGGGCATGGCCCGTCTTCTTCAGCTGCATCCAGGTTCTCATGACTACGTGACGGCGTGGCTGCGGCACCAACAAGCTCGTGGCCCCAGTGTGCCCCCTCCACCTCCTCCTCAGGTAGTCCACGAGTCCTCCGCCAGTCCGGAGCCTCCCACCCGCCGCCAGCGTCGGCCTCGGCGCCACCTGCCTCGCGCCTCACGTCACAAGGACGCCCCGCTGCCACACCTCCTTCAGGATCTTGAGACCGTGGTGTGAGCGTCGGATCCACACAAGCGTTGCTTCTACACCTTTGTGCTAGGCGCTTGTGTCGTAACGAGAGATATTAGTTTGTTCATCGGTATATACAGCCAGACACGGGTCTTATATATACTCAGCCTTTCAGAAGTGCCGTACCTACCATGGGGTGCTGCAAGACGTAGTGTCTAAGGACACATGAAGGTGTGGTAGCCGATGGGCCACAGCAACAGTGGCAACGAGGGAGTGTTGAACTTGATATATACGATAATAAGTGAGTCGTTTGATGTGCATCAGCATAGAAAACGTGATGCAAGTATGGCATTACGTAAGCCAGAGTTCTGCCTGCATTTTTCTGTTCTACTGCAGAACTTTGTGCCTGCATATCTGGCTCTATAGAAGAATGCGTGATTCCTGCGTCACTTCGTGAGGGATGAAAGAGGCATTTGAACAGGTGTGTGTGTGTGTGTGTGTGTGTGTGTGTGTGTGTGTGTGTGTGTGTGTGGGGTAGCAGGCTTGAGCCAGCTATATTACAGTCTCAGGGTGCGGACGGGTGGGAGCCGGCCTGGCTCCACTGCTCATCGGACGCCCGGCCCGCCCACTTCTATGCTACGCCCACAACCAAGGCAGCCCACCCACAAACAGGGCAGGCAGCCCACCAACCGGGCAGGCCGCCCTCTACCCGGCAAACCTGCCGGGTAGTGGGCGCAAGTAGAGGCCGGAGCGGGCTGGGTCTCCTGCCTAAAATAAGTCATGTAAATAAGCCCTGGCCGGCGCATATGCCATGCCATTTATGACATATGGACGCTAAGTCCTTTATAAGCCTTTTATATGATATATTTTAAGATAAAGTACATTTATAAGAGCGCATTTTATTTATCCTCTCATTTAAACACTGTTGACCAGTTTGCTTCCCGCCAGGTGGGAAGAAACCCGCCGTATTACTCAAAATATACAGCAGTCACTGTATGAAAAACCAATAGTCACTGTACTAAAAAAATAATAGTCAATGTATAAAAAACAGTAGAAAATGCACTTAAAACTCACGTGTCACTGCATTTAAAACTTATCACTGCACTTAAAACCAACTTATCACTGCACTTAAAATCCACTTGTCACGCCACTTAAAACCCACTTAAAACCCACTTATCACCATTTTAAATCCACTTGTCACTCCACTTTAAACCCACTTATCACTGCACTTAAGATCCACTTGTCACGCCACTTAAAACCGACTTATCACTGCACTTAAAACCCACTTATCATTGCACTTAAAACCCAGTTATCACTGCACTTAAAACTCACTTATCACTGCACTTAAGACCCAATTGTCACGTCACTTAAAACCCACTTATCACTGCACTTAAAACCCACTTATCATTGCACTTAAAACCCACTTTTCACTGCACTTAAAACCCACTTATCATTGCACTTAAACATACTCATCACTGCAATTGAAACCCACTTGTCACGCCACTTAAAACCCACTTATCACTGCACTTAAAATCCACTTGTCACGCCACTTAAAACCCACTTATCACTGCACTTAAAATCCACTTGTCACACCACTTAAAACCCACTTATCACTGCACTTAAACATACTTATCACTGCACTTAAAACCCATTTATGGTAATAAATGATAATAAAAATAATAATAATAATAATAATATAATATAATAATAATAATAATAATAATTAGTGGTAGTAGAGTATTACTGGGATTCCATATTTCATTTTATAAGTTAAAATAATTTTTAACCTACCTCATCTTATTATAAAACATTGTTGTAAGGTATCCTTCCATCCTCCAGGATGTCACTCATAAGCCTAGTCCTATCTGAGGTATCCTACAATCCTCCAGGATGTCACTCATAAGCCTAGTCCTATCTGAGGTATCCTACAATCCTCCAGGATGTCACTCATAAGCCTAGTCCTATCTGAGGTATCCTACAATCCTCCAGGATGTCACTCATAAGCCTAGTCCTATCTGAGGTATCCTACAATCCTCCAGGATGTCACTCATAAGCCTAGTCTTATCTGAGGTATCCTACAATCCTCCAGGATGTCACTCATAAGCCTAGTCCTATCTGAGCACCTTAACTACTGGGAACGCTTGGAAGCACTTGACTTGTACTCGTTGGAACGCAGGAGGGAGAGATATATCATAATCTACACTTGGAAAATCTTGGAAGGAATGGTCCCAAATCTGCACACAGAAATCACTCCCTACGAAAGTAAAAGACTGGGCAGGCGATGCAAAATGCCCCCAATAAAAAGTAAGGGCGCCATTGGTACACTAAGGGAAAACACCATAAGTGTCCGGGGCCCAAAACTGTTCAACAGCCTCCCATCAAGCATTAGGGGAATTGCCAATAAGTCCCTGGCTGCCTTCAAGAGAGAGCTGGACAGATACCTAAAGTCAGTGCCGGATCAGCCGGGCTGTGGCTCGTACGTTGGACTGCGTGAGGCCAGCAGTAACAGCCTAGTTGATCAGGCGCTGATCCATCGGGAGGCCTGGTCATGGACCGGGCCGCGGGGGCGTTGATCCCCGGAATAACCTCCAGGTACCATCCTCCAGGATGTCACTCATAAGCCTAGTTATATCTGAGGTATCCTTCCATCCTCTAGGATGCTACTCATAAGCCTAGTCCTATCTGAGGTATCCTACCATCCTCCAGGATGTCACTCATAAGCCTAGTCCTATCTGAGGTATCCTACCATCCTCCAGGATGTCACTCATAAGCCTAGTCCTATCTGAGGTATCCTACAATCCTCCAGGATGTCACTCATAAAGCTTATTCCTATCTGAGGTATCCTACCATCCTCCAGGATGTCATTCATAAGCCTAGTTATATCTGAGGTATCCTACCATCCTCCAGGATGTCACTCATAAAGCCTAGTCTTATCTGAGGTATCCTACCATCCTCCAGGATGTTACTCATAAGTCTAGTTATATCTGAGGTATCCTACCATCCTCCAGGATGTCACTCATAAGCCTAGTCCTATCTGAGGTATCCTACCATCCTCCAGGATGTCACTCATAAGCCTAGTCCTATCTGAGGTATCCTACAATCCTCCAGGATGTCACTCATAAAGCCTAGTCTTATCTGAGGTATCCTACCATCCTCCAGGATGTTACTCATAAGTCTAGTTATATCTGAGGTATCCTACCATCCTCAAGGATGCTACACATATGCCTAGTCCTATCTGAGGTATCCTATAATCCTTCAGGATGTCACTCATAAAGCCTTGCCCTATCTGAGGTGTTGCGTCCTCTGATTGGACCCAAGGTTAATAATTAATATTGTGCACATATTTTGTTATTCACTTAATACTGTATTACCGATGGTATTATTATTAGCTAAAAATAATGTCTATTGTGCTTTATCGTATTATCTGCCCTTATAATGTTAGCTATGTTGATAGGTATTACAACCCAGGATTCCAAATGGCCTGTTACCCCGGGTGTAATGGGAGCAAATAAACACAGTAGAAAAAGTTTAGACTTATATTATCCTTCACCAGTTTAGAACAGCAATATGTACACTATGTACAGTGATAAGTATAGTGCACTCCACGGTAAGCAAAGCAGAAATAGAAGCCACAAGATAGCAGACCGTGCTTCAACCAGCTCTAGAATGGGAATGACAAGGGCAGACAGGAGAGCGGTACCCACATAGCCTCTGCGATTGCCAAAACCATCTTCGTATTGGCTAGAACCTGGTCACTAGTTGAACGACGGGGCCCCATCATCAACTCTTAGCAACCTGGTTCGCTGGTTGGGGGAGATAGCCTGTAAATGAGAGTGTGTACATGCGCCGAATAAAGGTTACGTACTCTTTGCATGCCACAGTAGGATGTTTATTTTGAGTGATAGGCGCTACACTGAGTAGCAACCTGGTTCACTGTCGTTAGGTTGTTAGTGTCTGGCGGTCCCTCGCACCGTCAATGTCACGAGGTATTGTAAGTCTTGGAGGAGTAGTCTCAAGTCAGTCCGGGCTTGCATAGCCAAGGGAGCATATTTCACTCAGTTATTCATTAACCTCTCATAAGAGACATGTCAAGTTCTTTCTTGTGGTCGTTTTCCTTTCATACTCGACTCCCTTAAGCTTGTCTCTTTCGAGTTATTTATACACTAGCGAACTAATCTTTCAATAAATAACAAAAAAAAGGCACAATACCGTGACTGGAACGGTACACAAATAACCCTCACATAAAAGAGAGAATCTTACGACGACGTTTCGGTCCGACTTGAACGTTCACATTTACAAAATCGGACCGAAACGTCGTCGTAAGATTCTCTCTTTTATGTGCGGGTTATTTGTGTATAATTAATCTTTCAGTTGACTGAACAAGCTTTGTTGTCCTTGTGAGTTAATTTGTGGTCTATGCTATTCTAAGTCATGCTGGATGGGAATGAGACTAAGTCCGTCACTTACGAGTTCTTGTATACTCTGACTTGATAGTTCAGCTAAGTCTTTATAAGCATTGTAAGTTACTTTGTGGATAAGTCTTAATAACCATTATAGGTGCATATTATTGGTGAACTTAGTACAAAGCTCGACCTCAAGAGGTTCATTTATTCATATCAATGTATTGGTACGTACCAAGAGAAATGTAAGAGTTAAACTCCTTATTTTATGTTAATCTTAACATTATATCAAACATTAAGCTAAAACTCTACTAGTAAACATTCTGAATTTTATTTTTGTTTTTTTGTTTCGTAATCCTGAATTCTTATTAAAAGTTATTGTTACAAAACCGTTAACAGGTCATATGTTCAACAAGAATGTTACCTTAACACTCTACCATACCATTGGAGAAGGTTAAGAAGATGAGTTTTATAAGAGGTATCCTACAATCCTCCAGGATGCTACACATAAGCTTCGTCTTATCTGGGGTATTCTGCCATCCTCCAGGATGTCACTCATATGCCTAGTCCTATCTGAGGTATCCTACCAGCCTGCAGGATGCCACCCATACAGCCTATTCCTATCTAATGTATCTTGCCATCCTTCAGGATGTCACCCATACCGCCTAATCCTATCTGAGGCATCCTACCATCCTCTAGAATGCCATCCACCAGGCATCTTAGTCCGCTTTGTCTTCTGATCTCATGTAAGTTTATCACGAAGGCGTGTTAAACGTAATGTGGAATCAAACGTCCTCACTGAACCTGATCGGCTAACTCTATCCAGTCCCACATATGATACTCAGAGAGAAGGTGATAACAGGTGATAACAAGAGTGAGTTTCTCACACATGAGGCCCAGTCCCTGGACCCATTATGTACCTCTGTAATCTTTTGACTACCGCCCACAGGATGGGTATGGGGTGCATAATAAAGATATTAAACTAACTTTCTCACACATATTTATATTTTAAGAAAGTTAAATCCGTTTTGTAAGATAGTTTTAGGTACGTGAAAAAAAAAATCACATCCACCTGCTGCCTGTGTACCCCTCAAGGAAGGTTCCTTGATGTTGGTGAGGGGCTCTTGATTTAGGGAATTGGATCTGTGCTCCAGTTCTCCAAATTAAGCCTGAATGCCTTCCACATCCCCCCCCCAGGCGCTGTATAATCCTCCGGGTTTAGCGCTTCCCCCTTGATTGTAATAATAATAATAATAATGCTGCCTGTGTTCATCTATAGTAATATGCAAGTACCAAGAAGGTAGTCAGCTATTGTGGGTCGCATCCTGGAAAAGCGACCACTGGTGGAGACCAGCTAAACATTTACAGTAACCACTGGTAGAGACGAACCATTCACAGTAACCACTAGTGAAAATGAACCAAACACTCACAGTAACCACTGGTGGAGATGAACCACTCACAGTAACCACTGGAGGAGATGAACCACTCACAGTAACCACTGGTGGAGATGAACCACTCACAGTAACCACTGGTGGAGATGAACCACTCACAGTAACCACTGGTGGAGATGAACCACTCACAGTAACCACTGGAGAGAGTTCCGGAGGTCAATGCCCCCCGCGGCCCGGTCTGTGGCCAGGCCTCATGGTGGATCAAGGCCTGATCAACCAAGCTGTTACTGCTGGCTGCACGCAATCCAACGTGCGAGCCACAGCCCGGCTGGTCAGGTACCGACTTTAGGTGCTTGTCCAGTGCCTGCTTGAAGACAGCCAGGGGTATATTGGTAATCCCCCTTATGCATGCTGGGAGGCAGTTGAACAGTCTTGGGCCCCTGACACTAATTGTGTTGTCTCTTAACGTGCTAGTGACACCCCTGCTTTTCACTGGGGGGATGTTGCATCGTCTGCCGAGTCTTTTGCTTTCGTAGTGAGTGATTTTCGTGAGCAAGTTTGGTACTAGTCCCTCTAAAATTTTCCAGGTGTATATAATCATATATCTCCCGCCTGCGTTCCAGGGAGTACAGGGTCAGGAACTTGAAGCGCTCTCAGTAATTGAGGTGTTTTATTTCCGTTATGAGCGCCGTGAAGGTTCTCTGTACATTTTCTAGGTCAGCAATTTCACCTGCCTTGAAAGGTGCTGTTAGTGTGCAGTAATATTCCAGCCTAGATAGAACAAGTGACCTGAAGAGTGTCATCATGGGCTTGGCATCTCTAGTTTTGAAGGTTCTCATTATCTATCCTGTCATTTTTCTAGCAGCTGCGATTGATACAATGTTATGGTCCTTGAGGGTGAGATCCTCCAACATGATCACTCCCTGGTCTTTGACGTTAGTTTCTCGCTCTATTTCGTGGCTGGAATTTGTTTTATACTCTGATGAAGTTTTAATTTCCTCATGTTTACCATATCGGAGTAATTGAAATTTCTCATCGTTGAACTTCATATTGTTTTCTGCAGCCCACTGAAAGATTTGGTTGATGTCCGCCTGGAGCCTTGCAGTGTCTGCAATGGAAGACACTGTCATGCAGATTCGGGTGTCATCTGCAAAGGAAGACACGGTGCTGTGGCTGACATCCTTGTCTATGTCAGATATGAGGATGAGAAACAAGATGGGAGCTAGTACTGTGCCTTGTGGAACAGAGCTTTTCACCGTAGCCGCCTCAGACTTTACTCTGCTGACTACTACTCTTTGTGTTTTGTTTGTGAGGAAATCATAGATCCAACTACCAACTTTTCCTGTTATTCCTTTAGCACGCATTTTGTGCGCTATTACGCCATGGTCACACTTGTCGAAGGCTTTTGCAAAGTCTGTGTATATTACATCTACATTCTTATAGTGCATCTAGGACCTTGTCGTAGTGATCCAGTAGTTGGGACAGACAGGAGCGACCTGCTCTAAACCCATGTTGCCCTGGGTTGTGTAATTGATGGGTATCTAGATAGGTGGCGATCTTGTTTCATAGGACCCTTTCAAAGATTTTTATGATATGGGATGTTAGTGCTATCGGGGAAGTGAAGTGAACCCCCATCTCAATATCCCACAGCTTCACAGAACGTGCTGATATCTTTTGTATACCAATGTTCTCGACCCATCCTCGTAGTACAAGGACTTACCAGCCATCTCCTGGAGATTCCAGCATCCCGGCATATGTATCTTAGGTCTCAGAACACAGTGTGGAGGATAGAGGACAGACTCTGGTCTGTATGAGGAGCGAGACTTAACCTATCCGTGCTGACGGGGGTCATTTGCTGGCAGTCCGCTGGACCACAGATCCATCACAGTCTGGTTGATTCGGTATTTATCGGAGACACTTGTCGAGTTACTTTTTGAAGTCATCTACTCTTGTTACACACTCTTATCTTGTCCACCTTGCCAAAAGCCACTTAGCGTCTTGTGTGTAGTGATCGTATCGTCTTGGACACTTTGCTTCTCCAGTGATTTGAGGTTCACCTTAGAAGTCTTTCCTCGTAGCTCCTGTCCCTCAGCTCTGAAACAATCTAGTGGATAGTCTCTGAACTTTCTCGAACTTCTTTGTGTGCGTGACTATGTGCAGGCTTCAACTCTAGATTCTAGAATTTGTCTGAAGCACCTGGTGATAAATTCTATGCTGGCGTTGCGTACTCGGAAAGTCGCTTAATGTGGTGGTACGCATTTTAAATGTTTCCCTGTTTATCTGGAGATACCTGGAGAGGGCTTCAGGGGTCAACGCCCCCGCGGCCTGGTCTGTGACCAGGCCTCAGAATACATTGCCAAAGCTTCTAATGCTATTCAGTTTGCATCTCAGGAGATAGGCTAGGTGCGATGTCTACCCAAGGATTTTTTCTTTGTTCAATCCTTGGAGGTATTTCCCTCTCATGGTGCAGGGAATAAGGATGTTGGCAAAGTATTCCCTTACTGTGGCCATGGCTCACTGCTTTTCATTTGGTCTGTTTTACACTTTGTATATATCTCACTCCGATACGTTGTTATGCTAGCGCGGAAAAAAAAAATTGACTTTGTAAATGGTCCAAGTCGGACCGAAACGTCGTCGTAAGCTTCTCTCTTTTATGTGCGGGTTATTTGTGTATGTTTTCACATTGTATCTCTCTCTTCCTGAGTAAAAAATGGATTTCTTGTTAGTTTATTCTCCAAAAGAACCCTGACATGAGGCTTTGTCAAGGGATGACCCACTAAATATAGCGGCATTATAGCGGCGGCCCGGCAATACATTGTCTTCCTGAAGATTGAGACACTTATGCAGCATATGGGAATCTTTATTCAGGAAACGTTTCGCCACACAGTGGCTTCATCAGTCCAATACAAAGAGGAAGGCGTAAGGAGAGGAGGAGTATGAGGTAATCAGTCCCTCAGCCTGGAGTCTATGTGTTCAGTCCATCAATCATTGTCTTCCTATATATCATCTAATTTATCATATCTGTGGTAACCATTGAATGCTGCCTCAATAGTTACTGTATGAATAGCTTCACAAGTTCTAACACAGAGAATGGGTAGGCCAGTTTGAGAGAGTTCAAGTTCCTTACATATTTGTTGTGTGTATTTGCTTATACCCCATGGAGCTAACACCTAGGTACCTATTTACTGCGAACAATAACAATGGGCTTTAAGAAAACTTGGGAATACGTCTCGTACCTAAGGAAATGAGAAGATGGGGTAGTCGATGGTAACATGGTCTGCCAGGGCTTACCTGCGCTGGTACTGAGTGGTCTGAGTTATGTGTGAAAGTGGAAGGATATGAAGATCTATGTGAAGCGTGAGGGTGAGGGTGGGTAGCTAATCCCTTCTCCACTTTAGATGAAGCTCGGCTTAGCTCTCTCCCCGCTTGTGTGTGCACCTCCTCCCCCTCCTACTCCTCCCTCTTCAGGGGTCATCGTGCTAAGATCAGTCTTCCTCTCACATACGTCTGGGGAGTATACCTGGAGAGGATTTCGGGGGTCAACGCCCCCGCGGCTCGGGAAAACTCAACCAGGTACCCCTCTAGGAAGAGTTGGTGTTAATTTACTCGTCAGGGGGAAAAAATTAACCTGACACACGTCTTTATCGAAGAGGAATGTCGTAATACCATGGCTGGAAAGAGAATAAAAATTTAGAGCTTTTTAATCACGTAGATATCCTCTTCGTTGTAACTCCTGGGTGGGGTCACAGCATTTCAACCAACGTAAGTATATTGGTTTGGCCATAAAGGTCCAATGTGAGACTGTCACACCTGAATGAAAACGTGATTATTTGACTGTCGGGTTTATTATACGCTCGTTGGGTCTTCGTTTCGGGGACGAGCTACTCTACCCCATGTCTGCCAGCACTCGGTAACCCCAGGGGTCGAACATCAAAATGGTATACAATACCGACAGGTTGGTAGGTAAGACACATAGGCAACAGTTAGGCAACTTTATTCCGAAACGTTTCGTCTACACAGTAGGCTTCTTCAGTCGAATACAGAAAGTAGGTAGGAACAGTAGAGATGTGAAGACGATGTAATCAGTCCATCACCTCAAAATTCTACGACTTCAAGGGTGAACATTAAAATGGTATAAAATACCGACAGGTTGTTAGGTAAGACACATATGCAACAGTTAGGTATCTTTATTTCGAAACGTTTCGCCTACACAGTAGGCTTCTTCAGTCGAGTACAGAAAAGTTGATAGAAGCAGAAGATACTTGAAGACGATGTAATCAGTCCATCACCCTCTTCATCGTCTTCAAGTATCTTCTGCTTCTATCAACTTTTCTGTACTCGACTGAAGAAGCCTACTGTGTAGGCGAAACGTTTCGAAATAAAGATACCTAACTGTTGCATATGTGTCTTACCTAACAACCTGTCGGTATTTTATACCATTTTAATGTTCAATCTGTCAGACACTGCAACACAAGGGTATCTTGGTACAGACCTACAATCAACTTCGACAACCTCTACTAGTGAGAACGGCTGGATTTGAGAGGGACCTGACCTCCCAACATCTGAGTTCTTACCTCTTCTAGTGACCTACGTCTCACCTCTTGGCGCTATATAAGGCTCCATCCTGTCACTTCATCTCCATATTGTTTCATACTATGGAACAATGCTCTTCTCCAGACTGAGGGACTGACCACCTCAAAACTTTAAGGGTGATGGACTGATTACATCGTCTTCAAGTATCTTCTGCTTCTATCAACTTTTCTGTACTCGACTGAAGAAGCCTACTGTGTAGGCGAAACGTTTCGAAATAAAGATACCTAACTGTTGCATATGTGTCTTACCTAACAACGACTTCAAGGGTGATGGACTGATTACATCGTCTTCACATCTCTACTGTTCCTGCCTACTTTCTGTATTCGACTGAAGAAGCTTACTGTGTAGGCGAAACGTTTCGGAATAAAGTTGCCTAACTGTTGCCTATGTGTCTTACCTACCAACCCCATGGGTCAGAAGACTGTATAAGTTTTATCTGAGAAAATCTACAAACGTTTTTCACAAAGAATATTTTTTTTTCAATAGTTCTGAGGGCTTAGATTTTTCCAGGGATACACCAGTAATAACTCACATAGATTAAACCTGGAACTATCCTAGCAAAATCCAAGAGTGTGACTTATGGGGGTCGAGAGTATAACACCCCATTCTGCCTGTATTCAGTCCCATTTCTTGCCTCGTGAGAGATGTCCCGCAGCTCCCAGGTCCATCTATTAATGTATGGAAAAATTCATCATCTTCAATTACTCGCGTGATGGGCGACCAGCCTTGCGAGTCGACAAGATCAGGAAGAGCACTTAGGAAGGTTCTTGTGGTCGTGGTGCACCTCAGCCACCCACGGCACGCGGGCGGTTCTCTAGTGTGTCCTCCTCCGTTGGTGGGCCAAGCCCAGATTCTAATCTTGGGCTTGGGACGTATGAAGGTGCTTCAGATGGGTAGAATGGGTAACCACAGGAAAAACATAATTTAACTGAAATACATTCTAGTCTGCAACTTATGAAAGCAACGCACAACGTCTAAACTATTTGCAACAACGGTGAAAATTAGAAGGTCTGCAATGAAAAAACGTGACAAATATAGATAAAAATAAAGAAAAAGTTGTTGGGTAATTAATCCAGAATAACCCAAGAAAGCGGCACATAGCTGGGGGTATTTTCGTTGGTACTTTATAAGCTTTCTTCTAGGATGCGACCCGTCTGCCCATAACAGTTACGCAGTGCATTTCGGGTAGACTTAAGATTAAAATTATAACGGACTAGTTTTGTATAAGAGAAGGTACTACATGTAAAGTAAAAGTACACAAGTGCAATTAATGTGACATTTTATTGTGGCAACGTTTCGCTCTCCAGGAGCTTTGTTAAGCCGTTACAAACACTACATAGACACAGGCATAGACATAGATATAGGCTTAGAGTGAGGTGTAATACTAGTGGTAGTAGTAGTAGTAGTGAAATAAGTAGTAGTAGTAGTGATATAAGTTGTAGTAGTAGTAGTATCACTACTACTACTACTACTACTACCATATTGTATCACTACTACTACTATCACTAGCAATGCACCTCACTCTAAGCCTATATATGCCCTCTGTGTCTACGTAGTGTTTGTAACGGCTTAACAAAGCTCCTGGAGAGCGAAACGTTGCCACAACAAAATGTTACATTAGTTGCATATGTGTTCTTTTATTTTACATATTATGGGTAATTCTACCAACATATATACATAGTACATTAAGTTCATGTGAAATAATGAAATTTATAAGGAACTAGAAAAGAAAATGTTGCGATTTTACCCACTTGTTATCCAGATAGTGAAAATGATGTGCATGTATCAGCATCACTTGTTACAATGTTCATAATTGGGTGATTGGTCCGGTATGTTCATTGTTGTGTTCACTGAAGGTAGGAAAGACGGCATCTACTTCTGCCTATGCAAAACTTAAACAATTTAAAAACATAAGAAAGGCGGAATAGTGCAGCAGGCCTACCGGCCTATACTTGGCAGGTCCTTGTCAAGCCCAAACTGTATTAGGTCTAAATAATAAATTGCTTATATATTAGCATACGTCAGAAAAGGTTAATAGGGAGTTTTGGTCCTGGTCAAAACTCGCACATTATATTGTTGTGTAAATTACAAATATGTTGTGTGTAACCTGGCAACAATTATTGTTTCTTGTGCAACTTTATATTCTGGAAGATTTTTGCGAAAAAAATGCATTTATTTTTGGTATGAACGGCACACTAGAGCTAATTATCAGTTAGTGTCGAGTGGTGTAACGTGGCTGGCCAATCACAGCAGGGTAAACAAAGACGCATCAGAAGGTAAACAAAGACGCATCAGAAGGTAAACAAAGACGCATCAGAAGGCAAACAAAGATGCTTTAGAAGGTAAACAAAGACGCATCAGAAGGGAAATAAAGACGCATCAGAAGGTATACAAAGACGCATTAGAAGGTAAACAAAGACGCATCAGAATGTAAAAAAGACGCTTTAGAAGGTAAACAAAGACGCATCAGAAGGGAAATAAAGACGCATCAGAAGGTAAACAAAAATGCATTAGGAGGTAAACAAAGACGCATCGGGAGGGAAACAACGACGCATCAGAAGGCAAAGACGCATCCGAAGGGAAACAAAGATCCATCAGAAGATAAACAATGACATATCAGAAAGGAAACAAAGACGTATCAGAAGGTATTATTATTATAAAGGTAAACAGAGACGCATCAGAAGGGAAAGAGACGCATCAGAAGGTAAACAAAGACGCATCAGAAGGGAAACACAGACGCATCAGAAGGGAAACACAGACGCATCAGAAGGTAAACAAAGACGCATCAGAAGGGAAACAAAGACGCATCAGAAGGTAAACAAAGACGCATCAGAAGGGAAACAAAGACGCATCAGAAGGGAAACAAAGACGCATCAGAAGGGAAACAAAGACGCATCAGAAGGGAAACAAAGACGCATCAGAAGGGAAACAAAGACGCATCAGAAGGTAAACAAAGACGCATCAGAAGGGAAACAAAGACGCATCAGAAGGTAAACAAAGACGCATCAGAAGGGAAACAAAGACGCATCAGAAGGGAAACAAAGACGCATCAGAAGGGAAACAAAGACGCATCAGAAGGTAAACAAAGACGCATCAGAAGGGAAACAAAGATGCATCAGAAGGGAAACAAAGACGCATCAGAAGAGAAACAAAGACGCATCAGAAGAGAAACAAAGACGCATCTCATATCTTCCACGGTAGGTTATTATTATTTTCACAAAATAAATCCGCCTAACCCACCCCACATAAGAAATAAATTAACGATGAGCTCAGATCAGGACCTGAAAATAAGTGAAACAAAATTATTTTTTTTCCAATTTTAAATTATTTTTGTTTTGTTTTTGTCTACACATATGGTACTATGTATGATAATCTATGTAACTGTATTTGTGTACCTGAATAAACTATCATGAAGATTTTGAACAAGGGCTACTAGCTTAAAAATAGAGAAAAATGTTATATTTAAAGCAAAGCAAACAAAGATTACGTGATATTGAGATAATTATAATAAGAATTTGTATGTTTGTTAAAAGCCGTAATATGCATGAAAAACTTTCATACCACAAAAGTTTGGCGCAAGATATTTTTCTCTGCTTTCTTTAATAAATAAACACAGCTGCGGCACAAATGGGGAAAAATAATTTAAAGAATTCACTATTTCATTAGTTAAATCATACTATTAAATATAGATGTCGTTATTAGAGTAACCGTAGTGGTTTATAATACAAATAATTTTAGGTTGTTACCCCCCAAGACTGTCCTGTTTGTTGACAAAGTAACTCGAAGATGTGACGCTGGAAATACACAATTTTTCGATCATGGTAAGCAATGCCCCACATTTTTGCACATCTGGAGTACATTTTTGGCGTGCATGGAGGGGTGAGAGGGGCGTGGAGTGGCGGAGATGCATATTAATGCGGTAATAAGCTGGTGTTGGCGACGCTCTGGCAAAATGGTGAGACGTACTCGAGCCGACCAACTGCTGCCATGATGCTCTTTTATGTTTTATTTCATAGTTGTAAGGTATTTCCTCACGGGATATTGATATATTTTAGGCGAGAGGTCGAGGGGTGTTCGTAGGGTGACTGCTGCAGTCAGTGCTGAACGACAGTTAAGCTGTGGAGTGCTGTATATTAGGTCGAAATCAAGGACCCCAATGGAAAATCAAAGACCCCATTGGAAATTCAAGGACCCCAATGGAAATAAGTCACATTGTCTGACTTTTTGGGGGTTATCCTTGGTAATTTACACATGTTACCATGTATGATAATTTGTGTAACTGTATTTATACGTACCTGCACCTAAATAAACTTAGTTACCTACTTACTGACCCCAATGGAAGTCAAGGACCCCAATGGAAGTCAAGGACCCCAATGGAAGTCTAGGACCCCAATGGAAGTCAAGGATCCCAATGGAAGTCAAGGATCCCAATGGAAGTCAAGGACCCCAATGGAAGTCAAGGACCCCAATGGAAATCAAAGACCCCAGTGGAAGTCAAGGACCACAATGGAAGTCAAGGACCCCAATGGAAGTCAAGGACCCCAATGGAAGTCAAGGACCCCAATGGAAGTCAAGGACCCAATGGAAGTCAAGGACCCCAATGGACGTCAAGGACCCCAGTGGAAGTCAAGGACCACAATGGAAGTCAAGGACCCTAGTGGACGTCAAGGACCTCAGTGGAAGTCAAGGACCCCAATGGAAGTCTAGGATCCCAATGGAAGTCTAGGATCCCAATGGAAGTCTAGGATCCCAATGGTAATAAGTCACTTTGACTTTTTTGGGGTTATGCTAGGTAATATACACTATGATAATTGTATTTACGTATACCTGTGCCTCAATAAACTTATTACCACTGATGCCACTGGAGGTCGTTAGTGGTGTCCTACACTGGTGGTCTGGTGTAGGGAAAGTAGGACTAGCTGACCTAAGGTAATCCAACCTCATCTGTGCCTCGTCTATATGTACAGCTTGTGCTGGAGGTGAATAAAACGCAGGTGCGATACTTTGATATCTCAGTGGAAATGTTTATCATCTTGTGATCCTCTCAAGGGATGTTCCCTGATGCTGGTGAGGGGCTCTTGATCTAGGAAATTGGATTTTTAGTCCAGTTCCCTGAATTGAACCCCTCCCCCAACAGGTACTATATAATCCCTATGGATTTATTGCTCCCCATAATATAATAATGTAATCTTAATAATAATAATCTTTATTTCTATAAGTACATGTACAGTGACATACTACTATATAGGAAGCCCCTTGTTATGTAGAGCATTTTGGGCGAATTAGGTCAGTTTTGTCCCAGGATGCGACCCACACCAGTCGACTAACATCCAGGTACCTGTTTTACTGCTAGATGAACATGGGCAGCAAGTGTCTTAAGGAAACACGTTCTAATATTTTCCAGCCATACTGGGGATCGAACCTTGAACCTCAGTGAGTGAGCTGAGTATGCTAGCGATCGAGGTATGGGGCACCTCTTGCAATTACTCTAACATTTTCCCTTATCACTAGGACCCCAGGGGATATAGGTGAGCACAAATAGGAAACAAATAGGATCAAGCCGCCTCCACCACGTTTTGCACAGCATGAGCCACGTGGGTTCCACGTTTAACATGAATCAAACAAAACAAACACAAGGACCCCAGTGGAAATAAGTCACTTTATCTGACCTTTTTGGGGGGCTATCCTGGGTAATTTACACTATGTATGATAATTGTACTTATGTGTACCTGTACCTAAATAAACTTATTAATTTTTCTCATAAGATCAGAAATTTTTCAATGTAGTGCTCATTGTGGCAGTAGTAACTTCCATGGTAAATTTTATACTATATACATTAAGCCATTATCTGAAAAAGTTTAAAATGTAATTTCTTTGAAGTATTTTAATTTTATTTATCTTATTGGTTTAAAATTGTTTCAGATGGATATAGGAAATAAGGTGCCAAATAAATGGCCGAAATTGCTGGATATGACGAAGGACGAATGTCGGAAAGCTCTTCGTGCTTTAGGTGAGATTAACCTCTGGCATTTTATATTTTCATTGATGACATCATTATTTTGTACAAGCTATGTGAAAAATAAACTTCAATACCTTTGGCACTTTATATTTACATTATCACAAGAGCATGCTTAACAAATAGGTCTTTATTAGTATATCATAACCCATAAAATCTTGTATGATTATTTTACCCAAATAACCCTCATATGGGAGAAAGAAACTTATGACATTGCACTCTCCTATGTTTACCTGGAGTTTACCTGGAGAGAGTTCCGGGGGTCAACGCCCCCGCGGCCCGGTCTGTGACCAGGCCTCCTTAGGTCAGTGTCCCAGGATGCGACCCACACCAGTCGACTAACACCCAGGTACCCATTTTACTGATGGGGAACATAGACAACAGGTTGAAAGAAACACGTCCAATGTTTCTACTCTGGCTGGGAATCGAACCCAGGCCCTCACCGTGTGAAGCGAGAGCGTTAACCACCAGGCCACCAGGTTATATGTGTATTGTTCCAGTTATGGTATTGTACCTTTGTATTCTTTATGATTCTCTTTTTCTGTGATACATTCTTAATTTGTAATACAGTACTGGTATATAATTTTTTTTTTTTTGGCCTCTTATGTATACCTCTGTTTGTGTCTGGATTTTTCTGTAGGATGCAAATAAGTTTGTATTGGAATTTAACTCAAGATGTAGAGCACAACAGCATACAAGTTTTCTTCATTTTTTCCTTTGTTTGTTGGAACCATTATACAGTGGACCCCCGGTTAACGATATTTTTTCACTCAATAAGTATGTTCAGGTGCCAGTACTGACCGAATTTATTCCCATAAGGAATATTGTGAAGTAGATTAGTCCATTTCAGACCCCCAAACATACACGTACAAACGCACTTACATAAATACACTTACATAATTGGTCGCATTTGGAGGTAATCGTTATGCGGGGGTCCACTGTATATGCTGTTTTGTACTGTATGTTGGTTTCTAACACATTTGATAAAATTATGATATTCAACTAAATTTTATATATGGAATGTGCAATATATGAATTTTTTCAATATTTTGTGCAAATTAATAAAATAACTTTTGTTAGCAATATTGCTTATTCCTTGTGCAATGGTTTGCTTTCTTTACAGTACACTATTCCATTTCCCTTTAATTTGGAGAGTTGCAAGTGGAATTTTGAGGTGCATTTCTTCTCTGCATATATGGCCATATGACACCTGCAAATTATTATTCTGTCATTAGTACCTTATTATAATTTTAATCCTCAAATATATAGCAATTTTTTCTTATTTCTCTCATTCCACATCAGTTATCAATAAATCCAGCCATTTTTATGTATGGTATTAAAACATTATCAGTACATTATCACTCATCATAAAAGTACTATACACAAAAATGTTCAGGTTTATTACTTTTTTCTATGCGGCTGCATATGCATAATTGAATAGTGAATATTTTATTTTTTTGTAAACTTTCATTTTGCAGAACAAATTGTCCATCTTGATGCATTTGCTCCTGATGCCTTCAAGTAGTACAGAGAAACTTTTAGATAGTTATTAATACAGTATTTTTGTTTTCTTTTGGCCTTGCATTTGATGTGTGTTATAAAAAAATAATGATATACAGCCTCTCCTCATGTAACGACAGAGTTCTGTTCCTAAGACCATGTTAGTAAGCAAATTCGTCACTAAATAAGGAGCATACCATAATGGTAGTGGGTTTGTATCAACCATCTTTGATATTGTTTTAATGTCACCTTTGCACCATTGATAACATTTCTGGTATACAGTGGACCCTCGACCAACGATATTAATCTGTTCCAGAGAGCTTGTCCTTAGCCGAATTTATCGTTAGCCGATTTAATTTTTCCCATAAGAAATAATGGAAATCCAATTAATCTGTTCCAGACACCCAAAAGTATGAAATTTTTTTTTCACATGAAATGTACATTTTCCTACACAGAAAAACAAGGATACATGCACAGTAAATACTACATGAAGAATGAATGACGCTTACCTTTATTGAAGGTTTATTGGTGAGTGATCAGATGGGAGGAGGGGAGATGGAGGTGTATTATTTTTTGGAAGGGGAATCCCCTTCCATAAGGACTTTAGGTACCAAGTCCTTTTCCGGGGTTACTTCCCTTCTTTTTTTAATGCCACTGGGAACAACTTGAGAGTCACTGGACCTCTGTCGCACCAAAAATCTGTCCATAGAGCTCTATACCTGGCGTTCCTTTAAGATTTTTCTAAAATAGGCCACAACATTGTCAAAGTCACCAGCACGGCTTGCAATAGCTGCGTCAGGGTGATTTTCATCCATAAAGGTTTGCACATCAACCCACTTTGCACAAATTTCCTTATTCGTTGAAGAAGGCAACTTCCTCCATCTCTCTCTCCCCTCCTCTGAAGGAGTTTCCTCAGTTGTGGTCTCTTGCTGTTGCAGATGCTCTTGCAGCTCATCAGTGGTTAGTTCTTTATTGTTGTCCTCCACCAACTCTTCCACATCCTCCCCACTAACCTCCAACCCTATGGACTTCCCCAATGACACAATAGATTCCATAACTGGCATAGGCTCCTCAGGGTTAGCCCCAAACCTTTCAAAATCTCTCTCTCGTACACATTCTGGCCAGAACTTCCTCCAAGCAGAGTTCAAGGTCCTGTTAGTCACTCTCTCCCAAGCCTTACCTATAAGGTTTATGGAGTTGCGGATACTAAAGTGATCTTTCCAAGAGTCTCTTGGGGTCAGTTGAGTGTCTGAGGTCACTTCAAAGCACTTTGGAAACACTGCTTTGGTGTACAATTTTTTTAAATTTGAAATGACCTGCTGGTCCATGGGCTGGAGGAGAGGAGTGGTATTAGGAGGCAAGAACTTCACTTTTATAATACTCAAGTCCCCCGCAATTTGCTCTGGCAAGTCTTGAAGGATGAGTAGGAGCATTGTCTAATACCAGGAGGCACTTGAGGTCCAATTTATTTTCCAGGAGGTAATTTTTCACAGTGGGGCCAAACACATGATAAAACCAATCAGAAAATGTCCCTAGTGACCCATGCCTTACTGTTTGCCCTCCACATCACACACAAATTAGCCTTGACGACATTGTTTTTCTTGAACACACTGGGAGTTTCCGAGTGATACATGAGTAGAAGCTTCACTTTGCAAACCCCTCTAGCATTACTACAAAACATGAGAGTTACCCTGTCTTTCATATGCTTGTGTCCTGGCAATGCCTTTTCCTCCTGTGTAATGTAGGTCCTGTTTGGCATTGTCTTCCAAAACAGGCCTGTTTTGTCACAATTAAACACTTGTTGGGGTTTTAATTTTTCAGTGTCTATGTACTCCTTGAATTCCTGCACATATTTTTCAGCCGCTTTTTGGTTCGAACTGGCAGCCTCACCATGCCTTATCGCACTGTGTATGCCACTACGATTCTTAAATCTCTCAAACCAAGCTTTGCTGGCCTTAAATTCACTAACATCACCACTAGTTGCAGGCATTTTTTTAATTAAATCATCATGCAACTGCCTTGCCTTTTCACATATTATTGACTGAGAAATACTATCTCCTGATATTTGTTTTTGGTTTATCCACAACAACAACAGTCTCTCAACATCTTCGAGTATTTGCGATCTCTGTTTCAAAAACATACTTGCACCTTTCACAACAACAGCTTCCTTGATTGCCTTTCTGTTGGCCAAGATTGTAGCGATGGTTGATTGGGGTTTGTTTTACAACCTGGCCAGCTCGGAGGCATGCACTCCACTTTAATACTCTGTAATTATCCCCTTCAGTTTGATTGTAATTCTCACCCTTTTACCACAGGGTTGGCACTAGCTTTCTTCGGGCCCATGGTGGCTTATTTAGCAGTTACAAGCACTAAAAACACTGGAATAATATGAAATGTATTGAATGTATGCGTGTAACCGACTGCCCTGGCTTGTAGACAATGGCACACTAACTGAACGCAGGGCAGCTGAGGCATGCTCAGGCCAGACGGACGCATGGACGCGTTCGGGATGAATGTTGTTAGTCGAGTTTTTCATCGTTGGTCGGGCCAAAATGTTTACACTCAAATGCATCGTTAGGCGATTTTATCGTTAGATGATGTCATCGTTGGTCGAGGGTCCACTGTATTTTTAAATGTTTATACAGTTGTGCACTGTTCAGTAGGGCCCCACTTATATGGCAGGTTAGGTTCCACGCTACCGCTGGAAAGCGGACATCGCCCCAAAGCAGTACGCCATTCATTTCCACTTATAAATGCATATAAATGCCAGATAATAAGTTTACACTAATATATTAAGTTAGCAGTAGAACTAGGCATTAAAAAAACTATAAAAAGTAAAATGCACACAATACACTCATTACTACTTACCTCAAAATATTTGTAGTCTTAATGTAGGGTGAACGAAGAATAGTATTTATTTGTAGAAAGTCAGGTGTGGTAGGTATGGTAGCTCTCCTGGCCACCCCAACCATATTTACTATACTACAGCAATTAAAGTATCCTAGAGCAATAAAACGCATGTACAATACACTCATCACTTACCCTAAAATATTTGTAGTCCTAATGTAGGGTGAAAGTTGAGTAAACAAGATAAAAACGAATAAACGAGAGAGAAAGAATGAGTAAATGAGAGAGGACAGAGCCGCAGAGTATGTAAACAAAGATGAACACGGCTGGTGGGTTGATATATGTTCATTTCCATATTTGTAAAGCTTATATCATAATACAAACACCTTACAAGTCGTCTCCACGTTGGTACAGTAGAATAAATAAAGAGCAACACTACCATTCTCATGTAACACACCATGTATAGAAGGAATGACACTCGGAGTGAGGGCCAAAAGGAATAATTCTCTACAGTTATCCCCAGTAATACCATTGTGTACACATTTTCTTTGGTGCTGAACTAGAGAAAACATTATTCTTTCCGACACTCCAGCAAGACAACTGGAAAAACATCTCATATTTATGTTAATTTATTCTATTGTGGGTGTATTTATCATGTTTATATGTTACATAGCATGTTTAGTATATAATTTTGGAAAAATGTCATAGATGGATTAAGCAAAATGTCTATACAGTGGACCCTTGACTGATGCTATTAATCTGTTCCTGAGAGCTCATCGTTAGTCAAAATTATCGTTAGTCAAGTTAATTTTCCCCATAAGAAATAATGGAAATCAAATTAATCTGTGTAGGACACCCCAAAGTATGAAAAAAAAATAGTTTTTACCACATGAAATATTAATTTTAATACATACAAACTGAAGAAGACATGCACAGTTACATGACACTTACCTTTATTGAAGATCTGGTGATGATTGATGGGATGGGAGGAGGGGAGAGTGTTGATGGTCTTAGTGTTTAGAAGGGGAATCCCCTTCCATTAGGACTTGAGGTGGCAAGTCCTTTTCCGGGGTTACTTCCCTTCCCTTTAAATCTCTCAAACCAACCTTTGCTGGCCTTAAATTCACTCACATCACCACTAGTTGCTGGCATTTTTTTAATTAAATCGTCATGCAACTTCCTAGCCTTTCACATATGATCGCTTGAGAAATGCTATCTCCTGCTATCTGTTTTTCGTTTATCCACACCAGTAACAGTCTCTCAACATCTTTGAGTACTTGCGATCTCAGTTTCGAAAACATAGTTGCACCTTTGGCAAGAACAGCTTCCTTGATTGCCGTTTTCTTGGCCACAATAGTAGCGATGGTTGATTGGGGTTTTGTGTACAACCTGGCCAGCTTGGAGACACGCACTCCACTTTCATACTTAGCAATGATCTCTTTCTTCAAATCCATAGTAATTCTCACCCTTTTTGCTGTAGGGTTGGCACTAGAAAGAAGCTTTCTTTGGGCCCATGGTGACTTATTTTGCAGGTGCAATCACTAAAAAGGCTGTGATAATATGAAATGTTCCGATTGTGTGCTTGGAAGCGACCGCGGTGGCTGGCTGGCTTGTAAACACTGGCCAGAAGTGGACGCGTCTCAGACGGAACGAATAGTGTTGGTCGAGTTTTTTAGCGCTAGTCGAGGCAAAAATTTTGTGTTAAAATGTATCGCTAGTCGGATTTATCGTTAATTGATGCCATCGTTGGTCGTGGGTCCACTGTATTAATGTTTTGTACAACTTTTAATGTGCCTCAGAGTGATTATTATTGTGTGTTATTATTATTATCATTATTAATATGGTGTCTTCAAGACTAATAAGACACTCTTAGTGATTTTAACATGTACCTGCATGCCAGCACAGTGTGTAAGTTTACTTAGGTACAGGTACTGTACACGTAAGTATAATTATCAGAGAATTCGTAGTTTGGAAGTTAGGAGGAGGTGCGGGATTGCCAAAACTGTTGTCCAGAGGGCTGAGGAAGGGTTGTTGAGGTGGTTCGGACATGTAGAGAAAATGGAACAAAACAGAATGACTTCGAGAGCGTATAAATCTGTAGTGGAGGGAAGGCGGGGTACGGGTCAGCCTAGGAAAGGTTGGAGGGAGGGGGTAAAGGAGGTTTTGTGTGCGAGGGGGCTTGGAGCTCCAGCAAGCATGCGTGAGCGTATTTGATATGAGTGAATGGAGACAAATGGTTTTTAATACTTGATGTGCTGTTGGAGTGTGAGCAAAGTAACATTTATGAAGGGATTCAGGGAAACCGGCAGGCCGGACTTGAGTCCTGGAGATGGGAAGTACAGTGTCTGCACGCTGAAGGAGGAGTGTTAATGTTGCAGTTTTATAAACTGTAGTGTAAAGCACCCTTCTGGCAAGACAGTGATGGAGTGAATGATGATGAAAGTTTTTCTTTTTCAGGCCACCCTGCCTTGGTGGGTATCAGCTGATGTGTTAATAAAATAAAAAATGTATATAATTTGAAATAACTTTAAAACACTTTAAATTTTGGAAAGTTTCCAGACATGATGGGGAGTTGTGCTCACAGAGAATGTAAACAAACCGGGTGGGACATGGTGACCATGTTAGAAAGTCAGGTGGGGGGAGCTGTATAGCAAGTTTTGGCCATAATTTGAAATGTCCATATTAGTGGAATGCCGTAAAGCGGGGCTCTACTGTATATTGTAATGAACAGAATAGAGGAAATCAGCTCTAATATACATTATTTAGGTATGCATACTGGTCAGAAAACCCGCCGTAAGTCCGAGTCGTTGGTAAATGAGTACGTCGTTAAGTGAGGAGAGGCTAATTTATTTTATGATTTTAAACTACTTGAATAATTCTTGTTAAGTCAGTGTTTATTGTTCTAACATTTTATGCTGTATGGCACTAGTAGGTTTACGGCTTTATTTTGATTATAATAATAATAATCAAATGTTTTATCACCTTTCTTTATTGGAGTTATTTTATATATCACGTAAATTATCTACATTCCACAGAACTAACCACTTACAGCCAAGTTGTATCAGTCTTACGAGCTCAAGGAGAACTTACTAAGGAGAAGAGAAAGCTACTAAATGACCTTCAGACAATATTTTCCATCACCCTTGAAAGACACCGTGCAGAGATACGGAGAGCAGTTAATGATGAAAAACTCAACACTATTGCAGACACGTAAGTTGTTAGGGGGGATTATTTTCTTTGCAAAACTCGCATTTTTTTCCATGGTTATCAACTTTTTAATACCAGCCATTTATTTCCAAGGTATGGTGACCCAAAAAGGGAAACATATTCATTATTGTTTATTCTCTAGCTGTCTTGCAAGATGTTCTTAAACAACACTATTTAAATGATATACTGCACTTATCTGCAACATTCCCCATGCATATTTCAGAGCACAACCTTCCGACCATTCCTGGGATGACTGCTACCCATTATACTTTCCTCTCTGTCCCCCCTCTATCCTTTCTACATAGCCAAACCATTTAAACAAGCCTTCCTTATGTCTTGTTCTAGTGGGATTTGTGGGTCATCTAGCAGTGATGGAGAACGTGAGGGAATCTTGGGTGTTATCATTTTTTTCAAAACAAGGCATTTTTTATACTTCTTTCAGAGGTAATAATTGAATGTTAGGTAGTATTCCAATTATAAACTACTGTGCACTGTAAGAGTTTTGTACTGTAATATGGTTTGTTTTTTGAAACTCAGTTTTAGTATAATTCTCATTTACATATGATATACTGTACTGTTTTTAGACTATACATATACAGTGGACCCCCGGTTTACGATATTATTTCATTCCAGAAGTATGTTCAGGTGCCAGTACTGACCGAATTTGTTCCCATAAAGAATATTGTGAATAAGATTAGTCCATTTCAGACCCCCAAACATACACATACAAACGCACTTACATAAATACACTTACATAATTGGTCGCATTGGGAGCTGATCGTAAACCGGGGATCCACTGTACTTTGTAATAAATGTCCTATTTTGGTTCCTTAATTACAAATATTTGTATAGCCTAGCTGGGCCTAACACAGGAGTTGAATGGGCTGTAGAGGGTAGACGTTTGATCCCACTCATGCCCAGGGTTCCTCCACAAACATCGTACACTGCAATAGCTACGAGGATGGCCCTTTTGTATTATGGCATCAACGCAAAAATGCCTCCACCAAATACAACAGCATTATATGGCAAAATGGATGGTAAGTCAAACATTGCTCTTGTTAATGTATACAATAGTATTCACCTTATTAGATCTGTGGTTTGTCAGAAACTTAATAAATTTTTGAGCTCTTGCATATATCTTTCATTTGACAGTTTAATCACCTCAGTTAGTTGAAAGATTAATTGTCGCTGGTACAGAGTGGAAGTTGTCATAGATATTGCATTCTACAGTAATGGACTGGTGCTGTTATATTAGCTAAGTTATTATCCATTATGGCAGAAAGAAGGTTTAGTGCTTCCCCATGAATATAATAATGATTATAGCAGTATACATGTACAGTAAACCCCTGTATGAAGCAGTATATATATATGTATATATAATTCTTATAAACACTGAAGAACATGCAAGAAACTTATGCTATGTTCCAGAACTGATATACATTTTTTCGAAGACTAAAGGGTACTGTGCATTCCTTACCATACAATTTGCCTGCCCTGACTACCTGAATTTGAGATGCTGACTACCTGAATTTGAGATGCTTTAGGATATGAGGTTACTAAACAGACCTAGCATATGCAATTTCACTAGAAAGCTAAATAATGTACACCGTGTTGTACTTATTAAAATTTTTGAGCACTAAGTTTGCACTTCTTTAAAGCCAAAAGAAAATGATCATCGTAAAGAATTCCAATTTATGGTCCGATTTATTTTACTTAAAAGTGAACATGCCACACATGCTTCAAAAAGTTGTGCAAGACAGGTATACAATACTGACAAGATGAAAGTTAAGATACTTGTGCAACATCGGGTTGTCTTTATTGTAGATGTTTTGCCATCCAGTGGCTTTATCAATACAGATTCTTGGATATAATAAGAAAACAGAAGAACTATATGCAAAAGATGAGGTAATCAGTCCCTCAGCCGTGGAGGTGTTTAGAGCACCGTGGTTGTAGAGATTCTAAAGCAGAGGCAAGGAGACTGGCTCTTATATAGGCGTCAGTGAATAGGGACGTGTAGCAGACGAGAGCATGGTCACTGGTAGGCGGGATTCCCCAGTGGAAGTAGGTCCTACCCAAATTGATGGGTTAGTTGTAGTAGCCGTGAAGAAGGTCATGTAGATGTCCTCTGAACCAAGATTCCATGATATTGCATTGCCTGACAAGTATACAATACAAACAAGATGAAAGTTAAGACGCTTGTGCAACATCTGGTTATCTTTATTGTAGACGTTTCGCCATCCAGTGGCTTTATCAATATAGATGTTGCACAAGTGTCTTAACTTTCATCTTGTCGGTATTGTATACCTGTCTTGCACAACTTGTCAGGCACTGCAACATCATGGAATCATGGTTCAGAGGACATCTACATGACCTTCTTCACGGCTACTACAACTAACCCATCAATTTAGGTAGGACCTACTTCCACTGGGGAATCCTGCCTACCAGTGACTATGCCCTCGTCTGCTACACATCCCTATTCACTGACGCCTATATAAGCGCCAGTCTCCTTGCCTCTGCTTCAGAATCTCTACAACCACGGTGCTCTAAACACCTCCAAGGCTGAGGGACTGATTACCTCATCTTTTGTATATTGTTCTTCTGTTTTCTTATTATGTCCAAGATTCTGTATTGATAAAGCCACTGGATGGCGAAACGTCTACAATAAAGATAACCAGATGTTGCACAAGTGTCTTAACTTTCATGCTTCAAAAAATCATGTACAAAAATGTAAATTTTTTGGTGAATCAAGAATGGATTATGGTTTATACATGAATTAACAGTATAAAACATAGAACTCTGTATATATTTTATTACATACAGTGCTGCTCTAATAAGTGTATTAATAATTAAAGCTGATTTTTAAATTATTGCATATTTTTTGTTCCTCATACCCTCAGATCTTGGTGCTGAATCTGATGACACGGACTCTGAGGAGGAGACAGAAGGACTTAGATTTATCCAAGGTGCTATGGTACCTCAACAGTACAACAGTGATCAGGGATCATATACCACACTGCCAATGTCACAGGCTCGTTTATCTAAGCTGCCACCGTAAGTACATATACAGTTGTATGATCCTTGTGGGTTGAGCACTTCTGATTGTAATAATAATAATATACAAATTCAAACTTCATAACATTCTTAGTGTGTGCCACTCGCTGTTTAAAAACTCATTTTTTAATACATTTGCATTGCAATATTAGTGACTAGCTCATTTGATATTCCTGACATTTTTCGCTTGGTTAGGTATACAGTGGACCCCCGGTTAACGATATTTTTTCACTCCAGAAGTATGTTCAGGTGCCAGTACTGACCGAATTTGTTCCCATAAGAAATATTGTGAAGTAGATTAGTCCATTTCAGACCCCCAAACATACACGTACAAACGCACTTACATAAATACACTTACATAATTGGTCGCATTCGGAGGTAATCGTTATGCGGGGGTCCACTGTACTTACAATACAGCCTCTCCTCACTTAACAACGAAGTTCTGTTCCTAAGACCATGTTAGTAAATGAATTTGTCGCTATAATGGTAGTGAGTTTGTGTCAGCCATCTTTGATATTGTTTTAATATCACCTTTGCCCCATTTATAACATTTCTAGTATACTTTTAAATGTTTATACAGTAGTGTACTGTATATTGTAATAAACAGAATAGGGGAAATCAGCTTTAATATACATTATTTAGGTATGCATACTGGTCAGAGAGTGTGTTGTAAGTCCGAGTCATTGGTAAACGAGTATGTCGCTCAGTGAGGAGAGGCTGTATATGCAGTTTCCATTAGGTATGTCCTTGTTCTTGATCCTTCACTGTCTTTGTCTGTTTTGTTTATGCCTTGGAGTTTTAGTGTGTTGAAATTATAACACACCCTGTTTTATGTTCTTCCATAAACCAAAGATCTAACTTTCAGTATTTTAGTGGCTGAGAGGGTCATTCTCTTTCACAAGATCTGAATAAATCAAGCAGATTGAGGGACAAGTGAATGATGCAATTTAATGAAGATAAATTCTGCCTAACGGAAAGAACAGAGAGTGAAATCAATCAGAAGAATGGGGATAGAGATCTAGGAGTAATTATAGTATGTACTACAGATTGTATCTGAAGAGCTCTTCATGGGAGGCAGAGACTGAAAGTATTTCTTTACTAATAGTTGCAGTGAAGTAGAACCTCTGTTCATTAGTTACATTTTCAGGCTTTACTAATGAATTCCATTTTTATTTTTTATTCATATAATGAATTTTTATTCAAACCAAACAATAGAAGATTTACTGTTATGCAGTATTGTAATAATTGTATAAATAATATCAGAACATTTGTGAACGTATATTAGACCCACCAGCAGGCGTGTATTAGATGTGTGAGGTCATTTGTTTACCCTTGAACATCAGCAAAAATTTAACATTTCTGCTACTTTGAGCTCAGTTTCAAGCCATTTCCAGTACTAAAGCCAATCAAAATCATCTCTATTTCTGTATTATATCTTCTGTTCTATCAAATGAGACCAAGAAATTGCAAATACAACTATAAAACACACATGAAAAAACACTGCAAAGTCGCTGTTTTAATTGAAAACTACGGTCTGTTTTTTTTTTCCTCTCATTATGCACTATGTGCTGCAGGATTTGTTTTATGTGGTGCACACATACCACATAGATGTATTCTCTCATCAAGGCCAAAATTTACCGCTCACAGCTTATCAGAGTGAGCTGAGCTCATGATGTAGATCTACAGTTTGGACCCTCAACGTAAAGCTATAGATCTACGGCACGGACCCTCAAGGGGTTAAGTGGCTGTATTATTTTAGGGATATATTTTTTATATTTCAAGTTGGATTTTAATATATTACAGGAAAGAGAATCGGGAAAATCGAGAAGCTCCACCTACCACATCATCAGGAGGGAGTAGTGGCCCTGTGAGTGTTGGCCTTGGGAGTGGTGGTGGTGGAGGTGGAAGTAGTGATAAAAGAAAACGGAAGAGATCAACTTCCACCGAACACCCCCTTCCTCCTCCACCCCCTCCCCCAGCTCCTAGGGAACTTCCTCCCGCATCTGGGACACCCACCAAGCAGGTCAGAACATAAACAGATTTTATTATATTATATTTACCTCAAAAATGAAACAAAATTACTACATACCTGTGGGATGGGACAGAGAATTGGTAAAAATGCATCTTTCTTAATGCTGTCTTGGTGCCAGATGATGGGATGTATGTAGTTTCACTTTGTTGAAGGCACAGGTTTTTTCCAGAGCTAGTTTACTACTGATAAATATTTATGTGCCAAGTATATGAAGCTAAAAACAGTGGTGAATTATTAAAGCTATTAACCAAATTGTCTTCAGTACAGTCACTGTGGCCTGACTGGCAAAGCTCTCGCTTCTTACACGGAGGGCCCAGGTTCGATTCCCGGCAGGGTAAAAACATTTTGACGGGTTTCCTTACATCTGTTGTTCTGTTCACTTAGCAGCAAATAGGTACCTGGTTGTTAGTCAAATAGTGTGGGTCGCATCCTGGGGGACAAGATTGAGGACCCCAATGGAAATAAGACAGACAGTCCTCGATGATGCACTGACTTTCTTGAGTTATTGTGGGTGGCTAACCCTCCCGGGTTAAAAATCTGAACGAAATCTTATCTCTTATCTTATAAATGACTCTCACAGATTGCTAAGTATGTGAATTCCAGAGATGATCTGTACATTATATATTTTTTGGCTTTCCTTGACATTTTTATGACTTTCCACATATTTTTTTTAACACTTCTGCAATATTCTCTCCCCATTTCTTGTGTTTTTTGCTTCATTCTTTATAGATCTATTTGCTAATACATCCACTCTTCAGTGTATTGGAATACATCCACTCTTCAGTGGCTGTATTCCAGGGAGTACAGTCTTAAGGACTTTAGGTTTAATTTAAGTGTTTAGCTGGATTCATTTATGCTCATCATAATTGTATGTGTAAAGAAACTTAACCCTTTAACTGTGGAATAGTCTGAAAAAAAAAATTCCTGTGTGTGGGAAAATTTTGGAAAATAAAATACAGGCTCTCCTCACTTAGCTACGTACTCGTTTACGGATGCCTCGGACTTACAATAGGCTCTCTGACCAGTATTTATACCGGAATAATGTATATTAGAGCTGATTTCCTCTATTCTGTTTTTTCAATATACAGTACACTACTGTATAAACATTTAAAAATACGTATACCAGAAATGTTATAATTGGTGCAAAGGTGACATTTAAACAATTTCAGAGATTGTTGACACAAACTCACTACCATTGTAGTACGCTCCTCGCTTAGTGACGAATTTGTTAAACAACGTGGTCTTAGGAACGGAACTCCGTCGTTAAGTGAGAATAGGCTGTATTTTTTCTTACAGACCGATGGAGCTTGTTTTCCTGAATTGAATAAGACTTAAAATGAGTGAAATCTGATAAAATTTATTATTTTATGGTGTGTTGAAGTTGGTGAAAAACAATCACTAATTGGCAACAGCGACATAAAAGCACCAGTGATGTTTGCATTTTACAATTTATTGACGCTATGATGTGATTAATTCCTGTTTTTTTTTAATTGCTTTTAATATGTATCACTATATAGGTAGTAGGTTGGTAGACAGCAACCACCCAGGGAGGTACTACCGTTCTGCCAAATGAGTGTAAAACGAAAGCCTGTAATTGTTTTACATGATGGTAGGATTGCTGGTGTCTTTTGTCTGTCTCATAAATATGCAAGATTACAGGTACGTCTTGCTACTTCTACTTACACTTAGGTCACACTACACATACATGTACAAGCATATATATACACACCCCTCTGGGTTTTCTGCTATTTTCTTTCTAGTTCTTGTTCTTGCTTATTTCCTCTTATCTCCTTGGGGAAGTGGAACAGAATTCTTCCTTCTTAAGCCATGCGTGTTGTAAGAGGCGACTAAAATGCCGGGAGCAAGGGGCTAGTAACCCCTTCTCCTGTATAAATTACTAAATTTGAAAACAGAAACTTTTGTTTTTCTTTTTGGGCCACCCCGCCTGGGTGGGATATGGCCGGTTTGTTGAAAAAATAAAAAATGTGTCACTATATATACTAGTTTCTTATTAAAATAGATGTGTTTCAGGGTGTTTTAGCAATTCAAACAATTCAAACACTTGGAACAGTTGGTATATATATGGGATGACTGGTTTTTATTTATTTTTGTTTTTTATTGTTTTGGTCTTTTAACCCTTTGACTGTCGCAACCCCAAATCCTGAAGTGTCTCCTGGTGTCGAAAAATATTTAAAAAAAAAAAGTTATTTTTTCTTATGAAATGATAGAGAATCTTTTCCCGATGGTAACGACACCAAAAGTACGGAATTTGATTGAAAACTTACGGAATTACGCTCTTGTGAAGTTAGCGACCTCAGCGATATTTACGCATCGGCGATTTCGCCCACTTTGAGCCCTATTTTCGGCCAATTCCACTGTTCGAGTTGACCAAACTCATAGCTATTTCTTTAGAGCTCTATTAGTTCTATCGATTGAGTAAAAGAAACTTCCCATTTACCGATTTCAACTACCCAATAAAGTGATGAGAATTTGACAATTTGGCCAACCAATTTCATGCAAATTAAAAAATATGTCAATTTCAAAATGGGGTCCAGAATAAACAATGCAGACATTCCTAACACTAAAATAACATTTTTCTCTGTTCATCAGTCACGTCTCCAGGCCCCTCTTATATTACTCTTGCTTTCTATTTTGAACTTTTATTCACACAAAAAATAGAAGATTTGCTGTTATGCAGAGTACTGCAATATTGTAATAATTGTATAAATAATGCCAACCCATTTGTGACTGCGTATCAGAATGGCTAGTTGGACATTTATCGGACAATGACGTCATTTGTTTACTCTTGAACATGGGCAAAAATCGAACATTTCTGCTACTTTGAGCTCCAAGGTTCTTTTCATAGTAAAACCAATCAAAATCACCTCTATTTCTATAATATGTTTTCCATTCTATCAAATGAGACCAAGAAAATGAGAATACAACCATAAATACCTTATGAAAATACACCTCAAAGTTGGCATTTGAATCCAAAAACACGGTCGGAGTTATTTTTTCTCATGCACTGCGTGCTGCAGGATTTTTTTTATACTGCGCACACTGACCACACAGACCCATTCTCTCACATGTGGGCCTACCAGCTTTCTCCCGCTTGATTTGAAGCCGCTAGAATTTTTGAGTATATATACGTCAAACACATTGGCTTGTAAGACGTATATATATGACCGAAACAGTCAAAGGGTTAAGGCTGTGTACAAGGAATTCTTATAACATTACAATTTATTAGCAACTTTTCACTACTTTTTTTTTCTAATAAGATTTTTGGTTTACTGTACATATTTGGTATCAGTTGTTTTGCTTTATTTTTTTTTTCTGTTTACAGTTTGTGTTGGTGGTTAATCAACAATTATGAGGTGATCAGACATATTAACTTAATCTTCGTTTTTTTAATCAGATGGGTGGTATGAGTCGCCCAGTGCCTGGACCACCTATGAAGATCACGGTGACAGGAAATGTGGCCCGTGGAACACCTGGTACACCAGTATCTACTCTTGGGGGCCACACACAAAAGGTATATATCTACATATTATTTTTTTTATTATCACACTGGCCGATTCCCACCAAGGCAGGGTGGCCCGAAAAAGAAAAACTTTCACCATCATTCACTCCATCACTGTCTTGCCAGAAGGGTGCTTTACACTACAGTTTTTAAATTGCAACATTAACACCCCTCATACATATATATATATATATTTTTTTTTTTTTTCAACAAGTCGGCCGTCTCCCACCGAGGCAGGGTGACCCAAAAAAGAAAGAAAATCCCCAAAAAGAAAATACTTTCATCATCATTCAACACTTTCACCACACTCGCACATTATCACTGTTTTTGCAGAGGTGCTCAGAATACAACAGTCTAGAAGCATACACATATAAAGACACACAACATATCCCTCCAAACTGCCAATATCCCAAACCCCTCCTTTAAAGTGCAGGCATTGTACTTCCCATTTCCAGGACTCAAGTCCGACTATATGAAAATAACCGGTTTCCCTGAATCCCTTCACTAAATATTACCCTGCTCACACTCCAACAGATCGTCAGGTCCCAAGTACCATTCGTCTCCATTCACTCCTATCTAACACGCTCACGCACGCTTGCTGGAAATCCAAGCCCCTTACCCACAAAACCTCCTTTACCCCCTCTCTCCAACCCTTTCGAGGACGACCCCTACCCCGCCTTCCTTCCCCTATAGATTTATATGCTTTCCATGTCATTCTACTGTGATCCATTCTCTCTAAATGACCAAACCACCTCAACAACCCCTCTTCTGCCCTCTGACTAATACTTTTATTAACTCCACACCTTCTCCTAATTTCCACACTCCGAATTTTTTGCATAATATTTACACCACACATTGCCCTTAGACAGGACATCTCCGCTGCCTCCAACCGTCTCCTTGCTGCTGCATTTACCACCCAAGCTTCACACCCATATAAGAGTGTTGGTACTACTATACTTTCATACATTCCCTTCTTTGCCTCCATAGATAACGTTTTTTGACTCCACATATACCTCAACGCACCACTCACCTTTTTTCCCTCATCAATTCTATGATTAACCTCATCCTTCATAAATCCATCCGCCGACACGTCAACTCCCAAGTATCTGAAAACATTCACTTCTTCCATACTCCTCCTCCCCAATTTGATATCCAATTTTTCTTTATCTAAATCATTTGACACCCTCATCACCTTACTCTTTTCTATGTTCACTTTCAACTTTCTACCTTTACACACATTCCCAAACTCATCCACTAACCTTTGCAATTTTTCTTTAGAATCTCCCATAAGCACAGTATCATCAGCAAAAAGTAACTGTGTCAATTCCCATTTTGAATTTGATTCCCCATAATTTAATCCCACCCCTCTCCCAAACACCCTAGCATTTACTTCCTTTACAACCCCATCTATAAATATATTAAACAACCATGGTGACATTACACATCCCTGTCTAAGACCTACTTTTACCGGGAAGTAGTCTCCCTCTCTTCTACACACCCTAACCTGAGCCTCACTATCCTCATAAAAACTCTTTACAGCATTTAATAACTTACCACCTATTCCATATACTTGCAACATCTGCCACATTGCTCCTCTATCCACTCTATCATATGCCTTTTCTAAATCCATAAATGCAATAAAAACCTCCCTATCTTTATCTAAATACTGTTCACATATATGCTTCAATGTAAACACCTGATCTACACATCCCCTACCCACTCTAAAACCTCCTTGCTCATCCGCAATCCTACATTCTGTCTTACCTCTAATTCTTTCAATTATAACCCTACCGTACACTTTTCCTGGTATACTCAGTAAGCTTATTCCTCTATAATTTTTACAGTCTCTTTTGTCCCCTTTCCCTTTATATAAAGGGACTATACATGCTCTCTGCCAATCCCTAGGTACCTTCCCCTCTTTCATACATTTATTAAACAAAAGTACCAACCACTCCAACACTATATCCCCCCCTGCTTTTAACATTTCTGTCATGATCCCATCAGTTCCAGCTGCTTTACCCCCTTTCATTTTACGTAATGCCTCACGTACCTCCCCCACACTTACATTCTGCTCTTCTTCACTCCTAAAAGATGGTATACCTCCCTGACCAGTGCATGAAATTACTGCCTCTGTTTCTTCCTTAACATTTAAAAGTTCCTCAAAATATTCTCGCCATCTACCCAATACCTCCATCTCCCCATCTACTAACTCCCCTACTCTGTTTTTAACTGACAAATCCATATTTTCCCTAGGCTTTCTTAACTTGTTTAACTCGCTCCAAAATTTTTTCTTATTTTCATTAAAATTTCTTGACAGTGCGTCTCCCACTCTATCATCTGCTCTCCTTTTGCACTCTCTCACCACTCTCTTTACCTTTCTTTTACTCTCCATATACTCTGCTCTTCTTATATATATATATATATATATATATATATATATATATATATATATATATATATATATATATATATATATATATATATATATATATATATATATATATATATATATATATATATATATATATATATATATATATATATATATATATATATATATATATATATATATATATATATATATATATATATATATATATATATATATATATATATATATATATATATATATATATATATATATATATATATATATATATATATATATATATATATATATATTTATTTATTTATTTATTTATTTATTTATTTATTACGTAGAATGAAAGGGGGTAAAGCAGCTGGAACTGATGGGATCATGACAGAAATGTTAAAAGCAGGGGGGGATATAGTGTTGCAGTGGTTGGTACTTTTGTTTAATAAATGTATGAAAGAGGGGAAGGTACCTAGGGATTGGCGGAGAGCATGTATAGTCCCTTTATATAAAGGGAAAGGGGACAAAAGAGATTGTAAAAATTATAGAGGAATAAGTTTACTGAGTATACCAGGAAAAGTATACGGTAGGGTTATAATTGAAAGAATTAGAGGTAAGACAGAATGTAGAATTGCGGATGAGCAAGAAGGCTTCAGAGTGGGTAGGGGATGTGTAGATCAAGTGTTTACATTGAAGCATATATGTGAACAGTATTTAGATAAAGGTAGGGAAGTTTTTATTGCATTTATGGATTTAGAAAAGGCATATGATAGAGTGGATAGAGGAGCAATGTGGCAGATGTTGCAAGTTTATGGAATAGGTGGTAAGTTACTAAATGCTGTAAAGAGCTTTTATGAGGATAGTGAGGCTCAGGTTAGGGTGTGTAGAAGAGAGGGAGAATACTTCCCGGTAAAAGTAGGTCTTAGACAGGGATGTGTAATGTCACCATGGTTGTTTAATATATTTATAGATGGGGTTGTAAAAGAAGTAAATGCTAGGGTGTTCGGGAGAGGGGTGGGATTAAATTATGGGGAATCAAATTCAAAATGGGAATTGACACAGTTACTTTTTGCAGATGATACTGTGCTTATGGGAGATTCTAAAGAAAAATTGCAAAGGTTAGTGGATGAGTTTGAGAATGTGTGTAAAGGTAGAAAGTTGAAAGTGAACATAGAAAAGAGTAAGGTGATGAGGGTATCAAATGATTTAGATGAAGAAAAATTGGATATCAAATTGGGGAGGAGGAGTATGGAAGAAGTGAATGTTTTCAGATACTTGGGAGTTGACGTGTCGGCGGATGGATTTATGAAGGATGAGGTTAATCATAGAATTGATGAGGGAAAAAAGGTGAGTGGTGCATCGAGGTATATGTGGAGTCAAAAAACTTTATCTATGGAGGCAAAGAAGGGAATGTATGAAAGTATAGTAGTACCAACACTCTTATATGGATGTGAAGCTTGGGTGGTAAATGCAGCAGCGAGGAGATGGTTGGAGGCAGTGGAGATGTCCTGTCTAAGGGCAATGTGTGGTGTAAATATTATGCAGAAAATTCGGAGTGTGGAAATTAGGAGAAGGTGTGGAGTTAATAAAAGCATTAGTCAGAGGGCAGAAGAGGGGTTGTTGAGGTGGTTTGGTCATTTAGAGAGAATGGATCAAAGTAGAATGACATGGAAAGCATATAAATCTATAGGGGAAGGAAAGAGGGGTAGGGGTCGTCCTCGAAAGGGTTGGAAAGAGGGGGTAAAGGAGGTTTTGTGGGCGAGGGGCTTGGACTTCCAGCAAGCGTGCATGAGCGTGTTAGATAGGAGTGAATGGAGACGAATGATACTTGGGACCTGACGATCTGTTGGAGTGTGAGCAGGGTAATATTTAGTGAAGGGATTCAGGGAAACCGGTTATTTTCATATAGTCGGACTTGAGTCCTGGAAATGGGAAGTACAATGCCTGCACTTTAAAGGAGTGGTTTGGGATATTGGCAGTTTGGAGGGATATGTTGTGTATCTTTATACGTATATGCTTCTAAACTGTTGTATTCTGGGCACCTCTGCAAAAGCAGTGATAATGTGTGAGTGTGGTGAAAGTGTTGAATGATGATGAAAGTATTTTCTTTTTGGGGATTTTCTTTCTTTTTTGGGTCACCCTGCCTCGGTGGGAGACTGCCGACTTGTTGAAAAAAGAAAAAAATTATATATTTATATATATATATATATATATATATATATATATATATATATATATATATATATATATATATATATATATATATATATATATATATATATATATATATATTTTTTTTTTTTTTTTTTTTTTTATTATCACACCGGCCGATTCCCACCAAGGCAGGGTGGCCCGAAAAAGAAAAACTTTCACCATCATTCACTCCATCACTGTCTTGCCAGAAGGGTGCTTTACACTACAGTTTTTAAACTGCAACATTAACACCCCTCCTTCAGAGTGCAGGCACTGTACTTCCCATCTCCAGGACTCAAGTCCGGCCTGCCGGTTTCCCTGAATCCCTTCATAAATGTTACTTTGCTCACACTCCAACAGCACGTCAAGTATTAAAAACCATTTGTCTCCATTCACTCCTATCAAACACGCTCACGCATGCCTGCTGGAAGTCCAAGCCCCTCGCACACAAAACCTCCTTTACCCCCTCCCTCCAACCCTTCCTAGGCCGACCCCTACCCCGCCTTCCTTCCACTACAGACTGATACACTCTTGAAGTCATTCTGTTTCGCTCCATTCTCTCTACATGTCCGAACCACCTCAACAACCCTTCCTCAGCCCTCTGGACAACAGTTTTGGTAATCCCGCACCTCCTCCTAACTTCCAAACTACGAATTCTCTGCATTATATTCACACCACACATTGCCCTCAGACATGACATCTCCACTGCCTCCAGCCTTCTCCTCGCTGCAACATTCATCACCCACGCTTCACACCCATATAAGAGCGTTGGTAAAACTATACTCTCATACATTCCCCTCTTTGCCTCCAAGGACAAAGTTCTTTGTCTCCACAGACTCCTAAGTGCACCACTCACTCTTTTTGCCTCATCAATTCTATGATTCACCTCATCTTTCATAGACCCATCCGCTGACACGTCCACTCCCAAATATCTGAATACGTTCACCTCCTCCATACTCTCTCCCTCCAATCTGATATTCAATCTTTCATCACCTAATCTTTTTGTTATCCTCATAACCTTACTCTTTCCTGTATTCACCTTTAATTTTCTTCTTTTGCACACCCTACCAAATTCATCCACCAATCTCTGCAACTTCTCTTCAGAATCTCCCAAGAGCACAGTGTCATCAGCAAAGAGCAGCTGTGACAACTCCCACTTTGTGTGTGATTCTTTATCTTTTAACTCCACGCCTCTTGCCAAGACCCTCGCATTTACTTCTCTTACAACCCCATCTATAAATATATTAAACAACCACGGTGACATCACACATCCTTGTCTAAGGCCTACTTTTACTGGGAAAAAATTTCCCTCTTTCCTACATACTCTAACTTGAGCCTCACTATCCTCGTAAAAACTCTTCACTGCTTTCAGTAACCTACCTCCTACACCATACACTTGCAACATCTGCCACATTGCCCCCCTATCCACCCTGTCATACGCCTTTTCCAAATCCATAAATGCCACAACGACCTCTTTAGCCTTATCTAAATACTGTTCACTTATATGTTTCACTGTAAACACCTGGTCCACACACCCCCTACCTTTCCTAAAGCCTCCTTGTTCATCTGCTATCCTATTCTCCGTCTTACTCTTAATTCTTTCAATTATAACTCTACCATACACTTTACCAGGTACACTCAACAGACTTATCCCCCTATAATTTTTGCACTCTCTTTTATCCCCTTTGCCTTTATACAAAGGAACTATGCATGCTCTCTGCCAATCCCTAGGTACCTTACCCTCTTCCATACATTTATTAAATAATTGCACCAACCACTCCAAAACTATATCCCCACCTGCTTTTAACATTTCTATCTTTATCCCATCAATCCCGGCTGCCTTACCCCCTTTCATTTTACCTACTGCCTCACGAACTTCCCCCACACTCACAACTGGCTCTTCCTCACTCCTACAAGATGTTATTCCTCCTTGCCCTATACACGAAATCACAGCTTCCCTATCTTCATCAACATTTAACAATTCCTCAAAATATTCCTTCCATCTTCCCAATACCTCTAACTCTCCATTTTATAACTCTCCTCTTCTATTTTTAACTGACAAATCCATTTGTTCTCTAGGCTTTCTTAACTTGTTAATCTCACTCCAAAACTTTTTCTTATTTTCAACAAAATTTGTTGATAACATCTCACCCACTCTCTCATTTGCTCTCTTTTTACATTGCTTCACCACTCTCTTAACTTCTCTCTTTTTCTCCATATACTCTTCCCTCCTTGCATCACTTCTACTTTGTAAAAACTTCTCATATGCTGACTTTTTCTCCCTTACTACTCTCTTTACATCATCATTCCACCAATCGCTCCTCTTCCCTCCTGCACCCACTTTCCTGTAACCACAAACTTCTGCTGAACACTCTAACACTACATTTTTAAACCTACCCCATACCTCTTCGACCCCATTGCCTATGCTCTCATTAGCCCATCTATCCTCCAATAGCTGTTTATATCTTACCCTAACTGCCTCCTCTTTTAGTTTATAAACCTTTACCTCTCTCTTCCCTGATGCTTCTATTCTCCTTGTATCCCATCTACCTTTTACTCTCAGTGTAGCTACAACTAGAAAGTGATCTGATATATCTGTGGCCCCTCTATAAACATGTACATCCTGAAGTCTACTCAACAGTCTTTTATCTACCAATACATAATCCAACAAACTACTGTCATTTCGCCCTACATCATATCGTGTATACTTATTTATCCACTTTTTCTTAAAATATGTATTACCTATAACTAAACCCCTTTCTATACAAAGTTCAATCAAAGGGCTCCCATTATCATTTACACCTGGCACCCCAAACTTACCTACCACACCCTCTCTAAAAGTTTCTCCTACTTTAGCATTCAAGTCCCCTACCACAATTACTCTCTCACTTGGTTCAAAGGCTCCTATACATTCACTTAACATCTCCCAAAATCTCTCTCTCTCCTCTGCATTCCTCTCTTCTCCAGGTGCATACACGCTTATTATGACCCACTTCTCGCATCCAACCTTTACTTTAATCCACATAATTCTTGAATTTACACATTCATATTCTCTTTTCTCCTTCCATAACTGATCATTTAACATTACTGCTACCCCTTCCTTTGCTCTAACTCTCTCAGATACTCCAGATTTAATCCCATTTATTTCCCCCCACTGAAACTCTCCTACCCCCTTCAGCTTTGTTTCGCCTAGGGCCAGGACATCCAACTTCTTTTCATTCATAACATCAGCAATCATCTGTTTCTTGTCATCCGCACTACATCCACGCACATTTAAGCAACCCAGTTTTATAAAGTTTTTCTTCTTCTCTTTTTTAGTAATTGTATGCAGGAGAAGGGGTTACTAGCCCATTGCTCCCGGCATTTTAGTCGCCTCATACGACACGCATGGCTTACGGAGGAAAGATTCTTTTCCACTTCCCCATGGACAATAGAAGAAATAAAAAAAGAACAAGAGCTATTTAGAAAAAGGAGAAAAACCTAGATGTATGTATATATATATATGCATGTGCGTGTCTATGAAGTGTGACCAAAGTGTAAGTAGGAGTAGCAAGATATCCCTGTTATCTTAGCGTGTTTATGAGACAGAAAAAGAAACCAGCAATCCTACCATCATGCAAAACAGTTACAGGTTTTTGTTTCACAGTCATCTGGCAGGACGGTAGTACTTCCCTGGGTGGTTGCTGTCTACCAACCTACTATATATATATATATATATTATATATATATATATTATATATATATATATATATATATATATATATATAAATTATATATATATATATATATATATATATATATATTTATTTATTTATTTATTTATTTATTTATTTTATTTTTATTATTATTATCACACTGGCCGATTCCCACCAAGGCAGGGTGGCCCGAAAAAGAAAAACTTTCACCATCATTCACTCCATCACTGTCTTGCCAGAAGGGTGCTTTACACTACAGTTTTTAAACTGCAACATTAACACCCCTCCTTCAGAGTGCAGGCACTGTACTTCCCATCTCCAGGACTCAAGTCCGGCCTGCCGGTTTCCCTGAATCCCTTCATAAATGTTACTTTGCTCACACTCCAACAGCATGTCAAGTATTAAAAACCATTTGTCTCCATTCACTCCTATCAAACACGCTCATGCATGCCTGCTGGAAGTCCAAGCCCCTCGCACACAAAACCTCCTTTACCCCCTCCCTCCAACCTTTCCTAGGCCGACCCCTACCCCGCCTTCCTTCCACTACAGACTGATACACTCTTGAAGTCATTCTGTTTCGCTCCATTCTCTCTACATGTCCGAACCACCTCAACAACCCTTCCTCAGCCCTCTGGACAACAGTTTTGGTAATCCCACACCTCCTCCTAACTTCCAAACTACGAATTCTCTGCATTATATTCACACCACACATTGCCCTCAGACATGACATCTCCACTGCCTCCAGCCTTCTCCTCGCTGCAACATTCATCACCCACGCTTCACACCCATATAAGTGCGTTGGTAAAACTATACTCTCATACATTCCCCTCTTTGCCTCCAAGGACAAAGTTCTTTGTCTCCACAGACTCCTAAGTGCACCACTCACTCTTTTTGCCTCATCAATTCTATGATTCACCTCATCTTTCATAGACCCATCCGCTGACACGTCCACTCCCAAATATCTGAATACGTTCACCTCCTCCATACTCTCTCCCTCCAATCTGATATTCAATCTTTCATCACCTAATCTTTTTGTTATCCTCATAACCTTACTCTTTCCTGTATTCACCTTTAATTTTCTTCTTTTGCACACCCTACCAAATTCATCTACCAATCTCTGCAACTTCTCTTCAGAATCTCCCAAGAGCACAGTGTCATCAGCAAAGAGCAGCTGTGACAACTCCCACTTTGTGTGTGATTCTTTATCTTTTAACTCCACGCCTCTTGCCAAGACCCTCGCATTTACTTCTCTTACAACCCCATCTATAAATATATTAAACAACCACGGTGACATCACACATCCTTGTCTAAGGCCTACTTTTACTGGGAAAAAATTTCCCTCTTTCCTACATACTCTAACTTGAGCCTCACTATCCTCGTAAAAACTCTTCACTGCTTTCAGTAACCTACCTCCTACACCATACACTTGCAACATCTGCCACATTGCCCCCCTATCCACCCTGTCATACGCCTTTTCCAAATCCATAAATGCCACAAAGACCTCTTTAGCCTTATCTAAATACTGTTCACTTATATGTTTCACTGTAAACACCTGGTCCACACACCCCCTACCTTTCCTAAAGCCTCCTTGTTCATCTGCTATCCTATTCTCCGTCTTATTCTTAATTCTTTCAATTATAACTCTACCATACACTTTACCAGGTACACTCAACAGACTTATCCCCCTATAATTTTTGCACTCTCTTTTATCCCCTTTGCCTTTATACAAAGGAACTATGCATGCTCTCTGCCAATTCCTAGGTACCTTACCCTCTTCCATACATTTATTAAATAATTGCACCAACCACTCCAAAACTATATCCCCACCTGCTTTTAACATTTCTATCTTTATCCCATCAATCCCGGCTGCCTTACCCCCTTTCATCTTACCTACTGCCTCACGAACTTCCCCCACACTCACAACTGGCTCTTCCTCACTCCCACAAGATGTTATTCCTGACTTAAGAAATCGTAATGACACGATTGCAAATAAACCATACCCCCGGCCGGGATTGAACCCGCGGTCATAGAGTCTCAAAACTCCAGCCCGTCGCGTTAGCCACTAGTTTTGAGACTCTATGACCGCGGGTTCAATCCCGGCCGGGGGTATGGTTTATGTTATTCCTCCTTGCCCTATACACGAAATCACAGCTTCCCTATCTTCATCAACATTTAACAGTTCCTCAAAATATTCCCTCCATCTTCCCAATACCTCTAACTCTCCATTTAATAACTCTCCTCTCCTATTTTTAACTGACAAATCCATTTGTTCTCTAGGCTTTCTTAACTTGTTAATCTCACTCCAAAACTTTTTCTTATTTTCAACAAAATTTGTTGATAACATCTCACCCACTCTCTCATTTGCTCTCTTTTTACATTGCTTCACCATATATATATATATATATATATAATCTATATATATCTATATATATCTATATATATATCTATATATATCTATATAGTGAAGGGATTCAGGGAAACCGGTTATTTTCATATAGTCGGACTTGAGTCCTGGAAATGGGAAGTACAATGCCTGCACTTTAAAGGAGGGGTTTTGGGATATTGGCAGTTTGGAGGGATATGTTTGTGTATCTTTATATGTGTATGCTTCTAGACTGTTGTATTCTGAGCACCTCTGCAAAAACAGTGATAATGTGCGAGTGTGGTGAAAGTGTTGAATGATGATGAAAGTATTTTCTTTTTGGGGATTTTCTTTCTTTTTTGGGTCACCCTGCCTCGGTGGGAGACGGCCGACTTGTTGAAAAAAAAAAAAAAAAAAAAAAAAATATATATATATATATATATATATATATATATATATATATATATATATATATATATATATATATATATATATATATATATATATATATATATATATATATATATATATATATAAAGTACAATGCCTGCACTTTAAAGGAGGGGTTTGGGATATTGGCAGTTTGGAGGGATATGTTGTGTATCTTTATATGTGTATGCTTCTAGACTGTTGTATTCTGAGCACCTCTGCAAAAACAGTGATAATGTGCGAGTGTGGTGAAAGTGTTGAATGATGATGAAAGTATTTTCTTTTTCTGGATTTTCTTTCTTTTTTGGGTCACCCTGCCTCGGTGGGAGACAGCCGACTTGTTGAAAAAAAAAAAAAAATATATATATATATACATATATACATATATACATATATATATTTTTTTTTTTTTTTTTTTTTTTTTTTTTTTTTTCAACAAGTCGGCCGTCCCCCACTGAGGCAGGGTGACCCAAAAAAGAAAGAAAATCCCCAAAAAGAAAAATACTTTCATCATTCAACACTTTCACCACACTCGCACATTATCACTGTTTTTGCAGAGGTGCTCAGAATACAACAGTCTAGAAGCATACACATATAAAGATACACAACATATCCCTCCAAACTGCCAATATCCCAAACCCCTCCTTTAAAGTGCATGCATTGTACTTCCCATTTCCAGGACTCAAGTCCGACTATATGAAAATAACCGGTTTCCCTGAATCCCTTCACTAAATATTACCCTGCTCACACTCCAACAGATCGTCAGGTCCCAAGTACCATTCGTCTCCATTCACTCCTATCTAACACGCTCACGCACGCCTGCTGGAAGTCCAAGCCCCTTACCCACAAAACCTCCTTTACCCCCTCTCTCCAACCCTTTCGAGGACGACCCCTACCCCGCCTTCCTTCCCCTATAGATTTATATGCTTTCCATGTCATTCTACTTTGATCCATTCTCTCTAAATGACCAAACCACCTCAACAACCCCTCTTCTGCCCTCTGACTAATACTTTTATTAACTCCACACCTTCTCCTAATTTCCACACTCCGAATTTTCTGCATAATATTTACACCACACATTGCCCTTAAACAGGACATCTCCACTGCCTCCAACCGTCTCCTCGCTGCTGCATTTACCACCCAAGCTTCACACCCATATAAGAGTGTTGGTACTACTATACTTTCATACATTCCCTTCTTTGCCTCCATAGATAACGTTTTTTGACTCCACATATACCTCAACGCACCACTCACCTTTTTTCCCTCATCAATTCTATGATTAACCTCATCCTTCATAAATCCATCCGCCGACACGTCAACTCCCAAGTATCTGAAAACATTCACTTCTTCCATACTCCTCCTCCCCAATTTGATATCCAATTTTTCTTTATCTAAATCATTTGACACCCTCATCACCTTACTTTTTTCTATGTTCACTTTCAACTTTCTACCTTTACACACATTCCCAAACTCATCCACTAACCTTTGCAATTTTTCTTTAGAATCTCCCATAAGCACAGTATCATCAGCAAAAAGTAACTGTGTCAATTCCCATTTTGAATTTGATTCCCCATAATTTAATCCCACCCCTCTCCCAAACACCCTAGCATTTACTTCCTTAACAACCCCATCTATAAATATATTAAACAACCATGGTGACATTACACATCCCTGTCTAAGACCTACTTTTACCGGGAAATAGTCTCCCTCTCTTCTACACACCCTAACCTGAGCCTCACTATCTTCATAAAAACTCTTTACAGCATTTAATAACTTACCACCTATTCCATATACTTGCAACATCTGCCACATTGCTCCTCTATCCACTCTATCATATGCCTTTTCTAAATCCATAAATGCAATAAAAACTTCCCTACCTTTATCTAAATACTGTTCACATATATGCTTCAATGTAAACACTTGATCTACACATCCCCTACCCACTCTGAAACCTCCTTGCTCATCCGCAATCCTACATTCTGTCTTACCTCTAATTCTTTCAATTATAACCCTACCGTACACTTTTCCTGGTATACTCAGTAAGCTTATTCCTCTATAATTTTTACAGTCTCTTTTGTCCCCTTTCCCTTTATATAAAGGGACTATACATGCTCTCCGCCAATCCCTAGGTACCTTCCCCTCTTTCATACATTTATTAAACAAAAGTACCAACCACTCCAACACTATATCCCCCCCTGCTTTTAACATTTCTGTCATGATCTCATCAGTACCAGCTGCTTTACCCCCTTTCATTTTACGTAATGCCTCACGTACCTCCCCCACACTTACATTCTGCTCTTCTTCACTCCTAAAAGATGGTATACCTCCCTGACCAGTGCATGAAATTACTGCCTCTGTTTCTTCCTTAACATTTAAAAGTTCCTCAAAATATTCTCGCCATCTACCTAATACCTCCATCTCCCCATCTACTAACTCCCCTACTCTGTTTTTAACTGACAAATCCATATTTTCCCTTGGCTTTCTTAAGTTGTTTAACTCACTCCAAAATTTTTTCTTATTTTCATTAAAATTTCTTGACAGTGCCTCTCCCACTCTATCATCTGCTCTCCTTTTGCACTCTCTCACCACTCTCTTTACCTTTCTTTTACTCTCCATATATTCTGCTCTTCTTATAACACTTCTGCTTTGTAAAAACCTCTCATAAACTACCTTTTTCTCTTTTATCACACCCTTTACTTCATCATTCCACCAATCACTCCTCTTTCCTCCTGCACCCACCCTCCTATAACCACAAACTTCTGCCCCACATTCTAATACTGCATTTTTAAAACTATTCCAACCCTCTTCAACCCCCCCATTACTCATCTTTGCACTATCCCACCTTTCTGCCAATAGTCGCTTATATCTCACCCGAACTTCCTCCTCCCTTAGTTTATACACTTTCACCTCCCTCTTACTTGTTGTTGCCACCTTCCTCTTTTCCCATCTACCTCTTACTCTAACTGTAGCTACAACTAAATAATGATCCGATATATCAGTTGCCCCTCTATAAACATGTACATCCTGGAGCCTACCCATCAACCTTTTATCCACCAATACATAATCTAATAAACTACTTTCATTACGTGCTACATCATACCTTGTATATTTATTTATCCTCTTTTTCATAAAATATGTATTACTTATTACCAAATTTCTTTCTACACATAGCTCAATTAAAGGCTCCCCATTTACATTTACCCCTGGCACCCCAAATTTACCTACTACTCCCTCCATAACATTTTTACCCACTTTAGCATTGAAATCCCCAACCACCATTACTCTCACACTTGATTCAAAACTCCCCACGCATTCACTCAACATTTCCCAAAATCTCTCTCTCTCCTCTACACTTCTCTCTTCTCCAGGTGCATACACGCTTATTATAACCCACTTTTCACATCCAATCTTTATTTTACTCCACATAATCCTTGAATTAATACATTTATAGTCCCTCTTTTCCTGCCATAGCTTATCCTTCAACATTATTGCTACTCCTTCTTTAGCTCTAACTCTATTTGAAACCCCTGACCTAATCCCATTTATTCCTCTCCACTGAAACTCTCCCACCCCCTTCAGCTTTGTTTCACTTAAAGCCAGGACATCCAGCTTCTTCTCATTCATAACATCCACAATCATCTCTTTCTTATCATCTGCACAACATCCACGCACATTCAGACTTCCCACTTTGACAATTTTCTTCTTCTTATTCTTTTTAGTAATCTTTACAGGAAAAGGGGTTACTAGCCCATTGTTCCCGGCATTTTAGTTGACTTTTACAACACGCATGGCTTACGGAGGAAAGATTCTTATTCCACTTCCCCATGGATATAAAAGGAAAATTAATAAGACCAAGAACTATTAAGATAAAATCAAAGAAAACTCAGATGAGTGTGTATAAATAAATGTGTACATGTATGTGTAGTGTGACCTAAGTGCAAGTAGAAGTAGCAAGACATGCCTGTAATCTTGCATATTTATGAGACAGACAAAAGACCTCAGCAATCCTACCATCATGTAAAACAATCACAGGCTTCGTTTTACACTCACTTGGCAGGACGGTAGTACCTCCCTGGGTGGTTGCTGTCTACCAACCTACTACATATATATATATATATATATATATATATATATGTATATATATATATATATATATATATATATATATATATATATATATATATATAAAATTATATATATATATATATTTTTTTTTTTTTTTTTTCAACAAGTCGGCCGTCTCCCACCGAGGCAGGGTGACCCAAAAAAGAAAGAAAATCCCCAAAAAGAAAATACTTTCATCATCATTCAACACTTTCACCACACTCGCACATTATCACTGTTTTTGCAGAGGTGCTCAGAATACAACAGTCTAGAAGCATAAACATATAAAGATACACAACATATCCCTCCAAACTGCCAATATCCCAAACCCCTCCTTTAAAGTGCAGGCATTGTACTTCCCATTTCCAGGACTCAAGTCCGACTATATGAAAATAACCGGTTTCCCTGAATCCCTTCACTAAATATTACCCTGCTCACACTCCAACAGATCGTCAGGTCCCAAGTACCATTCGTCTCCATTCACTCCTATCTAACACGCTCACGCACGCTTGCTGGAAGTCCAAGCCCCTTACCCACAAAACCTCCTTTACCCCCTCTCTCCAACCCTTTCGAGGACGACCCCTACCCCGCCTTCCTTCCCCTATAGATTTATATGCTTTCCATGTCATTCTACTGTGATCCATTCTCTCTAAATGACCAAACCACCTCAACAACCCCTCTTCTGCCCTCTGACTAATACTTTTATTAACTCCACACCTTCTCCTAATTTCCACACTCCGAATTTTCTGCATAATATTTACACCACACATTGCCCTTAAACAGGACATCTCCGCTGCCTCCAACCGTCTCCTCGCTGCTGCATTTACCACCCAAGCTTCACACCCATATAAGAGTGTTGGTACTACTATACTTTCATACATTCCCTTCTTTGCCTCCATAGATAACGTTTTTTGACTCCACATATACCTCAACGCACCACTCACCTTTTTTCCCTCATCAATTCTATGATTAACCTCATCCTTCATAAATCCATCCGCCGACACGTCAACTCCCAAGTATCTGAAAACATTCACTTCTTCCATACTCCTCCTCCCCAATTTGATATCCAATTTTTCTTTATCTAAATCATTTGACACCCTCATCACCTTACTCTTTTCTATGTTCACTTTCAACTTTCTACCTTTACACACATTCCCAAACTCATCCACTAACCTTTGCAATTTTTCTTTAGAATCTCCCATAAGCACAGTATCATCAGCAAAAAGTAACTGTGTCAATTCCCATTTTGAATTTGATTCCCCATAATTTAATCCCACCCCTCTCCCAAACACCCTAGCATTTACTTCCTTTACAACCCCATCTATAAATATATTAAACAACCATGGTGACATTACACATCCCTGTCTAAGACCTACTTTTACCGGGAAGTAGTCTCCCTCTCTTCTACACACCCTAACCTGAGCCTCACTATCCTCATAAAAACTCTTTACAGCATTTAATAACTTACCACCTATTCCATATACTTGCAACATCTGCCACATTGCTCCTCTATCCACTCTATCATATGCCTTTTCTAAATCCATAAATGCAATAAAAACTTCCCTATCTTTATCTAAATACTGTTCACATATATGCTTCAATGTAAACACCTGATCTACACATCCCCTACCCACTCTAAAACCTCCTTGCTCATCCGCAATCCTACATTCTGTCTTACCTCTAATTCTTTCAATTATAACCCTACCGTACACTTTTCCTGGTATACTCAGTAAGCTTATTCCTCTATAATTTTTACAGTCTCTTTTGTCCCCTTTCCCTTTATATAAAGGGACTATACATGCTCTCTGCCAATCCCTAGGTACCTTCCCCTCTTTCATACATTTATTAAACAAAAGTACCAACCACTCCAACACTATATCCCCCCCTGCTTTTAACATTTCTGTCATGATCCCATCAGTTCCAGCTGCTTTACCCCCTTTCATTTTACGTAATGCCTCACGTACCTCCCCCACACTTACATTCTGCTCTTCTTCACTCCTAAAAGATGGTATACCTCCCTGACCAGTGCATGAAATTACTGCCTCTGTTTCTTCCTTAACATTTAAAAGTTCCTCAAAATATTCTCGCCATCTACCCAAATACCTCCATCTCCCCATCTACTAACTCCCCTACTCTGTTTTTAACTGACAAATCCATATTTTCCCTAGGCTTTCTTAACTTGTTTAACTCACTCCAAAATTTTTTCTTATTTTCATTAAAATTTCTTGACAGTGCCTCTCCCACTCTATCATCTGCTCTCCTTTTGCACTCTCTCACCACTCTCTTTACCTTTCTTTTACTCTCCATATACTCTGCTCTTCTTATAACACTTCTGCTTTGTAAAAACCTCTCATAAGCTACCTTTTTCTCTTTTATCACACCCTTTACTTCATCATTCCACCAATCACTCCTCTTTCCTCCTGCCCCCACCCTCCTATAACCACAAACTTCTGCCCCACATTCTAATACTGCATTTTTAAAACTATTCCAACCCTCTTCAACCCCCCCACTACTCATCTTTGCACTAGCCCACCTTTCTGCCAATAGTCGCTTATATCTCACCCGAACTTCCTCCTCCCTTAGTTTATACACTTTCACTTCCCTCTTACTTGTTGTTGCCACCTTCCTCTTTTCCCATCTACCTCTTACTCTAACTGTAGCTACAACTAAATAATGATCCGATATATCAGTTGCCCCTCTATAAACATGTACATCCTGGAGCCTACCCATCAACCTTTTATCCACCAATACATAATCTAATATATATATATATATATATATATATATATATATATATATATATATATATATATACAGTGGACCCCCGCATAACGATTTTAATCCGTGCAAGAGGGGTAATTGTTATGCGAAATAATCGGTATGTGAATGAATTTTCCCCATAAGAAATAATGGAAATAAAATTAATCCGTGCAAGACACCCAAAAGTATGAAAAAAAATTTTTTTTACCACATGAATTGTTAATTTTAATACACACAAACTGAAAAAGGCATGCACACTTACATGACACTTACTTTTATTGAAGATCTGGTGATGATTGATGGGATGGGAGGAGGGGAGAGAGAGTGTTAGTGTTTAGAAGGGGAATCCCCTTCCATTAAGACTTGAGGTGTCAAGTCCTTTTCTGGGGTTACTTCCCTTCTTCTTTTAATGCCACTAGGACCAGCTTCAGAGTCACTGGACTTCTTTCGCACAACATATCTGTCCATAGTGGCCTGTACCTCTCGTTCCTTTATGACTTCCCTAAAGTGTTTCACAATATTGTCAGTGTACAGGTTGCCAACATGGCTTGCAATAGCTGTGTGAGGGTGATTTTCATCCATGAAGGTTTGCACTTCAAGCCACTTTGCACAGATTTCTTTAATCTTTGTAGTAGGCAACTTCTTCAATTTCTCTCTCCCCTCCTCTGAACCAGTTTCCTCAGGTCTGGCCTCTTGCTCTTGAAGTTGATCTATCAGCTCATCAGTGGTTAGTTCTTCATTGTCCTCCTCCACCAACTCTTCCACATCCTCCCCACTAACCTCCAACCCCAAGGACTTTCCCAATGCCACAATGGATTCCTCAAGTGGTATAATCCTCTCAGGGTTAGCCTCAAACCCTTCAAAATCCCTTTTGTCTACACATTCTGGCCACAGTTTCTTCCAAGCAGAGTTCAAGGTCTTCTTAGCCACTCCCTCCCAAGCCTTACCTATAAGGTTTACACAATTGAGGATATTAAAGTGCTCTCTCCAAAACTCTCTTAGAGTCAGTTGAGTTTCTGAGGTCACTACAAAGCACCTTTCAAACAGAGCTTTTGTGTACAGTTTTTTGAAGTTTGCAATAACCTGCTGGTCCATGGGCTGCAGGAGAGGAGTGGTATTAGGAGGCAAAAACTTCACCTTAATGAAGCTCATGTCCCCATAAAGTCGCTCTGCCACGTCTGTAGGATGACCAGGGGCATTGTCTAACACCAGGAGGCACTTAAGTTCTAATTTCTTTTCAGTTAGGTAATCTTTCACATTGGGGGCAAATGCATGGTGTAACCAGTTATAGAAAAAGTCCCTAGTGACCCATGCCTTACTGTTTGCCCTCCTAGAAAAAGTCCCTAGTGACCCATGCCTTACTGTTTGCCCTCCACAGCACACACAAATTATCCTTGAGGACATTCTTTTGCCTGAACGCTCTGGGAGTTTCAGAGTGATACACTAATAAAGGCTTAACTTTGCAATCACCACTAGCATTGGCACACATCAACAAAGTAAGCCTGTCTTTCATAGGCTTATGTCCTGGGAGTGCCTTTTCCTCCTGAGTAATGTAGGTCCTGCTTGGCATTTTCTTCCAGAACAGGCCTGTTTCATCACAATTAAACACTTGTTCAGGTTTCAGTCCTTCAGTTTCTATGTACTCCTTGAATTCCTGCACATATTTTTCAGCCGCTTTGTGGTCCGAACTGGCAGCCTCACCATGCCTTATCACACTATGGATGCCACTACGCTTCTTAAATCTCTCAAACCAACCTTTGCTGGCCTTAAATTCACTCACATCATCACTAGTTGCAGGCATTTTTTTAATTAAATCCTCATGCAACTTCCTAGCCTTTTCACATATGATCGCTTGAGAGACGCTATCTCCTGCTAGCTGTTTTTCATTTATCCACACCAATAAGAGTCTCTCAACATCTTCCATCACTTGCGATCTTTGTTTCGAAAACACAGTTAAACCTTTGGCAAGAACAGCTTCCTTGATTGTCTTTCTGGTGCCCACAATAGTAGCGATGGTTGATTGGGGTTTCTTGTACAACTTGACTAGGTCGGCGATACGCACTCCACTTTCATACTTATCAATGATCTCTTTCTTCATTTCTATTGGAATTCTCACCCTTATTGGTGTACGGTTGGCACTAGAAGCTTTCTTGGGGCCCATGGTCACTTATTTTCCAGAAACAGCACCGAAAACACTGTAATAATACGAAATACAGTGGACCCCCGCATAACGATGGCATCACATAGCGATTTTTCCGCATACCGATTACTTTTATCGCAAAATTTTTGCCGCGCATACCGATTAAAAACCCGCTTACCGATTTTCGTCCGAGACGCGTCCAATGTGCCCTCAGCCAGCCTCACATGTGCCGGCCGTCCCATTGTTTACCAGCCAGCCTCCGCGGTAACATCCAAGCATACACTCGGAATATTTCGTATTATTACAGTGTTTTCGGTGCTGTTTCTGGAAAATAAGTGACCATGGGCCCCAAGAAAGCTTCTAGTGCCAACCCTGTGGTAAAAAGGGTGAGAATTAGTATGGAAATTAAGAAAGATTTTGAAGGGTTTGGGGCTAACCCTGAGAAGCCTATGCCAGTTGTGGAATCCATTGTGCCTACTTCAAAGATTAAGGAAATGTGTGCACAGTGGGTTGAACTGCAAACCTTTATAGATGAAAATCACCCTGACACAGCTGTTGCAAGCCGTGCTGGTGACTATTTCAATGACAATGTTGTGGCCCATTTTAGACAAATCGTAAAGGAACGGGAGGTACAGAGCTCTATGGACAGATTTGTTGTGCGACAGAGGTCCAGTGACTCTCAAGCTGGTCCTAGTGGCATTAAAAGAAGAAGGGAAGTAACCCCGGAAAAGGACTTGCTACCTCAAGTCGTAATGGAAGGGGATTCCCCTTCTAAACAGTAAGAAGATAATGCTCTCCCCTCCTCCCATCCCATCAATCATCACCGGATCTTCAATAAAAGTAAGTGTCATTTAATTGTGCATGCCTTTTTCAGTTTGTGTGTATTAAAATTAACATTTCATGTGGTAAAAAAAATTTTTTTTCATACTTTTGGGCGTCTTGCACGGATTAATTTGATTTCCATTATTTCTTATGGGGAAAATTCATTCGCATAACGATTATTTCGCATAACGATGAGCCCTCTTGCACGGATTAAAATCGTTAACCGGGGGTCCACTGTATTCCGATTGTATGCTTGGATGTTACCGCGGAGGCTGGCTGGTAAACAATGGCACGGGCGGCACATGTGAGGCTGGCTGAGGGCGCACATTGGACGCGTCTCGGACGAAAATCGGTGAGCGGGTTTTTAATCGGTATGCGCGGCAAAATTTTTGCGATTAAAGCAAGCGGTATGCGGATTAATCGCTATGTGATGCCATCGTTATGCAGGGGTCCACTGTATATATATATATATATATTATTATTTTTTTTTTTTTTTTTTCAACAAGTCGGCCGTCTCCCACCGAGGCAGGGTGACCCAAAAAAGAAAGAAAATCCCCAAAAAGAAAATACTTTCATCATCATTCAACACTTTCACTACACTCACATATTATCACTGTTTTTGTAGAGGTGCTCAGAATACAACAGTCTAGAAGCATACACATATAAAGATACACAACATATCCCTCCAAACTGCCAATATATATATATACAGTGGACCCCCGGTTAACGATTTTAATCCGTGCAAGAGGGGTAATCGTTATGCGAAATAATCGTTATGTGAATGAATTTTCCCCATAAGAAATAATGGAAATAAAATTAATCCGTGCAAGACACCCAAAAGTATGAAAAAAAAAAATTTTTACCACATGAAATGTTAATTTTAATACACACAAACTGAAAAAGGCATGCACACTTACATGACACTTACTTTTATTGAAGATCTGGTGATGATTGATGGGATGGGAGGAGGGGAGAGCATTATCTTCTTACTGTTTAGAAGGGGAATCCCCTTCCATTAGGACTTGAGGTAGCAAGTCCTTTTCCGGGGTTACTTCTGTCGCACAACAAATCTGTCCATAGAGCTCTGTACCTCCCGTTCCTTTACGATTTGTCTAAAATGGGCCACAACATTGTCATTGAAATAGTCACCAGCACGGCTTGCAACAGCTGTGTCAGGGTGATTTTCATCCATAAAGGTTTGCAGTTCAACCCACTGTGCACACATTTCCTTAATTTTTGAAGTAGGCACAATGGATTCCACAACTGGCATAGGCTTCTCAGGGTTAGCCCCAAACCCTTCAAAATCTTTCTTAATTTCCATACTAATTCTCACCCTTTTTACCACAGGGTTGGCACTAGAAGCTTTCTTGGGGCCCATGATCACTTATTTTCCAGAAACAGCACCGAAAACACTGTAATAATACGAAATATTCCGATTGTATGCTTGGATGTTATTGCGGAGGCTGGCTGGTAAACAATGCCACCGGCGGAACATGTGAGCGTGGCTCAGGCCGCACATTGGAAGCGTCTCGGACGAAAATCGGTAAGCGGGTTTTTAAGCGGTATGCGAGGCAAAATTTTTGCAATTAAAGTAAGCGGTATGCGAAATAATCGCTATGTGATGCCATCGTTATGCGGGGGTCCACTGTATATATATATAATTTACCCAGTAAGTGTATAACAAGTGAATAAATAATTTGAATGGATCTTATCATTAAATTTTGTTTCCTTCACAGAAATTCCCTCTAAAAATCACCTATACATATAAATAAATCTTGCATGTGATTTAATTGTAATTAAATCTTATTTTTCCTTATTTTCTCTATGGGGAAGTGGAGAAGAATCCTCCCTCCGTAAGCCATGGGTGTCATAACATATAACTAAAATGTCACTTCTCCTGAATAAATAACTAAATGTAAAAAGAAGAAAGGCTTTTGGTTTCTTATTTTTCGGGCCACCCTGCCTTGGTGGGAGATGGCTGTTGTTTTAAAAAAATTCTATTTAATTATTAATGAAATATGATTAATATGTAATAACTTCCTAATTGCCAGGTAATTCTTGTATCAACATCTGGAGCAAGTGGCGTAGGAAGTGGCATGTATCAGCGTTCTCTCAGTGTTCCTGTTATGAAAAGTAGCACTGGAGCATCACCCACTGTGATGAGAGGTGTTCCCTCTGCAGGCAGTACAATACCAGCAAGTCAAATGCAGTCTGGTAAATTTCAGCTTTTTATTTTGTTATTTTAGTATTATCTTGTACTATTTAAAACCACGTTTTTTTATAAGAAAGTACTTGATTTGGAAATAAGAACAAAAGAATAGAGGAACACTGTAGTAGACATACTGGTCCGTGCTAGACAGATTCTACTTAGACTCAGCTCTTCTCATTTGTATATAACAGTAGTGCACCAACTTGCAAAATTAACACATTCCTGAAAATTTTTTGTTACTTTTGTGTTCTGCACTTAGAAGCTGTTTTCCCATAGATCCCATGTTTTAATCAGAGGTAAGAATGGAGGAGCACTGCAGTAGGCCTGCTGGCCTATGCTAGGCAGGTCCTCCTCAAATCCATCTCTCTTCACTCTTATATTGGTCTAACATTTTTAAAGCTATCATTTTAGTTCAGTGACTACTTGGCAGATTGTTAACTCATCTACAGCTTAAGTGTCAAACCAATAATCACTCATATCTTTTCTGAATCTGTTTTATTTTTAATACCCTGGCTGTCTCCCTCTGAGGCTAGGTGGTCCAATAAAGAAACGCTTTCGCTATCATTCACATTACCACTGTCTTGCCAGAGGCATACAGATATGACAGCTTAGATGTCACTCTGAGAAGTAAATATCCCAAACCTTTAGAGTGCAGGCGCTGTACTTCCCACATTTGGGACTCAAGTCTGGCTAACCACTTTCCCTGAATCCCTTCAAAGAATATTACCCTGCTCACACTCCAACAACTCATCAAGTCCCAAAAACCATTCATCTCCACTCATTCCTGTCTAACGTGCTCGCACGTTAATCCTTTTCTCCTTGTTTTTTCTTGGTTAGATATTCTTAGTACCCTGTTGATATCTCCTTTGTTTACATATTTATTTCATTTGGGGAAGTGGAAAAGAATCCTTCCTCTGTAAGCCATGTATGCTGTAAGAGACGAATAAAATGCCAGGAGAAAGGCGCTAGTAACCCTTTCTCCTCTATAAATTACTAAATGTAAAAGTAAGAAAAACTTTGTATTTCTTAACAAACCATACCACGAGTGGGGATAGAACCTGCGATCAGAGAGTCTCAAAGCTCCAGACCGTCGCGTTAGCCACTGGACCAGCTAACCACAATAAGATTCGTCCAACTAGGTATATTTCTACACCATAATGCGACGGTCTGGAGTTTTGAGACTCTCTGATCACGGGTTCTATCCCTGTCCGTGGTATGGTTTGCTTGCAATCGTTTCATTACGATTTCGTGAGTTTTGTATTTCTTCATTTCCTGGTCACCCTGTTAAGATTTTTTTTTTTTTTTTTTGCTTTTCAAAATAGTGCCGTACTCGTAAGAAATTTTATTTCTGATCATGCCACAGATTAAAGGTTAAAGTTTTAGAAGAAATTAGATCACACTGTTTCTTATTTAAAATAAATACAGTACTGCAATAATCAGCTCTTCAATATTTTTTCCTCAGGGAGCAATGTGGGCTCAGGAAGTATGATCGTACCTTCAACGTACTCTGGTGGTGGATCACTTGTGTCAGGAGGAATGCCTCCATCTGGTTAGTGATACAATTTACGTGGTTTAAATTTTTTATTATAATTGTATGCTTTTCAACACAATACACCTGCCGTATCCGACCGAGGCAGGGTGACTTAGTAATTTAGTAATTTATACAGGAGAAGGGGTTACTAGCCCCTCACTCTATAATTGTATACATTACTGTTTAATTTCTGGAGAATATTTATATATATATTTTGAAGTTGGAGATGGGAAGTACAGTGCCTGCACTCGAAAGGAGGGGTGAGGATGTTGGAGTTTGGTTGTCAGCACACTTTTGGCAAGACAGTGATTGAGTGACAGTGATTGTATTCCCTTTTTTTTGGGTCACCCAGTCTAAGTAGGAGATGGCCTGTGTGCTGAAAAAATATCAAGTTTGTTTATGTAAATTTTTTGCTTGATGAAAAATCAGAAACAACCTTTCATTGACTACCTCGAAAACCTTTGCAGTAAGACTCTTATTGTTTAGGAAGCCATGAGAGCCCTAACATTTCTTCCTTATGTGGCTAAGAGCCGGTTATTAATTAGTTGGACTATGAAAGGGTCACACTGATCTTATGAGCATCTGCCCCGATATGTTGAAATCTCTTCATTCTGTACTTATTGTTTTAGTTACAGCGTGATATGACCTATATCAGTATAAACAAAAAGGAGTCTCACCAGAATAACTCTTGAAGGCCACCCTTCTTTTAGGTCTACATGGGCATCTTAAGTCCTGGCATTGGTGTATCCACAAGTATAAATTTGAACCATTTTCGGTCATTGATTACATAGAGGATGTCTGGGTATGTCAAATGTGAAATCTTGTTTGATAAGGCATGAATCATATGTTCAGTACCTTTTCTTCCTAGCAGGAGCCTGGAAATTTACTGTCAAAATAGTTCCTAATTTAAATATTGTAATGGAATGTCATGCAGTATTACACTGAAATACATACTTTTTTTTTTTTTACCACACTGAAGGAAGGGTGGGGGATATTACAGTTCAGAGAGCCATATGAATTGGTATCTTCCCACTTCTGGCAAGACTGCTGTTGATTGAGCAATGGTGAATGCGTATTTTTTGGGGGGTTATCCTACATAGGTTGGAAACGGCTGGCCTATTAAAAAAACAACTTTTTTTTTTACTTTATGTAAATATTTACAATAATATCTTTTGTGTCAACAGGAACGTACGTAAACAGAATGAGGCCAAGAATTCCTTCTGGTGCCCTGCCTCCTAGGCCTCGTCAGCGATCCAATTCTCTTGTTCTTCAGGCTGAAGCAGGAATGCCACAGAGAGGTAAAATTTTCTTTGTTATATGCAAGTAAATTTAATATGAAAGATTATCATATGCAAAATATTATGACAGGCAATATAAATACTAATGCTAAATTTTAGATTTAACTAAAAATTTGATGTTTTTATTTTGGTTCTGGTCTCGTAAATGCAAGCTTTTCGTATTTACTGTTTAATTTCTTTTTGCCTAGTCATCTAAGGCCTATGTAAAAATATTAGGTTTTTTTAAATTTAATCCTGCTATTCTTCGAAAATAATTTAAACCTTTTAATGAATATTGAATACTGTACTGCAGTTGACCCAGCGTTGATCTGTTTGTCTCTTAGTTGCATTCAGTCCTCATGATTTTTCATAACTAATGTGCTTCTCAAAACATGGAAGCTTATCAAATAATTTATTTTCAAATTTAGATGCTCAAAGATTTTTTTAACCTCAACAGTCATGTTCCACCAATACAGGGTGACCCATCCCTCCTTCAGCATGCAGGCATTGCCCTTCCCACCTCTAGGACTCGAGTCCAACTGGTTTTCTTGAATCCCTTCATAAAGTTACTTTCCTCACACATTATTGTTATTATTAGTTTTTTTAATTTAACATTAGTTGTTATTATTATTATTATTGTTATTTTGCATTTTATTGGTATTTATGGTGTGTAATTTTGTCAGGTGTGGAGTCAGGTGCAGGTAGTGGAGGGAGCAGTATGAGCTCTGGTAGTCACATGAGTTCTGTGCCCTCATTTACTGGGAGTCCATCTGGCATGGTAGCACCATCTACAGGTCCTCATGGTATGCCACCAGGCCATTTGATGACTCATCAAACTATTCAGGTTAGTAGCTTTATAAATTATTTACTGGTACATGCTGTGTACTTGGGCCCAAGCCCAAATTTGGTGCACTACCAATGTGGCAATGCCACATTTCTAGTTTTGCATATACAGTGGACCCCCGCATAACGATCACCTCCGAATGCGACCAATTATGTAAGTGTATTTGTGTGAGTGCGTTTGTACGTGAATGTTTGGGGGTCTGAAATAGACTAATTTACTTCACAATATTCCTTATGGGAACAAATTCGGTCAGTACTGGCACCTGAACATACTTCTAGATTGAAAAAATATCGTTAACCGGGGGTCCACTGTATTGTACAGTGGACCCTCACCTAACGATATTAATTGGTACCCGAGAACGAATATCGTTAGGCGAGTTTTTTAGCGTTAGCCGAGGCAAAAGTTAGCGTTAAAATGTATCGTTAGGCGAATTTAACGTTATGCAATGCGTTCGTTAGGCGAGAGTCCACTGTATTTTGAAACTTTTTAAATAAAGAGGACCTTAGGAGGAGATCAAAGTGTATTGCTTCTAAAATCTTTCTGTTTGTCTCTTATGGGTTTACTCAAACATTAATTAATAAGCTCATATATGATTATTTACAGGTTAGACCAAGCACACCAGTTGCTACAGGGAAAGCTGCAATACAGATTCGTCAGGAAGGAAGTAAGAAAATCTTGAAATTGATGTTTTGTTGATGCCTATATTTCTGATATTTAAAAAAAAAAATTAATATTTATCATATATATTATGCATGAATATGTTTGTAAAAGAATTGCGAATTTCTTTGCATGAGGATTTTGCAGCTTAAATTTGAATCATTATTGCTTTGTACTTTTAATGTAAATAATGAATCATCTTAGCAGTAAACAGAGTAAAAGTGAACTGTCAGCAATTAAAACAAAAAATTATGTTACTGCTGGTTATGCTATTTCTGTTTGTATCCACCTGAAATAATCTTTAGAAGGTTCATCTCTACTTTCTTAGGCTGGTCCAAGCTTTTGGAATTTTCTTTGGATAAGCTAGCATATCAAGAACATTTTAGCTTTGGCACATTTTTTTATTAAAGCATCACATTCATTTTACTTTATGCTAGGATATCTCTGCACTCATGTTTTGTTCGGAAAACTGAATTGAACCAGTTCTTACATATTATATCTCTCATTCTACAGCAGGATTCGAACCTGCACACTCTGCATCAAAGCACACAGTACTTTTGATCCCATATCTGGGGTCTGGCAGTGTGACTAAAGTACTGTGTACTTTGATGCAGAGTGTGCAGCTTCGAATCTTGCTGTGGACTGAGTGATAACGTTTGTAAGTAATTTCACTCGTTTGCGAACTGTTTAGCATCCTGCACACCTCTGAATGTAACTTGTGTAATCTTTCCTTGTAGCTCAAGTATTGCTACTTCTGTACTAGTCTGGAGGTATACCTTTGAAATTTTCTTGAGCTTACCTTTGTATGGGGCTAGGTAAGAGTTCCATACTGGTTCACGAAATCATAATAACACGATTGCAAACAAACCAGGGAACGGATGGGGCTTGAGCCCATGGCAAGTGAGTTTTAGGACTCTCACGGCATGGGTTCAAGTCCCATCTATTCCGTGATTAGTTCCATACTGTTGCTGTGTCCTCAAGGTATGGTTGTGCATGGATGGAGAAGAAGGGTTTCTTACATTTTCTAAATACTATTCTTAAATTTGACAGTCTCTCATATATTGTTGATGTCATTCTGTTTATGGACAAAGGGAGGTCAAAATATACAGTAGTCTTAACTTCTTTTTAAATTTCCCTACATGAGTTTGTATCATGCTGTATAACTTTTAGATTAGGAAATATAATAAATAACAGGTAGACAAATATTATAATGTTTTTATTTAGCATTTTAGTAGCTTGTAAAAGGCTTAATTGGATGTAAAATCTTGAATAAGTCCTCTTAATCCCTTGCTAGCATCAGGAGCCAAGATCATCACTCACTCGGTGGGAGGTAGTGGAGGCGGGATTGGGGTTTCCAGCAGCAATCCCAGTACTGTGTGCAGCAGCAGCAGCAGCAGTAGCAGCAGCAACAACAGCAGCAGCAGCAGCAGCAGTGTGGGTATGGGTCCAAATGCTCCAGGACGGCTAATGGGGCGGACTCCACTCTTACCACCCAGCTCGCCACAAGGGACTGGTGGGCCACTTTATGTGGTCACCACTAACTCCGGCACCATCACTGTTGTCACTCGCACTGTTGCTGCTGGTCAGGGTAGGAAATTTACGCAGATTCATTATGCAAATTAGTTAAGAATGAGTATTGCAAATAATTTTGTTAACCTTTTTATAGATAATATTACCACACTAATGTGGCTTTGGAGGTTGAAATAATAAAGTCAGCATCTGAATTTTGGTGGTAAAAGAACTTAAAACACTTTATACTTCTTTCAACAAGCCAGCTGTATCCCACCGAGGCAGGGTGACCCAAAAAGAAAAACAAAATTCTCTCTTTTTAACTTTAGGAATGTATACAGGAGAAGGAGTTAACACTTTATACATAAAGTGAAAAATAAATTTTATTATCAGTTTAGTAAACCCTTGATATAATGGACTAATGCTGGATTCTCCAAATGTCCATTAAATCAGAATAATGTTCAAGAGTTCACAAAAAAATACTGTAGTACTCTTGTATAACTAATATAATACTGTACATACAATTCACAAATACGCTTTGATAAACCTTGAAAATAAATGAGTTAAAATTTATTTATCTGTGGCTTTTGTCTACTGTCATTTCAGAAGTCTGTTATATCGAGGTCCGTTATATGGATGGTTTACTGGTACATGTCTGGTTTATATTTTTACATTAGTGTTTTATGGCTTTTTTTTTTTCTTAATCAGAGTTCTGGTGTTGGCTTGTGTCACTACAATTAATTTAGGAATTAGTGTTTTTTTCTTTCTTTCTTTCAACACGCCGGCCGTGTCCCACCGAGGCGGGGTGGCCCAAAAGAAAAAACGAAAGTTTCTCCTTTTACATTTAGTAATATATACAGGAGAAGAGGTTACTAGCCCCTTGCTCCCGGCATTTTAGTCGCCTCTTACAACACGCATGGCTTACAGAGGAAGAATTCTGTTCCACTTCCCCATGGAGATAAGAGGAAATAAACAAGAATAAGAACTTGAAAGAAAATAGAAGAAAACCCAGAGGGGAGTGTATATATGTGCTTGTACATGTATGTGTAGTGTGACGTAAGTGTAAGTAGAAGTAGCAAGACATACCTGAAATCTTGCATGTTCATGAGACAGAAAAAAGGACACCAGCAATCCTACCATCATGTAAAACAATTACAGGCTTTCGTCTTACACTCACTTGGCAGGACAGTAGTACCTCCCTGGGCAGTTGCTGTCTACCAACCTACTACCTATGTAGTGTTTTTTCTTTCTTTCAACACACCGGCCGTATCCCACCGAGGCAGGGTGGCCCAAAAGGAAAAACGAAAGTTTCTCCTTTCAAATTTAGTAATATATACAGGAGAAGGGGTTACTAGCCCCTTGCTCCCGGCATTTCAGTCGCCTCTTACGACACGCATGGCTTACGGAGGAAGAATTCTGTTCCACTTCCCCATGGAGATAAGAGGAAATAAACAAGAACAAGAACTAGAAAGAAAATAGCAGAAAACCCAGAGGGGTGTGTATATATATATGCTTGTGTATGTGTAGTGTGACCTAAATGTAAGTAGAAGTAGCAAAACGTACCTGAAATCTTGCATGTTTATGAGACAGAAAAAAGGACACCAGCAATCCTACCATCATGTAAAACAATTACAGGCTTTCGTCTTACACTCACTTGGCAGGACAGTAGTACCTCCCTGGGCGGTTGCTGTCTACCAACCTACTACCTATGTAGTGTTTTTTATCCTCAGTTATTCTAATCTTCTTTCAACAAATCGGCCATATCCCACCTAGGCAGGGTGGCCCAAAAAGAAAAACAAAAGTTTCTCTTTTCAACTTTAGTAATATGTACAGAAGGGATTACTAGCTACTTGCTTCTGGCACCAGCAATCCTACCATCATTTAAAACAATTACAGGCTTCCTTTTTACACTCACTTGGCAGGATGGTAGTACCTCCCTGGGCAGTTGCTGTCTACCAACTTACTACCTATCATTCTATCATTCTAATATCTTTGTTTATTTAGTTTTGTTTTTAGGATTTTTTCTGTATTTCAAATTTCTGTATATTGGTTTAAGTGAACCACAGGAACACAATCTTATCAACTTAGTCTCACAGACTACCAGTTTCATAGTACTCTACCAGTTTTAGCTCAGTCTGGCCTTGTTTTGCTTTCCATTCTCTCAGATTCCCATTCTCTGTGCTGTAACAAGACTGTGCCAGCAGCTTGGACACATTCTGCAACTAGAAGTTATCAGTTTAGCACTTTCCATTTTGAATACAGGTTGACCATCACTAATCCAGCATCAGTTTTTTTTCTCATTATGCACTGCGTGCTTCAGAATTTGTTTTTATATTGTGCACATTTACCACAAAGACCTATTCTCTCATATGTAGGCCCAAAGTTACTGGTCACAGCTTATCTGAGTGAGCTGAGCTCATGGTGACTGACTGTGGCTTCAACGTCACCTTATCTTTTATGGACAATGTACGGTGTATGTGCTTTACACAACGAGAAGCATTTCTTTTACTCATTGTAACCATGGCTTGGGCTAAAAGTGAGCAGATTATAACAATAAATAGAGAAAAGCAAATTGGAATGACTTGTGCAGCAAGTAGCACTGCCAAATAGTAGCTGCAGGTTGGTGTGGCAGCCCTGGAAATTTTAAATTAGGCTAGCTGAAATTAGTGCCAGATTACTGATGGAACTGGATTACCGATTGCTGGATTAGTGATAGCCAACCTGTACTAATAATGAAGGGTTAGATGACATACCTAAATTAGACCATTGTCTGCATTAGGCCCATTTGTTCCTTTAGAGTAGAGAAGAGTAATAGATATACTCAGTGTTTTTCTTGCATACCTCATAGAAAATGAAGGCCTGACGAGTGTCCACAGGATGTGCCAGTTGCTTCATGATTCCACACTAGATGAGGGATGCAAGTATAAGACTGATCAAGGTTACTTATTGTCAAATGCAGCAGCTTGTAAAGATGCTCAAATGCAAACTGCCAATTAACCCACCAGCAAGGAAATTCTTTGAAGTTCTTATGTGATAGTTTCTCTGCCTTTATCGATATATTGTACAGTTGAAGGCAGCCTGTATATCACAGCCTTTAGTAGGTACACAAACTGTATGATGTGTATAGCCAGTCGTATGCAAAATGTATAGGTTTTTTTACTGATGGTGCCACCTCGTTGTTTAGTTCATTCCTCTCACCACCTTAATGTTATTATGGCTCATCTGTGTCTTTACCTGTCACCAATGTTCTCTGACTCCCTCTCTTATCTCAAACATTCTGTTCCTGTCCACTTAGTATCATCCTAGGAGTAGTTTGTCAGGGTCATGTTCCCTGGTCCCCTTCTGTAGTGAACCTCTTGTGAACCTATGGATCTTTTTTCATTTTTTTTTTTAATGTTCACTTGCAGACTCCATGCTGGTACTACATATTTCAAGTTGAGCCCTGGGTATGTTGTGTATAATGTCCTGAATGACTCTGTTTAGGTTCTGGAAAATTAATCATAGGTTAGTCTTGCATGTGCTACTGAAGTTAAATGATTGATATGTACTTCTGATGGTGTGCTTGTTGTAATGCTTATGTAATACCAGATATTTCTCCTTGCATGGTGTCTGCAGTGTTTCTCCTTCCAGGCTGTATTTTATGATTGCACTAGGGTATTTGGGTATAATGAATATTAAGTTTTGTGTGATTTGGCATGAAAGCAATTTTTAGGGCTTCCCTGTCTAGCAGGGAGGAGGGCCTGCAAAAGAGATCCTCTGCATTTGCTTTATAGCTGTTCAGATTATTTTAAATGATTTCCTAAAAATTGCCTACAAGTTAGTGATTGTGTGAATGATGTTGAAAGTGTTTCTTTTTTGGGTCACCCTGCCTCATTGGGAGATGTCCAATGTGTTGGAAAAAAAAAAAAGATTCATAATTCACCTATATAAGTGCTATGGCACTGTGAAGTGCATTTCTTGTTAGTGCTGCCACCTCTATTTTAGGATTCCTAGGGGGTCATCAAAACCAATGTGCCAAATTTTATATTTTGGAGAAAGAAAATTTTTTTCTGTATGTGTTGCGATAAACACACACATAATGATTCAGTTTGCTCCAAATTGTCCAAACTTCATGATTTTTTTACTGGATATATGTCATATCATCCCTATACAATGGTGAAAATTTGGTGGAAATTGGTTGAAAAAGCTACCAAAAGAAAAAAGTACTTTTTTTTGGCAGCACTTTTACATTGATGATGAAAACAAAGGCATATGTTAAACATTCCTGATTAATTGCTTTAACCCTTTCAGGGTCGACAGGCCCTGTCAGAGACTTGTTCTAAGGGTCGGCCAAATTTAAAAAAAAAAAAAAATTGTTTTTTCTTATAAAAAAAACAGAGTTTATTTTACTGAACATTATAGGCTAAAAAAATTTTTTTACCATCAATACTTATCGAGATATGGAGGCGTGAAGTTGATGAAAAAGGGGCACCGTGTGGCAACATCGCCGACTGCTGTCACCCGGTATTCTTTTATTTATTTTCTTATGTACTAATTTCTATTATTTTTTAATTTTTCTTTTTTCCAAGTAACTTTTATGGCCTGTGAGACCAGTATGATCAGTATTTTGTAAGTTATTTCTTTTTCAATACTACACAATAAGGGCATAAACACTGTTGTCATTGTTTTGTTTACAAAAAATATTTGCACAAACAAACGATATGAAATGTTGTTTATTACTATTTTTCTATATTTTATATACACATATACAGTCACAGGGAATGTTTCTAGAAGTTCTGCAGCCTGTGGAAGTCTTTGAAACATGGTGTCATGCACAGTGGTGTTTTACATTCTTCACACATAAAACGAGTGTCTCTGCGTTGTTGTGGGCGTTTTCTTGTATGTGCACAGACGTAACACCTCTTTTGAGCCTTCTTGAAAGCAGTAGCAGGCAGTTTTACCAGGAAGTGATCACCATGCTTCAAACGAGAAGGAAGTTGTTGAAAATTTGGTGGGCGGTCTATTGCAGGTGCTGTTCCTTGGTACTTGAATACTATTTGTCTGATGACAGACAATCAGAATTCGCCACATGGTGGTTTGTTTCTGGTCCTCATCTTATACATATTATAAGCATTCAGCATGGAAATGTCCAGAAGATGGAAAAAGAGTTTTATGTACCACTTTTAACTCTTGCGAACACAATCAGCAAACCCAATCTGCATGTCACATTTGTCCACTGAACGCATATTGAGGGTGTAGTCCATCACAGCTGCAGGTTTTAGAATGGGTTCATTGCTTTCTCTATGCTGCCTGCCAGTGTCTGCCATTTCATTAGGGTGAACTGATGACAACAGTGTGACATCTCGTTTGTCATGCCACTGAAATGCCATGATGTCATTGGCAGCAAACGCCTGCACCTCGCCTCTATGAGTGCCAGCGTCAAACCTGGGCATATGTTTCTGATTTGCACGCACTGTGCCACACACATCTGTCATGTTCACTCGCAAAAAATCACTGAGTGTGGGGCTTGTGTACCAGTTATCTGTATATAATATATGCCCCTTACCAAGATATGGTTCCATCATTGTTCTAACCACATCACCAGAGATGCCCAATAACTTCCTGGTATTTTGCAATGTATAACTTCCAGTGTACACAATAATAGCCAATACCAGACCACTGTAACAATTACAAAGCACAAACAACTTTATACCAAAGCGTTTTCTCTTGCTTGGTATGTACTGCTTGAAAGAGAGTCTTCCTTTGAACAGAATCAAAGACTCGTCAATTACAAGCTTCCTGAAGGGATAAAAATACATATTGAATTTCTCTTTCAGATACACAAATACATGCCTAATCTTATATAACCTGTCGTGTCTGTCAGGCCTGGTTTTGTCTGAGAAGTGAAGCATACGTAACATTAGCACAAATCGATTCACTGGCATTATATCACTGAAACCTGGGGTTGCAATCAGGCAGTCTGTTGACCAGTATGATTTCACACTGTGTTTATACACATGTGGCATAAGCATTATTGTGGCAAAGAAAAGATACATCTCAGCCACAGTTGTCTTCTTCCACTGGTGTAGACGTGATTTTGGTGAAAGTATTGTGTTTGCCATGGTGTACTCGTAGTATGTTTTGCTTTCCATGACAATACTTTCCATCAGGGGTTCGTCAAAGAATAACTTGAAACATTCCAGTTTACTGGCATTGTTCCCAAGTGTACAGGATGGCCGTATTCCACTTTGGCTGTCATCAAACTGGTGGGGATTTGGAACAAAATTGACAGCTTCCTGCCAATCCCAGGTGCGGTCTGCTGGTGGGTACTGGAAAATGACAGGTGATTGTGGTGGTTGTGGTTGTGGTTGTGGAGGTTGTGGTTGTGGAGGCTGGTGTGGTGGGTGGGTGGGGGATGGTGAGCTTTGTTGTAGATCAGCTGAGGCAGCGGCGTGGGTGGCAGCGTGGGTGGCAGCATGGTCCACTGCTGGTGCCTCACGGCCGGCACCACCACTGCCACCACCATGCACATTTTCCATCCCATTTGCAACACTATCATCATTTTCACTGTCTGTTCCTGTTGTACAGCCACGGGATGTACTCCGAGATGTACTCCTTTCCCTTGGAATAGCATATGGCACACTACCAGAGCGCATATATCGTCGTATATACTGACGCTTCACTGGGGAATATTCCACTTCACTATCACTACTGGAACTAGTTTGAAGAGCTTGTAGTTCATATTCACTATCACTATCATCACAAATGCTCACATCTGAGTCTGGAATTTGGGAAAATAGGAGTTTCCTCTTTGATTCTGGTACAACTGAACGTGAACAAGATGGCCCAGCACCAGAGGTGGAAGGCTGAGGGTTGTCTGGGTTTTTCTTTCTATTACCGATATTATGGTCATTAGTTCCGGTCAAAACCTCACCAAAACCTTGAAACTCATCTTCACTGGCACTTCCATCTGTATTAGAACTGTCACTGGGGAACAAAAGTGTCGCAATTCGCCAAGGAGTGAGGAACTTCTTACCGCGAGGCATGGTGGACATTGTTTACAAAGATGGTGTTCCCACAATGCACCACTGGGTCCCAAATTTTTTTCCTACTGCGCACACCCACCACACAGACCCATTCTATCACATCTAGGCCTACCAGCCTTTTCCCGCAAGATTTGACGGCGCTAGAATTTATGCTTACTAGTACATCAAAAACCCCTGCGCGTAAGCCGTACTAGTACGGCCGAAACCCTGAAAGGGTTAAATAGGATGCACACATTTTAATTGAATGACATTTGCATTTCACTGAGTTGATTTCATAAAAGAAATCAATATTAAAATTGGGTAAAAATAAAAACGTAGAGCTTAGAGTTTAAAAAATTGTGCGTCAAAATTCATCATGAATGTCATGTAAAAGAGCAAATTACGTCACAGAAGAAACAATTCTTAATTTCTGGAACACAAAAACAAGAAAAAACATGCAATTTCATTAATAAATAGCAGAGACAAAAGATTGAAATGTGAAAATATATCATTTGGCAAGAGGCCAGCTCTTATCTGGACACTCGCTCAGCAGTGAGGGCTGCAACCCTTCCTCCGCTTGCCACATGAACTGTCTCACCGATTCTATACGTTTATTTACAAAATATGTGTTTTTTGATACAAATATCCAGATTTTCATTGGATTTAATTAGGTTCATATACACTTTAGAAATCAAATATGCAAAAAGAACTAAATTAGCTGTAACCGACCTTACAAATGTCAGAGCGATGTGAAACTTGCATCAAAATGTAGCATCGCAATTCATTATTTTTAGAGCCATAAATCAGAAAATCTTAAATTGTGTTCCATACAGTGTTTCTACCTTAATGTGGCACCCTAAATAAGGCATTAAGTTTTAGGGCCTTGAGAATCCAGTAGGATTTTGTGAACATGTTAAATAGGAGTGAATGGAGACGAAAGGTTTTTAACCCTTTCAGGGTCGACAGGCCCTCTCAGAGACTTCTCAGGGTCGGTCAAATTTCAAAAAAAAAAAAATTATTTTTTCTTATGAAAAGATAGAGAATCTTTTCCCGATCATAATGACACCAAAAGTATGAAATTTGATGGAAAACTTATGGAATTATGCTCTCGCGAAGTTAGTGGTCTCAATGATGTTTACGCATTGGCGATTTTGCCCACTTTGAGCTCTATTTTCGGCCAATTCCAGTGTACTTGTTGACAAAAATCATAACTATTCCGCTAGAACTCCATTTTTTCTATCGAATGAGTACAAGAAACCACCCATTTACTGATTTCAACTATCCAATACAGTGGTCAGAATTTAGCAATTTTGCCAATTTCACACAAATTTCAAAAGATGCCAATTTCTGAGTAGGGTCCAGAATAAACAAGAAAGACATTCCTGGCACTAAAATAACATTTCCTCTGTTCATTAGTCACGTCCCCATGCCCCTCTTACATTCTTTTGCTTTCCACTTTGAATTTTTATTCTCACAAAAAAATAGAAGATTTACTGTTATACAGGCTACTGCATTGGTGTAGAAATGGTATAAATAATATCAGCGCACTTTTGAAAGAATATTAGACTCACCAGTTGACGTGTATTTGGACGCATAACATGATTTGTTTACTTTTGAAATTTGGTAAAAATCTAACATTTCTGCTACTTTGAGCTCAAATTCAAGGTACTTTTCTTTGTAAAACCAGTCAAAATCATCTCAATTTCTGTAATATGTCTTCCATTCTATAAAACGAGACCAGGAAAACTAGAATACAACAATAAATACCATACAGAAATACAGTGCAAAGTTGCTGTTTTAATCCAAAAACATGGTCAAAGTTTTTTTTCTCATTACGCACTGTGCACTGCAGGATTTTTTTATACCGCGCACACTGACCACATAGACCCATTCTTTCATATGTAGGCCTACCAGCTTTCACTAGATTTGAGGCGCTAGAATTTAGGCGTACTAGTACGTCAAAAACCCTGGTGCATAAGCTGTACTAGTACGGCCGAAACCCTGAAAGGGTTAATTTTTGTTCTGTTGAAATGTGAACATGGTAACATTTATGAAGGGATTCAGGTAAACCAGTTAGCTGGAATTAACCCTTTCAGGGTCCGTCCCGTAGATCTACGGCTTTACGGTGAGTGTCCAAACCGTAGATCTACGCCATGAGCTCAGCTCACTCTGATAAACTGTGAGTGGTACATTTGGGCCTAGATATGAGAGAATACATCTATGTGGTATGTGTGCACCACATAAAACATATCCTGCAGCACACTGTGTATAATGAGAGAAAAAAACTGAAATCATGATTTTTCGATTAAAACAGCGACTTTGCAGTGTTTTTTCGTATGTTTTTTATAATTGTATTTGCGATTTCTTGGTCTCATTTGATAGAATGGAAGACATATTACAGAAATAGAGATGATTTTGATTGGTTTTAGCACTGGAAATGGCTTGAAACTGAGCTCAAAGTAGCGGAAATGTTAAATTTTTGCCGATATTCAAGAGTAAACAAACGACCTCACACATCTAATACACGTCAGCTGGTGGGTCTAATATACATTCACAAATATGGTGATGATATTTATACAATTATTACAGTATTGCATAACAGTAAATCTTCTATTTTTTGGTGTGAATAAAAATTCATTATGTGAATAAAAAATCAAAATGGAATTTATTTGTAAAGCCTCAAAATGTAACTAATGAACAGAAAAAATGTTAGTTTAGTTCCAGGAATACCTACATTGTTTATTCTGGAGCCTATTTTGAAATTGGAATATTTTGAACTTTGTGTTAAATTGGCCAAATTAACAATTTCCGATCACTTTATTTTGTAGTTGAAACAGTTGACTTGGCGATTTCTTGTGCTCAATCGATAGAATAGAAGTAATACTAGTGAAATAGCTAAGAATTTGGTTGATTGGAATAATGTAATTGGCCTAAAATGGGAGTCAAAGTCGGCAAAATCGCCGATTCGTAAATATCGCTGACACATCAAAATTCGCGAGAGCATAATTTCGTCTATTTTCCACCAAATTTCATACTTTTTGTTTTATTACCTTCACAAAAAGATTCTCTACGATTTCATAAGAAAAAATAAAATTTTTTTTTTTTTGAAAATTCTTGGACACTGGTGCGTGACTTCAGATTTTGGCCTTGGACCCTGAAAGGGTTATTAAAGAGTCCTGGGTGTGGGAAGGGTAGTGCCTGCAGTTTGAAGAAGAGGTAGGGATGGTGCAGGTGGAGATAATCTGAATTATGATGTCAGCACACCATTTATGACAAGACATTAAATAAATGATGGTGATTTTTTTTTTTTTGGGGTGGGGAGGAGATTGCCCTTGTGGTAAAAAAAAAATTATACAGTATATGTTAGCCAGATTTGAGTCCTGGAAATGGGAAGTACGATGCCTGCACTTCAAAGTGGGTTTGGGATATTGGCAGTGTGGAGGGACATCTAAACTGTTGTATCTGAGTGCCTCAGCAAAGACATTGATTATGTATGAGTGATGGTGAAAGTGTTGAATGGTGATGAAAGTTTATTTTCTTTCTTTTTGAGTCATCCTGCCTCGGTAGGAAACGGCTGGCTTGTTAAAAAAAAAAAAAAGTTAATCCATTTTTTGGTAATGTGTTTGCCTCTGTAATTTTATGTGTTTTAAATTTTCAGGAACTGGTCCTAGAGTAGTGACAGTGAACACCATAAATGCACCAAAGGCTTCTGTCAGTGGAGTCCGAGCTCCAGCTCCAGCAACAGTAGTATCCGTTGGTTCAAAAACAATACAAACAGTAAGAGTAACACCTCAGGGTCCTGCCGGACTTCGACCAGTGCTGAGTGGTACAAAATCTAATGTAATTGTTGTACATAAAGGAGCCCCATCTCCTGGAACGAGACCCATGAATATTCAGGGAATCAGGGTGAGGTGCAAGTGTAATTGTATTCACAGTTTTGTCATCTAATTATTATATTTCCAGTTTCAGTTGCAAAATTTAGTACTGTATTACCCTCATTGTAATCTTTCCCTCCCATTCTCCAGTTGCTGTATAACCTATGTGGGCTTAATGCTTTCCCATGAATACAGTGATAATGCTGATACTGTATGGAATAAAAAATCATATAAATATTTAAAGGCTAGGGAATAAATAAAGCAAAAAATTTGTTCTTCAGGATGTACCCACAAAAATCACCATAGGAAAAAACCTTAGTGGAAGTTCCAGCTCAACTGTACTTCAGAAGCCTTTGCCTTTGTCTCGGGGGACCATTGGAGCCCCGAATGTCGTTCCTGTGAGCACACCTACATCTCAGGGCAATGTCATTGTGGTGGATTTGAGCCCTGAGAACAACAGTGTGAGCAACAACAATGCTCTGGCTGACATTCTGCAGGCCACAGGTATTCTGAGTGCTGGCGGACCAAGTAGTGTTGATAGTGGAAACATCCCTGCTGGTGGTGGTGGTGATGAAGTAGGCAGCAATGAGGGGGCAACCCCAAGAATCCCTCCTAGTTCGGTGCCATCTCTGTCTCGGACAGAATCCACTTCCACGAGTGTGGCACCAACCTCTCAATCTTCCATCACTACACACAGCCAGTCAATCAGTCAGTATCTTTTCCTTACATTGAAATGCCTAGAAGCATAACAGTGTATGACCCATAGCATTGAATTCCCAAGAAGAGTATGAGAAGTTCAGTCTGGCATATTCAGTCACATTATTATTTGCATATGTACTTAATATCTGCAAATTAGAGGTTCCCACTACCAATGTACTCCTTGGAAATATTATGCTACCAAATTCTTCTGCTATTATTTTAAATTCATTTATTTTATCAGCTGAGCAGTTCAGTACCTGGTGTACATCACAGATATCGGAGTATCTTTGTGGTATAATTTATGAAGTTTTTCCTTTCTCTGTATGTAGTTATCAGTCTTTATTTGAAAATGCCAATCAATAATTTTGACAAAACCTGTACTTATTTATTAAGAGGGCAAATTTAAGTACGTAAATACAGACTGATGCATACAGCATATCTTGTTACTTTGCATCTACTACTGGTTTGGGGCTCTTGATCCCAGGAATTGAAGCTACCCTTGACCCTTGGATTACACTTAATTAACCTCCACTTTCCTAGGCACTGTATGACCCCAATGGGTTTATTATTTTCTGTTGAATATTATTTGTCCTTACTTGAAATGTTTCTGCTGCATTTGAGAAGACTGATCTCAACCTTCGAAAATCGTACGCTGGAAGTAATCCAGCTTTTTGCTACATTACTTATCCATGAAGTGCCTCTAATGCTAGTATCATTGCTATTCTCCCCCTCATAGCCATAACTTTGTATCATTCTTAATACTTTTTTTTTTTTTTAAATTGCCATTATTTATTTGTAGTTGCAGGAGCAAACCTAAGCTCACGGTGTTCTGTCTTCAGGTTTAGTTGACTGTAATGTCTTTTCAAGTTTCCAGTGGTTGTAGTTTTTGCTACCTCCATTTGCAAAGAATTTTTTTGTTCTGCCACTAGAGCGAGGGGTGATGTGCTTGAAGTATTGTATATAAGTGGAAGACGAATATAAATGGAGGTGTAATTGGGGTTCTGAGGCTGTCCAACCAAGAAAGAACTCAAAGTAATGGATTCAAACTGGATAGGGATGTGGGAAAATGCTGGTTCACTGATAGTGATTAATGAATGGAACAGTCTCCCAAGGTTGGGTCAGTGAAGCTAAAACATTAGGTAGCTTCAAAAATTGGCCTGACAGATACATGAGGAAGAGGAATTGAATTTGAATGGATGTGCTGAGTGTGAGTTAGTAGGGTTATGTAAGCTGAGTAGTTTTAAGTAACTCTGAGTAGTTTTAAGATTAAGTTGGTGAGATAGGTGCAGTTCGAGAAGGATCTGCCAGATAAGGGTTAGTAGGCCTGCCCCAGTGTTCCTCCATTCTTATGTTCTTATCTCAACAGCTGCTTCTTGAATTATGATTTTCATACCATCACACCTAATCTCTTCACTCCTTATTTTATTGCAAAATATTTAAAATCCCACACTGATCTTAAACATAACATTTCCATTATGCCTTCAGCCCCCTGTTTGCTGCAGTATTCAAAAATACCTTCCCTGCCTACCACAACAGGTATTATGCACAGATAACCTGCACATAGGAGAAAGAAACTTATGATGACGTTTTGGTCTGACTTGGACCATTAACTAATCACATTACTAGTTAAGGGCCAAGTTGGACCGAAACATTGTCATGAGTTTTTCTCCTAGGTGCGGGTTATTTGTGTATTTCTCCAGTCACGGTATTGTGCCTTTTTATTCTTTACAACAGGTATTTTTAGTTAAAGGAATCTGAAACATGATTAATAGAAGGTGTCATAATAAATAATTAGTTGACTTATGGTAAATATTAGTTATTGCCAAAGTGCACAGAGCTGTTAATTCCTCAGTGAGCATAATACTACCATGTAAGCTCATGTTGTTTGCTGGTTTACCATTTTGAATGTTGGTTAATTAGTTGCATGAATTGAATTGCATTCGGTTGAGAGCTATAGAACAGTGCCTCCCAGCATACATGAGGGGGATTACCAATAGACCTCTGCCTCTCTTCAAGAAGGCGCTGGATAGGCACCTAAAGTCAGTACCTGACCAGCCAGGCTGTGGGTCATACATCAGTTTACATGTGGCCAGCAGTAACAGCTGGTTGATCAAACCCTGATCCTCCATGAGACCTGGTCTCAGACTGGGCCATGGGGGCATTGACCCCAGAAACTCTCTCTCCAGGTATCCTCCAGGTATTTCTTGTTCAGATAACTCAAGCAACTTCTGATGAATTTGAGGTTTCTTGTGTGTTCAGATAACACAGCTGTTGCTCAGGAACCTTTAGAGATCTTATCTTGCCATAAAATGTACCACTAAATTGATATGTCTAATGTTTGACCTGTTCTGATGAGATTTTCCAATGTCTCCTACACACATGAAATCTGTAACAAAAATTTGGATTTGTAACTGAAATATTGAAATTCAAAAAGTGGTCACCTCATGAACTATGGTACATTTTCTAAGAAGTTTGACATGCAAAAATTTTGGACTGAGACCTTACCAATATAAATGTTCTTTTTCTGTTGGGAACTGCCTTTTCATTCTTGGGAAATGAAGGAATTGGTAATTAGAAATTTAAAAAAATTGTATCTCTTCTTTTTTTTCCTGGTCAAAAAAATTGATTTTATATTGATCAGTCTTTTGAAAGAAAATATTTCTGCACATATACGGCCCTCTAGATTTATTTTGTTTTCAAATTAATTTATGTAACCTCTCCACTGTTGGATTTCTAGGCATTTTAATAAAGTTGAAAGATTACTTTATAATAGAACCATCCAGCTTCTTGCTACTAATCCCACTAACTTGGATTCCTTTTTTCATTATTAACAAAGTACAGGGTAAGTATTGTGCCAGCCTTTGTCTAATTATCCATTTATAAAGTAAAAATGCTTTTTACAATTTTTTTTAAATAATATTTATTAGTCTAGTCCAAGAGAGTATGTAGCAATTATTGTTTCTTTATGAGGGAAAACCCCCACCTTATGTGGGTCTTGATCACGTGGTGTTCAGCTCCGTGGCGGCTGTTAATTTATTTGAATTTAGCCTTTCACACATGCATTGAACGTTCCTCCATCATCATTACTATTGCACGTGTAATGTAAGTTAATAGGTGCTTTTAAGATACTATATAGAGTTGATTTTTATCCTTGCTGATCACAAAATTTGCTTAGAAATTTACGAGAGAGTAATTGGTTGAATCATCATCTTAGTATTATTTTGTTCATCAATCATTGCTGAAAAAAGGTTCCAAATTTTATGTGAGCAATAACCATGTAATCCATTTTTCTTTGGGAGTGATAGCATCTATATTTGGTGTTGTGTGTGAATTTTCTGACTACAGCCTCTCCTCACTTAACAACGGAGTTCTGCTCCTAAGACCATGTCGGTAAACGAATTCATCACTAAACAGGGAGCATACTATAATGGTAGTGGGTTTGTGTCATCCATCTGATATTGTTTTAGTGTCACCTTTTCACCATTTATAACATTTTTAGTATGTTTTTAAATGTTTATGCAGTAGTGTTATATATATTGTGATAAACAAAATAGCGGAAATCAGCTGTAATGTACATTATTTAGGTATGCATACCAGTCAGAGAGCCCACTGTAAGTCCAAGTCGTTGGTAAAACGAGTAGGTCGCTAAGTGAGGATAGGCTGTACTTATAATTTCACAACTTGAAATTTATGTATATTTTTTTAGCACCCTAGCTGTGTCCCACCGAAGTAGGGTGACCCAATGAAGGAAAAATATTGACCATCACTTATTCAATAGCTGTGTTTCCAGAGGTGTGCAACTATCACAGTTCACAGTTCAAATGACCCTCTGAAGTGCAATGTTCCCACTCCTTCCGGCCTCCTGGACTCCAGTATGGCTGACCATTTTTTCCTGAATTCCTTCATGAATGTTTGGATTCAAGGAAATTGGTTAGCTGTACTTCAGTCTGGCTAAAAGTTAGACATGATATACAAAATAATTTTGAGAAATATACAAAATAACCCGCACATAGGAGAAAGAAACTTATGATGTTCTGTTTTGACTTGGACCATTAACTAGTGTGTGACTAGTTAATAGTTCAAGTCACACCGAAATGTCATCATAAGTTTCTTTCTTCTATGTGCTGCTTATTTTGTGCATTGTTTTAGTCAAGGTATTGTGCCTTTTCTTTTGTAATTTGAGAAAATTGAAATAGCTTCACAAATAATGCCAATAACGGCAACAGAGGGTTTAAAAGTCATTTACGTATATCAGGAGGGGTAGTTGCAGTTTTTCATTTTTATTCAGTGTTAGAAATCTACACACAGTTCGAAAGATTGTTTTCTCTGCTTGATGTTACTTGCTACTAGCTTATGGCTGTGCTTCGTATTAATCAGTAATTTATGACTGTGCTTGCTGTTGCTAGTTCATGGCTGTGCTTTGTGTTAATCACTAGTTTATTGCTGTGTTTACTCGCTAGATCATGAAGCTTCAATATGCTAGTTAGAACTAGAGTACTGTATAGGGAAATAAGGATAATTACTCTGGCAATCTGATATGCTGTTCAGAGTGACAATATAATACTGTATATGATGATGGGTGAAATCAGGCTGCTTGATCATCTCACCTTACTAAGTTACTCATCTGAGCAAGTTAATCACCCGAGCAGGTTACTCTTCCGAGTTAGTCATTCATCTGAATGAGTTACTCATGAAATTGTGACATCATGATAGCAAACAATCCATGGAATGGGTGGTTTGTTTGCTATCCTGTTTGAGTTACTCACTTGAGTAACTATCAGGGTTTGAGTTACTCACCTGAGTAACTATCCGGGTTTGAGTTACTCACCTGAATAACTTTAATGCTTGAGTTACTTGTTCCCCAAGATATTTAATAAGTTACTAATAATTATTCTTAATTTTTTTTGTATTATAGTGTGTTACAATGTAGTAACAAATACAAAATTTGATTGCAAGCCATATAATACCTTGCAGAGATTTGTATTCATTTCTGTCAAGAAATAAATACACACCATATCTTTATTAACCCTGTGAATTTTGTTTAGTAGAAACAACTCTTACAGCCCAATCCAAATATATATCTAAGCCAAATATACACCCAATCCAAATATACACCCAATCCCAATACAGTAGGACCCCTGTATCCGGCAGGTCTGGTTACCATGGTTTCAATTATCTGCGGATTACCGTGTCCCAAAAATAACCCTCAATTTTGCTTAATAATGGCCCAAGAGTGCAAAAGTAGTGATGCTGACGGTTCTTCAAAGCCTAAGAGAAGCTGTAAAGTGCTTCCCATCAGTGAAAAAGTACTAATTCTTGACTTATTGTTCGTAATATATCAATTAAACTTTATCATAGGTATTTATATAAACAAAAAAATGACTTACATATAGGGTTCGCTACTATCCCTGGTTTTGGGTATCCCTGGTAGGTCTTGGAACGTACCCCACATGGATACGGGGGGACTACTGTATACATGGCTGAGAAATAAAATGCCGTACAGTATAGTAGAGGGCTGGTAGAGAAAGGTAATAGATATTCTGGGAGAAACTAAGTGTTTTTCTGGATCCCTTTCATTCTCTTCTCTGAGATTCTGGGTCTCGTATAGACCCTTGTGGGTTTAGAGCTTAGTTCTGGTTGTATTATTATCATTATAGGCCCACATTAGCACTAGAGTTGGAACACTTCCTGTGGTACAGTAATACGAATGTTAACACTTCCAAGGAAAAGAATGGATTTCATGGGCTAATATTCAAATTTGTATTTTTATGTAGAGTATTCCAGTTTTTAAAAATTATAATAATGCCATCATCTTTCTATGGAGTTTTCAGTGATGTTAAGTATATACAGTGGACCCCCGCTTTACGATCAGCTCCCAATGCGACCAATTATGTAAGTGTATTTATGTAAGTGCGTTTGTACGTGTATGTCTGGGGGTCTGAAATGGACTAATCTAATTCACAATATTCCTTATGGGAACAAATTTATTCAGTAATGGCACCTGAACATACTTCTGGAATGAAATAATATTGTAAACTGGGGGTCCACTGTATATACATATTGCTCTGAAACAGTTTAACTATTTTGAGAGTTCATGTACAGAGACTCCCCTACATACGAACATTCATGTTGCGAACTTTCAATAATACCAACACCATCTGTTTTATTAAATTTATATTTGCAAACTTTATTATAAACATTATAAACTTTATTTCATTTATAACACATGTTTTGTTTACTAGTGTACAGCATGTATTTTTCCTGTGTTCACGTATACTGTATATGTACATATGTTGGACTCAAACAAATGGACTTACGAACCACCGCTCGGAACCGAACCTCTTCGTAAGTAGGGGAAACTGTATTTGATTTGTATTTTTGAAGTAGAATGCTTATTCTTAAATTCTGCAGATTATTAAAGCCCTTTAACAATTTACAGTATTACAATACTACAGTGATTATAGTACTACAGTGAAATATTGTAGAATTACATGTGAAAATGATGTTAAAATGAGTGTACCATGCAAGGTTTCCGTGAAATTACTGTATGTTAGAGAAATGGTTTTGAAGTGAAATATATTGGTAAAATAGGGCAATGTAGTAGATGTTGCCAGTGTATGGAATAGGTAGTAGGTTACTACAACAGTAAAACCCTTTTCACAGAGAGTAAAACTCAGGTTAAGGTATTGTATGTAGGTGAGAGGAGGACTATTTTGCAGTAAAAGTAGGTCTTGGACACCAGGCAGGGAAGTGTGATGTCACCATGGTTGTTCAGTATGTTTATAGATAAGATTGTACAACATGTGAATTCTAGGGTGTTGGAGAGGTTTGAGATTGAAGGATGATGGACCTTATGCTAATTAGAAATTGTCACAGCTCTCTGTGAACCAGTTTTATTGGGAGAGTCTGAAGGAGGCAGAATTTAGTATCGTACCAGAATGTATTGATACCAACACGTTATATGGGTAGAAGGCATGGTTTTTAACATTACAGTGAGGAGGAGACTGAATGCAGTAGAGCTATCATGTGTAAGAAGAATTGTGGTGTGAATGTTATATGGAGTATTAGCACAGAAATTTGAAAACTGTGTGACAGTTTGGGTTGTTGAGGTTTGGCCATATAGAAAATATAAAGCAAAATAGGATGGTAAAGAGTGTGTAAAAACCCAAGATGGAGGGAAAGAGGTGTAGGGGTCATTCCTGAAGTGTTGGAGGAACCGAGGTGAAGGCTATTCTAAGTAGTCGAGGCTTGAGCTTCCAGCAAGAGTGTGAGAGAGAATTGTGTGTACATGTGTGTGTGTGTACATGTACACTCGCCTACTTGTACTCACCAAGTTGTGGTTGAAGGAGTTAATTCACAGCTCTTGGCCTTGCCTCTTCACTGGTCCCTACTAGGTCACTCTTCCTGCTCCATGAGCATCATACCTCTTCTTAAAGCTGTGTATGGATCCTGCCTCCATTACATCATTTCCCAGACCATTCCACTTCCTGACAACTCTGTGACTGAAGAAATACTTCCTAACATTCCCTTTATATAAAGGGAAGGGGACAAAAGAGATTGTAAAAATTATAGAGGAATAAGTTTACTGAGTATACCAGGAAAAGTGTACAGTAGGGTTATTATTGAAAGAATTAGAGGTAAGACAGAATGTAGAATTGTGGATGAGCAAGGAGGTTTCAGAGTGGGTAGGGGATGTGTAGATCAAGTGTTTTCATTGAAGCATATATGTGAACAGTATTTAGATAAATGTAGGGAAGTTTTTATTGCATTTATGGATTTAGAAAAGGCATATGATAGAGTGGATAGGGGAGCAATGTGGCAGATGTTGCAAGTTTATGGAATAGGAGGAAAGTTACTAAATGCTGTAAAGAGTTTTTATGAGGATAGTGAGGCTCAGGTTAGGGTGTGTAGAAGAGAGGGAGACTACTTCCCGGTAAAAGTAGGTCTTAGACAGGGATGTGTAATGTCACCATGGTTGTTTAATATATATATAGATGGGGTTGTAAAAGAAGTAAATGCTAGGGTGTTCGGGAGAGGGGTGGGATTAAATTATGAGGAATTAAATGCAAAATGGGAAGTGACACAGTTACTTTTTGCTGATGATACTGTGCTTATGGGAGATTCTAAAAAAAATTGTGAAGGTTAGTGGACGAATTTGGGAGTGTGTGTGAAGGTAGAAAGTTGAAAGTGAACATAGAAAAGAGTAAGGTGATGAGGGTGTCAAATGATTTAGATAAAGAAAAATTGGATATCAAATTGGGGAGGAGGAGTATGGAAGAAGTGAATGTTTTCAGATATTTGGGAGTTGACGTGTCGGCGGATGGATTTTTGAAGGATGAGATGAATCATAGAATTGATGAAGGAAAAAAGGTGAGTGGTGCATTGAGGTATATGTGGAGGCAAAAAATGTTATCTATGGAGGCAAAGAAGGGAATGTATGAAAGTGTAGTAGTACCAACACTCTTATATATGTGTGAAGCTTGGGTTGTAAATGCTGCAGCGAGGAGGCGGTTGGAGGCAGTGGAGATGCCCTATCTAAGGGCAATGTGTAATGTAAATATTATGTAGAAAATTCGGAGTGTGGAAATTAGGAGAAGGTGTGGAGTTAATAAAAGTATTAGTCAGAGGGCTGAAGAGGGTTTGTTGAGGTGGTTTGGTCATTTAGAGAGAATGGATCAAAGTAGAATGACATGGAGGGTGTATAAATCTGTCGGGAAAGGAAGGCAGGGTAGGGGTCGTCCTTGAAAAGGTTGGAGGGAGGAGGTAAAGGAGGTGTTGTGAACGAGGGGTTTGGACTTCCAGCAATCGTGCGTGAGCATGTTAGATAGAAGTGAATGGAGGCGAATGGTATTTGGGACCTGACGATCTGTTGGAGTGTGAGCAGGGTAATATGTAGTGAAGGGATTCAGGGAAACCGGTTATTTTATATAACCAGACTTGAGTCCTGGAAATGGGAAGTACAATGCCTGCACTCTAAAGGAGGGGTTTGGGATATTGGCAGTTTGGAGGGATGTATTGTGTATTTTTATATGTATATACTTCTAAATTGTTGTATTCTGGGCACCTCTGCAAAAACAGTGATTATGTGTGAGTGAGGTGAAAGTGTTGAATGATAATGAACGTATTTTCTTTTTGGGTATTTTCTTTCTTTTTGGGTCACCCTGCCTCGGTGGGAGACGGCTGACTTGTTGAAAAAAAAAAAAATCCCTGTGATTCATCTGAGTCTTCAACTTCCAACTGTGACCCCTTGTTGCTGTGTCCCATCTCTGGAACATTGTGTCTCTGTCCATCTTGTCAATTCCTCTCAGTATTTAATGTTTTTATCATATTCCCCATCTCTCTCCTGTCCTCCAGTGTCGTCAGGTCGATTTCCCTTAACCTCTCTTCGTAGGACATGCCCCTTAGCTCCGGGATTAATCTTGTTGCAAGCCTTTGCACATTCTCTAGTTTCCTTACATGCTTTGCTAGGTGTGGGTTCCAAACTGGTGCTGCATACTCCATTATAGGCCTAATGTACAAGGTGTATAGGGCCCTGAACAATTCCTTATTAAGATGTCGGAATGCTGTTCTTAGGTTTGCTAGGTGCCCGTATGCTGCAGCAGTTATTTGGTTGATGTGCACATCAGGAGATGTGCCCGGTATTGTGCTAACTCCAAGATCCTTTTCCTTGAGTGAGGTTTGTAGTCTCTGGCCCCCTAGACCGTATTCCATCTGAAGTCTTCTTTGCCCTTCCCCAGTCTTCATGACTTTGCACTTGGTGGGGTTAAACTCCAGGAACCAGTTGCTGGACCAGGCCTGCAGCCTGTCCAGACCCCTTTGTAGTTCTGTCTGGTCCTTGTCCAATTGAATTCTTCTCATCAATTTCACATCATCTGCAAACAGGGACACTTCTGAGTCTGTTCCTTCTATCATGTCGTTCACAAATACCAGAAACAGCACTGGTCCTAGGACTGACCCCTGTGGATCCTTGCTTGTCTCAGGTGTCCACTCTGACACCTTGCCATGTACCATGATTCGCTGTTATCTTCCTGACAGGTATTCATTCCCTGATGTAATACAGTGCCTTCCCTGTTATCCTTGCCTGGTCCTCCAGCTTTTGCACTAATCTCTTGTATGGAACTGTGTCAGATGCCTTCTTACTATCCAAGAAAATGCAGTCTACCCACCCCTCTCTTACCTTAGTGTTGTCACTCTGTCACAGAACTCCAGTAGGTTTGCGACACAGGATTTCCTGTCCCTAAAACTGTGCTGGCCGTCATTGACAAGCTCATTCGTTGCTAGGTGCTCCACCACTCTTCTGATAATCTTCTCCATGATTTTGTGTGTGTACTCACCTAGTTGAGGTTGCAGGGGTCGAGTCCTAGCTCGTGTGTATATGTGTGTGTGTGTGTGTGTGTGTGTACACCTAATTGTGGTTGCAGGGGTCGAGATACAGCTCCTGGCCCTGCCTCTTTACTGATCGCTACTAGGTCCTCTCTCTGCTTCCAGAGCTTTGTCATACCTCGTCTTAAAGCTATGTATGGTTCCTGCCTCCCCTACATCACTTGCTAGGCTATTCCACTTCCTGACGACTCTATGACTGAAGAAATACTTCCTAACATACCTATGACTCGTCTGAGTTTTCAGCTTCCAGTTGTGACCCCTTGTTTCTGTGTCCCCTCTCTGGAACAATCTGTCTCTGTCTACCTTATCTATTCCATGCAGTATCTTGTATGTCGTTATCATGTCTCCCCTGTCTTCCAATGTCGTCAGTCTGATTTCCCTCAACCTTTCTTCGTAGGACATCCCCCTGAGCTCCGGAACTAGCCTTGTTGCAAACCTTTGCACTTTCTCTAATTTCTTGACGTGTTTGCCCAGGTGTGGGTTCCAAACTGGAGCTGCATACTCCAGTATGGGCCTGATGTACACAGTGTACAGTGTCTTGAACGATTCCTTACTTAGGTATCAGAACGCTATTCTCAGGTTTGCCAGGCGTCCGTATGCTGCAGTAGTTATCTGGTTGATGTGTGCCTCTGGAGACATGCTCGGTGTTATGGTCACCCCAAGATCTTTCTCCTTGAGCGAGGTTTGCAGTCCTTGGCCACCTAGTCTATACTCTGTCTGCGGTCTTCTTTGCCCTTCTCTGATCTTCATGACTTTGCACTTGCCAGGGTTGAATTCAAGAAGCCAGTTGCTGGACCACGTGTCCAGCCTGTCCAGGTCTCTTTGAAGTCCTGCCTGGTCCTCATCTGATTTAATTCTCCTCATTAACTTCACATCATCTGCAAACAGGGACACCTCTGAGTCTATCCCTTCCATCATGTCATTCACATATACCAGAAATAGCACTGGTCCTAGGACCGACCCCTGTGGGACCCCACTCGTCACAAGTTCCCACTGTGATACCTCATCCCGTACCATGACTCGTTGTTGCCTCCCTGTCAGGTATTCTCTGGTCCATTGCAGTGCCCTTCCTGTTATACGTGCCTGATCCTCTAGTTTCTGCACTAGTCTCTTGTGAGGAACTGTGTCGAAGGCCTTCTTGCAGTCCAAGAAAATGCAATCAACCCACCCCTCTCTCTCGTGTTGCACTTCTGTAACTTTGTCATAAAACTCCAGGAGGTTTGTGACACAGGATTTGCCTTCCATTAATCCATGCTGGTTATCGTTTATAATCTTGCTCCGTTCCAGGTGCTCCACCACTCTCCTCCTGATAATCTTCTCCTTGGCTTTGTATACTATACAGGTCAGTGACACTAGTCTGTAATTTAGTGCCTCTTTTCTGTCTCCTTTTTTAAAAACGGGAACTACATTTGCGGCCTTCCATACCTCAGGTAGTTTCCCAGTTTCAAGGGATGTGTTGAAGATTGTGGTTAATGGCACACAGTATATCTGCTCCCTCCCTGAGGACCCATGGGGAGATGCTGTCCGGTCCCATTGCTTTTGATGTATCAAGGTCACTTAGCAGCTTCTTCACCTCCTCCTCAGTTGTGTGCATATCATCCAGCACCTGTTGGTCTATTCCCTGTTGGTGTCCCCCCTCTGTCCTGTCTTCCCAGAGTCCTTCCTGTCTCCACTGTGAATACTTCCTTAAATCTCCTGTTGAGCTCCTCGTGTGTGTGTACTCACCTAATTGTACTCGCCTAATTGTGGTTGCAGGGGTCGAGACTCTTCACTGATCGCTACTGGATCCTCTCTCTCTCTGCTTCCTGAGCTTTGTCATACCTCTTCTTAAAACTATGTATGGTTCCTGCCTCCACTACTTCACTTGCTAGGCTATTCCACTTGCTGACAACTCTATGACTGAAGAAATACTTCCTAACGTCCCTGTAACTCGTCTGAGTCTTCAGCTTCCAGTTGTGACCCTTTGTCCCTGTGTCCCCTCTCTGGAACATCCTATCTCTGTCCACCTTGTCTATTCCCCGCAGTATCTTGTATGTCGTTATCACGTCTCCCCTGACCCTTCTGTCCTCCAGTGTCGTCAGTCCGATTTCCCTTAACCTTTCCTCGTACGACATTCCCTTGAGCTCTGGGACTAGCCTTGTTGCAAACCTTTGTACTTTCTCTAACTTCTTGACGTGCTTGACCAGGTGTGGTTTCCAGACTGGTGCTGCATACTCCAGTATGGGCCTAACATACACAGTGTACAGTGTCTTGAACGATTCCTTATTAAGGTATCGGAGCGCTATTCTCAGGTTTGCCAGGCGCCCGTATGCTGCAGCGGTTATTTGGTTGATGTGTGCCTCCGGTGATGTGCTCGGTGTTATGGTCACCCCAAGGTCTTTCTCCCTGAGTGAGGTCTGTAGTCTTTGTCCACCTAGCCTATACTCTGTCTGCGGTCTTCTTTGCCCCTCCCCAATCTTCATGACTTTGCATTTGGCTGGATTGAATTCGAGAAGCCAGTTGCTGGACCACATGTCCAGCCTGTCCAGGTCTCTTTGCAGTCCTGCCTCATCCTCGTCCGATTTAATTCTTCTCATCAACTTCATGTCATCTGCGAACAGGGACACTTCAGAGTCTATTCCTTCCATCATGTCGTTCACATATATCAAAAATAGCACTGGTCCTAGAACTGACCCCTGTGGGACCCCGCTCGTAACAGGCGCCCACTGTGATATCTCTTCACGTACCATGACTCGTTGCTGCCTCCCTGTCAGGTATTCCCTTATCCATTGCAGTGCCCTCCCTTTTACGTGCGCCTGATCCTCCTGCTTCTGCACTAATCTCTTGTGGGGAACTGTGTCAAAGGCCTTCCTGCAGTCTAGGAAAACGCAATCTACCCACCCCTCTCTCTCGTGTCTTACTTCTGTTACCTTGTCATAAAACTCCAGGAGGTTTGTGATACAAGATTTGCCTTCCATGAACCCATGCTGGTTTTCATTTATAATCTTGTTCCTTTCCAGGTGTTCGACCACTCTCCTCCTGATAATCTTCTCCATGACTTTGCACACAATACATGTCAGAGACATAGGTCTGTAGTTTAGTGCCTCGTTTCTGTTTCCTTTCTTAAATATGGGGACTACATTAGCTGTCTTCCATTTCTCAGGTAGTTGCCCAGTTTCAAGGGATGTGTTGAAGATTGTGGTTAGAGGCACGCACAGCATCTCTGCTCCTTCTCTAAGGACCCATGGGGAGATGTTGTTCGGTCCCATCGCCTTTGAGGTGTCAAGGTCACTTAAGAGCTTCTTCACCTCCTCCTCAGTTGTTCGTATGTCATCCAACACTTGTTGGTATATTCCCTCTTGATGTTCCCTTCTGTGCTGTCTTCCCACAGCCCTTCCTGTCTCTACTGTAAAAACTTCCTTAAATCTCCTGTTCAGCTCCTCACATACCTCCTGATCATTTCTTGTGAGTTCTCCACCTTCTGTCCTTCATCTGATCACCTGGTCTTTGACTGTTGTCTTCCTCCTGATGTGGCTATACAACAGTTTCGGGTCAGTCTTGATTCTCGATGCTATGTCATTTTCATACTGTCGCTGGGCCTCCCTCCTTACCTGTGCGTACTCATTCCTGGCTCTGCGACTGATCTCCCTGTTTTCGTGTGTTCTCTGCCTTCTGTACTTCTTCCATTCTCTATTGCATTTTGTTTTTGCCTCCTTACACCGTCGGGTAAACCAGGGGCTCGTTCTGGTCTTTCCGTTGTTACTGTTGCCCTTGGGAATAAACCTTTCCACTGCCTCCTTGCATTTTGTTGTTACATATTCCATCATTTCATTTACTGGCCAGTTCTCTGTCCCACTGGACCTCCCGCAGGAAGTTCTTCAACCCTATGTAGTCCCCTCTTTTATAGTCAGGCTTTTCCCATTCAACTCCTGTTATTCTCTCCACTTGCAGCTCTACTATGTATTCAAAGCACAGAACCACGTGGTCGCTAGCTCCTAGGGGACTCTCATACTTGATGTCCTCAATATCTGAGCTGCCCAGGGTGAACACAAGGTCCAATCTTGCTGGTTCATCCTCCCCTCTCACTCTGGTAGTGTCCTTAACATGTTGGTGCATGAGGTTTTCCAGCACCACATCCAACATCCTGGCTCTCCATGTTTCGGGACCCCCATGTGGCTCCAGGTTTTCCCAGTCAATCTCCCTGTGGTTGAAATCCCCCATAACCAGCAACTTTGCTCTGCTGGAGTGAGCTCTTCTTGCCACCTCAGCAAGTGTGTCCACCATTGCTCTGTTGTTCTCTTCATATTCCTCTCTTGGCCTCCTGCAGTTCTGTGGTGGATTATACATCACTGCAATGACCACTTTGTGTTCCCCAGACTGAAGTGTACCTGCTATATAGTCTCTTTCTCCCATCTCATCTATTCCTTCCATTTTCTCGAATTGTGTGTGTGTGTGTGTGTGTGTGTGTGTGTGTGTGTGTGTGTGTGTGTGTGTGAGTGTGAGTGTGAGTGTGTGTGTGTGTGTGTGTGTGTGTGTGTGTGTGTGTGTGTGAGTGTGAGTGTGTGTGTGTGTGTGTGTGTGTGTGTGTGTGTGTGTGAGAGAGAGAGTGTGTGAGTGAGAGTGTGAGTGTGTGAGTGTGAAAGTGAGCATATGTGATCAGAATGAATGGTTTTTAGTGTTTGATTGGCTGTTGAAGTGTGAGTAGGGTAATGTTTATGGAGGGACTTGAGGATATTTCATGTCTTGGACTTGAATCCCAGAGATGAGAAGTATAATGCCCCACTCTAGAGGAAGGGTGAGGATGTTGCTGTTTGGAGGTTCATCTGAATTGTAATGTTTGCACATTTCTTCAAGACGTAATTGAATGATTGATGGATTTTTTTTTTTTTTTTTTTTTCAAGTCAGACATTGGTGGGAGATGGAACAGACACTTTAAAGATGTAGTAATATTTATATTATTGGCTAAGTATAGGGTAAGCAAAGGAGATCAGAAGTTAAGTTGAAACACCAAATTAGGGAGTGCATAAAAAAATTTTGGCTCATGAAATGAGAAGAACATTTCATATAAGTGATTTCAAAAGCCCTCTCGTTTGAAAACGCATCCATTGCTAAATACGATAATTAGCTTTAAGGCAGATATTCATCACGCCACTTTAAAGTGTTGTGGGCACCTGTCTACGAGATTGAAATGTACTAAGTAAGGCTTATCTAAGGTTCACAGGAAGCCTTGCATCTTTATATGTTAGTTTTTGAGAGGAGTGTTCATTTTCAAGGTTTCATCCAGTCATAATGACATGTTTACCACTGCCTTTCATGTTTTTTGTAAAGGTAATTTATTCCAGGGGAGTCATCATTATCAGCAACAAACAGTGGCACCTGCACAAGCAGTATATCTACAACAGCCAGTACAACCACCACTGCCGCCAATACGTCTACCACCACACTGGCAAATATAATGACTAACACGACTACGTCCTCTACCACTGTTACCATTCCTACCACCAACAGTAGTGGTGGCAACAGTAGTGGTGGTAATAGTAGTGAGGGTAGTGCTAGTACAGGAGGCAGTGGAGGCAGCAGTAGTGGCTGTGCTGTAGATGGTGAAGGAGAATGGCTCAATTTAGGGCTAGAAGGCGAAGACTCTCCTGGCCACAGCTTACCTGAGGGACAAATGCAAATGCTAGGTAAGGGTGAATACACTTGTGTAGGTATATTATAATTAGTAAACTCTCGATTCAATGGGCTAGTAGGAGATAAACAGGTGGCTGGTAATGGTGATTGGGGTGGATAGTGGTCACATTGTTTTGCTGTGATTGTAATAATGATGGACAGTTCTGTAACCAATTTTCTGGTTTGTGAATCATTTGACCGGGTGTTGTCATGATTTTTGCTGTCTTGCTTGCTCATAAGAAATCGATATGTACTCGTATTTCACTGGGCTAGTTTATTTCATATTTTTGGATTATTATTATATTCATGGGAAGCACTAAACCCATAGGGGCTCATGCAGCATCTTAGTTTAGGAGGTAATGAGGTAATGGGTTCTGTTCATCGATAAATTTAATAAAATATAATTTCTGTATCTTGCCACTGAAATGATTACACACTGAAGAATAGTGGTGGAGAATAGAGAATTAAAATTTTTATAATAATAATAATAATAATATCTTTATTTCTACAAGTACATGTACAAGGTATACAGGCCTAGCTGACATTAATGACATACTACTACATAGAAAGCTGGTTGTTATGCAGAGCATTTTGGGCAAATTAGGTCAGTTTTGTCCCAGGATGCAACCCACACCAGTCAACTAACACTCAGGTACCCATTTTACTGATGGGTGAACGTGGACAACCGATGAAAGGAAACCTGCCCATTGTTTCTACCCCTTTGCCGGGAATTGAACCCAGACCCCTCACCATGTGAAGCGAGAGCCTTTGCCAGTAGGCCACAGGGCACTGTAAGGAACTCTGGGGAATTTAGTTTAGAACACTAAAGATGTAAAGGTGCTCTAAATGTTTTAGATGTGTTGTGTATCTTTATACGTATATGCTTCTAAACTGTTGTATTCTGAGAACCTCTGCAAAAACAGTGATTATGTGTGAGTGTGGTGAAAGTGTTGAATGATGATGAAAGCATTTTCTTTTTGGAGATTTTCTTTCTTTTTTGGGTCACCCTGCCTCGGTGGGAGACGGCCAACTTGTTGGGAAAAAAAAAAAAATTGGCATCTTCTTTTAATGAATACAGATTATGCCAAAATAATTGTTACTATTTTGTAGGATTTGATATGGGTCCATACAAAGGGTAACTAAAGAGGGGACTTTTGTGTATAAAGCTCCTTAAATATGGAGAATAAAAAATAGGGGATGAGAAAATTTGGGAGTGCAATACACATTGTTAAAGAAACTTGTGTAAAGGAAGAAAATTCTTAGTGTTGGGCAATACCAAGTCATTAATTGGAAATAAGAAAAGTTATATGGGTTGCGGGGAATGAGAAGAACAAACACAAGTGAAATTAAAGCATATACAAGTAAAGAATGTTTTGGTAAGTGTAGAATGTGCTTTGTAAAGTTTTTTATGGTATCTGCATTATGCATACTATATTGTACCATCCTGTATCGAAATGTGTAATTTTTTTTACAAATGAAACATTTGAATTTTGAAATTTAAATTTGACTCCTGTAGTTTGAGGAGGATTTGCAATTTCTGAAATACTTTATATTATTGCTAGAAGTGGTCAGAAAAAGACAAATGTATGAGTAAAAGGCAAGGCAAGTTTGTGAATTTTGAAGTTTATTAACCCTTAAACTGTCCAAACGTAGGTCTGCGTTCACGTGCGTAGCGCTCCGAACTTTCTATTTTACATGCTTTCTCATGTAAAAAAAAAAAACGTAGATCTACGTTCAGAGTGTTATGCATGTGAACATAGATCTACGTTTGGACAGTTTAAGGGTTAAGTTGTCCAAAGAAACACACGTCTAGATGAGTGTCCAGGAATTTTTATGAAGTAATTTATCTTTAGGATGAAAGAAACCTTGATCAAGACTGATTATTCTGCCATGAATTTGTTATATAACTCTTTCCTGATATTACTAAAACCTTTTCAGAGGAGGCAGTGGAAATTTTAGGCCGTGGAGACAAAGAATCTGCTAGAAATCTTCTTCGCCAGGCTGGGATAGAATTATTAGATTCTCCAGGTGACATTGGCGAACATGGAGGGGTAAGGAAGTTCCTAGTTGCTGGTATTTAAGGGTATAACATTTGTTATCTTGCAAAATCAAGTTCTTAAAAATGCTTCATAATCATATGGTCATCTTCCACTAAGGCAAGTTGATCCATAAAATGTAATTCATTCACCATCATTCATTCAATAGTTATCTTGCCAGAAGTGTGCAGACATCACAGTTCAAATGACACCTTGATCTGCAACATTCCCATTCCTCTTTAACCCTTTGACTGTCGAGACTCCAAATCCTGAAGTGTCTTACTGTCGCAAAATATTTGAAAAAAAAGAAAAAATTCTTGTGAAATGATAGAGAATCTTTTCATGATGGTAATGACACCAAAAGTACAAAATTTGATGGAAAAATTATGGAATTACGCTCTTGCGAAGTTAGCGATCATGGCAATATATACGCATCAGCATTTTGGCCCACTTTGCGCCCTATTTTTTGGCCAATTCCATTGTTCCAGTCGATCAAACTCATAGCTATTTCTTTAGAACTTCATTTGTTCTGTCGATTGAATACAAGAAATAGCCCATTTACCAATTTCAACTACCCAATAAACTGGTCAGAAATTGGCAATTCGGCCAATTTCACGCAAATTAAAAAAGATGCCAGTTTCAGAATGGGTCCATATTAAACAATGCAGACATTCCTGGCACTAAAATAACATTTTCTCTGTTCATTAGTCATATCTCCAGGCCCCTCTTATATTACTCTTGTTTTCTATTTTGCATTTTTACTCTCACAAAAAAAATAGAAAGATTTACCATTATGCAGAATACTGCATTATTGTAATAGTTGTATAAATAATGTCAGCCCATTCGTAATTGCATATCAGACTGGCCAGTTGGACACATATTGGATGGTGACGTCATTTGTTTACTTTTGAACATCAGCAAAAATCGAACATTTCTGCTACTTTGAGCTCAATTTCAATGTCCTTTTCATCATGAAACTAATCAAAATCATCTCTATTTCTGTAATATGTCTTCCATTCTATCAAATGAGACCAAGAAAACGAGACTACAATCATATATACTATACAAAAATACACCTTAAGGTCTGCATTTAAATCCAAAAACACGGTCGGAGTTTTTTTTTCTCATGCATTGTGTGCTGCAGGATTTTTTTTATGCTGTGCACACTGACTACACAGACCCATTCTTTCACATGTGGGCCTACCAGCTTTCTCCCACTTGATTTGAAGCTGCTAGAGTTTTGGCGTATTAATACGTCAAAAACACTGGCTCGTAAGATGTATATTTACGACAAAAACAGTCAAAGAGTTAGCCCTTTCACTGTCGAGACCCTTGCTCACAAACTTGCTCTCAGTGTCAAAGAATTTAAAAAAAAATAAAAATTATTTTTTCTTATGAAATGATATGGAATCTGTTTCCAATGGTAATGATGCCAAAAGTACAACATTTGATTGAAAACTTACGGAATTACACTCTCGTGAAGTTATCTGTCTCGGCGATATACAGCCTCTCCTCACTTAGCAACATACTCGTTTACCGACACTGTCTCCTGCTAGATTTGAAACTGCTAGAAATTTGGAGTATTAATACGGCACCAACACTGGCTTGTAAGCCGTACTAATACGACACCAACAGTGAAAGCGTTAAAATATTCTGAAAAATTCCTCGTATTTCCTGGAATTTCATGTGGCTGAGTGCTTAAGTTATAGATTTTCAAATTTATTAGCAGCATTGTAATAATCTGTGATTTTTTTGCAAGCTCAGGCACTAGCATTAATGAATCACTTTAGAAAATTGGATATGTATTTCAGGTTGCTTTGGATCTGAAATATATTCTTAAAAACTACTAATTTTGGGTGCTTTCACACAAAAAAGCTTGTATTATGCACAACATTATGTACAGCGAAAAATAAAAATGGGTTTTTCAAAATGTTGTAATAGATTTTTTGCAATACTGTATTTACATACAAGGCATTGCTGATAGTAAGGGAAAACTCAGTAGCTTAAACCTTCAATTTGGGAGCTTTGACACCGGTAAAAGCCTCTTGATTCCAGGAATTGGAATTTTCTTGATATACCATCACCGTTGTTGTCAAGTGTGAGCTCAGAACTGCATCATTGATGTCTACATGTGACTGATTGATTAAGTAGAACATCTTAGTCACAGTCAACCCATTTCTGAATGTGTCACTTAATAGTTTAAGGAATCATTTTAAATATTCTTTAGGCTTATCAGTTTATCAACTTCTGTGTTCTCTTAATCAAGAAACTTCTCTTTAAAATCAAGCCATTTTATGACACTCTTTCTTCAGTGTGTAATAACATTATTCCATGATTGTGTATTGTAATACTGTAGATGCTTTGGAGAAGTTGTATTGTTTGTTGTGGGATATATCTTTCTGACTCCTCAGTATTGGATGAGCAGGCATATTAGAATGGTGAATGGAGACCAGTAGTTTTAATGGTGGCCCTTTGGTTCTTTATTTGTATACAAGCAATAATATATAGATGCAATGAAATATTTTTACCACAAGATCACTAATTAAGGATGTTAGGCAAAATTACAGTTAGTGGTAAAAATGATGTGCTTGCAGGAGGCAGCATCAATGGCCAGTCTGATGGCGGGATTAGCCAGTCAGCTTCCCGGTGGCCATATGGATGATGGATCTCTCGCTCCTGTAGGTGAACTGGATCCTGCAACTGGTCTTTTCTACAATCCCTCAAGCAGTAAGTTTATATTTCAGGATGTTTTTTCCTGATCAAACTCTATTATGATAGAAATTTATTAGGAAAATTGTTTAGGGAGAAAAGTATGACGTACTTTCAAGAGTAGAGTATTTTCAGTTACTGGGTGAAGAGATGCTAAAGGAGTGTGATAAGAAAGTATATGTTTTTGTATAGCCTGATAGATCAGGTGGTCACCAGAAAAGCCTGGTCTAGTTCATTCTCTGAGAATTATAACTTATTCCTTTTTCTATGCATAATGTTCGTACCATATACAGTTCTCAGACATGACATTTCCACTGCTTACAGCCTCCTCCTCCCTTCAGTGTTCAAACAGTATACCTCACACCATATAAAGTGTTGGCACCATTGTACTCTGATATATAATCTTTTTTTTTTTGCATCCTTTTTCCTTGCTTATTCCATATTTCACCATATTTTCTTAGACCCATCTACTCATCTACTCTGCAACTTTCTCCCTCCAATCTGATACCCAATTTTCCATTACTTAGACATACTTTTGTTTTTTCTTGTTCTTTTCTTTATTCACCCAAACTCCACCAACCTTTCATGAGATTTCTCTGAAAAGTACTATGATCAGCCAGAAACAGTTGTGATAACTCCCATTACATATATTACTTTTAAACCCATATCTCATCTCAGCAGGAATTCGCTAATTTTTACATTAAAATAAACAAAGTGACATCACACATCCTTATCCAAGGTCTATTTTACTTGAAAATACTCCCCTTCTCTCCTACATATCCAGACCTGAGCCTCACTTTCTTCATAAAATTTTTTTTATAACCTGACACCTGTTCTATATAACTGCAGAAATGAAATTGTGATTTATTTTGTCTAAGTAAATATAACTTTTGAGTGCAGGAAACTGGTTTTAACAAGAAGTATTCTATATATCTCAAATAACTTGTAAGACGAGGATAGTAAGAATTACAGTATACCGGTATTATGTTGCTGTTGTTGAGTTTCCAGGGCATCTATTTTAACATGTTGTATGAATTTTGTGAACCACATGTGACTTGTCAGTGTCTTGTCATGCCTTTTTTTTTATTCATGTTCCATATATCTTTTTTTTTTCTTTTTGCAGCTGAAAGTTCTTCTGATAGCAACAGTAATTCAGGTGAGGATAATTTCTTCTTTTACCTATTACATATTAATTGTTCTTCATTCATTATTCAAATATTTTGCAGTACAGGTGCTCCTTGCTTCATGCAGTTTATGTGTTCCAGGCAAATGACAGCTGTACTGAGCTCAATTAGATTGTCATCATTTCATGTTAGGGTTGTAAAAGTAGTGAAAGCTAGGGTGTTGGGAAGAGATGGGAATAAAATATGGATCTGATACAAAGTGAGAATTATCACAGTTGCTCTTTGCTGACAACACAGTTCTTTTGGGGGATTCTGAAGACAAGTTGCAAAGGTTGGTGGATGAATTTGGAAGGATAACACAAAAAGTCTAGGCAGTGATAGATTGAATATCAGATTGGAGACAGTATGGAGGAAGTGGATATATTTAGATATTTGGGAGCAGACATGTCAGCAGATGGGTCTGTGTAAGATGAGGTGAACTGTAGAATAGAGGAGGGGGGCAGGGAGTGAATTTATGTTGAAAAGAAGTTTATCTGTGGAAAAAACGAAGGGAATGTACCAGAGTATAGTGATACCAACACTTTTAAATTGGTGTGGGACATGGGTTTTGAATGTTGCAGCAAGGCGGCTAGAAGCACTGAAGATGCCATGATTGAGAGTGACGTGGGATGAGAGTATTGTGCAGAGAATTCAGAGTGTAAAAAATAGAAATTAGAAATTAGGGATTGTTAAGGTGGTTTGGGTGAGTAGAGGGGATGACAAAGAAGGTGTGTAAATGTAGGGTGGAAGGTATGAGGGGAGGAGGGCCTTCCTATGAATGGTTGGAAGGAGGGGGTAAAAGAAGCTTTGAGTTTTAGGGGCTTTATCATCCAGCAGGCTTATGTGAGTATGTTAGAGGTGAATAGAAATAAGTGGTTTTTTAGTGGATGCACCACAGGAGTGTGAGCAAGGTAGCTTTTATAGAGGGAAACTGCTTAATCAGACTTAAGTCTTGAGGTGGAATGGCAGTACTTGCACTCTGGAGTAGGGTGTGGGAAATGTTTCAGTTGGAAAGTAGTTTGAATTATGTTGTCAGCACATTTCTTGCAAGACAGTGAGTGGATGAATGATGGTGAATGTTTTTTCTTTGGGACACCCTGCCTCTGTAGGAGATGGCTATTGTGGCAAAAAGTAAAAATTAAGGATCTTTAGTACATTTTGTGAACAACACTGATCATGTACATCTTCTTTCAACAAACTGGCCATATCCCACCAAGGCCAGGGTGGCCCCAGAAAGAAAAACAAATTTCTTTTTTTAACTTTAGTAATGTATACAGAAGGGGTTACCAGTCCATTGCTCCTGGCATGTTAGTTGCCTCTTACAACATGCATGGCTTACGGAGGAAGAATTCTGTTCCACTTCCCCATGGAGATAAGAGGAAATAAACAAGAGCAAGAACTGATAAGAAAAGAAAACCCAGAGGGGTGTGTGTATATATATGCTTGTACATGCATGTGTAGTGTGGCCTAAGTGTAAGTAGAAGTAGCAAGACGTACCTGAAATCTTGCATTTTTTTTTTCTCGACAAATCGGCTGTATCCCACCGAGGCAGGGTGGCCCAAAAAGAAAAACAAAAGTTTCTCTTTTTAAATTTAGTACTTTATACAGGAGAAGGGGTTACTAGCCCCTTGCTCCTGGCGTTTTAGTTGCCTCTTACAACACGCATGGCTTACGGAGGATGAATTCTGTTCCACTTTCCCATGGAGATAAGAGGAAATAAACAAGAATACGAACTAGAAAGAAAATAGAAGAAAACCCAGAGGGGTGTGTAGATATATACTTGTACATGTATGTGTAGTGTGACCTAAGTGTAAGTAGAAGTAGCAAGACGTACCTGAAATCTTGCATGTTTGAGACAGAAAAAAGACACCAGCAATCTTCTTCTTCTTTCAACAAACCAGCCATATCCCACCGAGGCAGGGTGGCCCAAAAAGAAAAACAAAAGTTTCTCTTTTCAAATTTAGTAATTTATACAGGAGAAGGGGTTACTAGCCCCTTGCTCCCGGCATTTTAGTCGCTTCTTACAACACGCATGGCTTTCGGAGGAAGAATTCTGTTCCACTTCCCCATGGAGATAAGAGGAAATAAACAAGAACAAGAACTAGAAAGAAAATACCAGAAAACCCAGAGGGGTGTGTATATATGTGCTTGTACATGTATATGTAGTGTGACCTAAGTGTAAGTAGAAGTAGCAAGACGTACCTGAAATCTTGCATGTTTATGAGACAGAAAAAGGACACCAGCAATCCTACCATCATGTAAAACAATTACAGGCTTTCGTTTTACACTCACTTGGCAGGACGGTAGTACCTCCCTGGGTGGTTGCTGTCTACCAACATACTACCTAGAACCAGCGATCTTAACATTATATAAAATAATTACAGGCTTCCATTTTACACTCACTTGGCAGGATGGTAGCAACTCCCTGGGCAGTTGCTGTCTACCAACCTACTACCTAGGAATCAAGACGTTCGCATTTTATTATTAGGTCAACAAAAATTTATGTATTTCACTAAATTTTTATGAGTATTATGCACCTGTGTTTTTCTAGGCTAGAGAATGCACGGCTCACTTTTTCAATACGGGCTCACTTTTATACTTGTTATTTTCTTAGACAATTATAGTCATCTTTTCATAGGTGTTTTGTTCACTAAATCACTTCGTATTCATTCATAACCCAGTGTCATCACTGTACGTATTTCTTTCTTCTTTCAACAAACCAGCCGTATCCCACCGAGGCAGGGTGGCCCAAAAAGAAAAACAAAAGTTTCTTTTTAAATTTAGTAATTTATACAGGAGAAGGGGTATCTTGATGCTGGTGAAGGGCTTTTGATCCAAGAATTGTAGCTATCCTGCCATTCCCCATAACAAATATGTATTTGCTTAAACATCTACTGCATATTTCACAGTAACAGTCAGGCCACTGGTACACTTCGGTTGACTGACAAGTAGCAGCATCTCTGATTACATGCTGGCCATTTAGCTGGCTACAGACTTGATGTAACTCACAGGAAATATAGATTAAGATAGCTTTTCTTAGCACATCCATCATTTCTCATAAAAAGTAGTTTACCCAAAGACAGAAAGTCACCATCACTCTTTCTGCAGTTGTGTTTCCCAACAGTTATGGGCATTACAATTCACATGGCCTGTATGCTGGGTTTTAACATCATCCAACAACTTATAGAATTATTAAGGGTGTTAGTAAAGTGAATATTATTATAATCATAACCAAGTGCTAAACCCATAAGGGTCACACAACACTGCAGGGTAGGGTGTGCCAAAAGGTGTAATATGCCTGATCAGAGCTCAGCGAGGGTGAAGAGTATAACAGAGGTAGAGTTAGGGCAGTGAGGAGTGCTAAAGGAAATATAATCAGAGTTGGTGTAGTATATCTGTTGCTGACAAAAAAAATCAAAGAGAGAGAGAGTGCATGTGTCAAAGGTGGGGCCAGTAAAGCAAATAAAATCATCCCTTCCCATCATGTTCTTTTAACATGGGCCTTGCCACCTCTCTCTCCTCTCCATTAGTCTATCACCTAAATAAATGTCCTAATTCCACTTTTGTATCTCATTTAACTCCACCTCTCTCACTGTATGATCTCATTCAGCCTTGTCAAGCAGTGCTAAATGACCCTTATGACTTACCATCTCTTCTGCTAATACCAGTTTACTATGGCAGGGCTGTCCAACTTCTGATCAGGTAGGACCATCATTTCTACTAAAATTTTTATGACAGACAAGTCTGTATCTTGAGTGGATGAAAAATATTCACTTTTGATGATTATACTGAGTATACCAGGAAAAGTGTATGGTAGGGTTATAATTGAAAGAATTAAAGATAAGACAGAATGTAGGATTGCGGATGAGCAAGGAGGTTTCAGAATGGGTAGGGGGTGTGTAGATCAAGTGTTTACATTGAAGCATGTATGTGAATAGTATTTAGATAAAGGTAGGGAAGTTTTTATTGCGTTTATGGATTTAGAAAACGCATATGATAGAGTGGATAGGGGAGCAATGTGGCAGATGTTGCAAGTACTATATGGAATAGGTGGTAAGTTACTAAATGCTGTAAAGAGTTTTTATGAGGATAGTGAGGCTCAGGTTAGGGTGTGTAGAAGAGAGGGAGACTACTTCCCGGTAAAAGTAGGTCTTAGACAGGGATGTGTAATGTCACCATGGTTGTTTAATATATATATAGATGGGGTTGTAAAAGAAGTAAATGCTAGGGTGTTCGGGAGAGGGGTGGGATTAAATTATGGGGAATCAAATACAAAATGGGAATTGACACAGTTGCTTTTTGCTGATGATACTGTGCTTATGGGAGATTCTGAAGAAAAATTGAAAAGGTTAATGGATGAGTTTGGGAGTGTGTGTAAAGGTAGAAAGTTGAAAGTAAACATAGAAAAGAGTAAGGTGATGAGGGTATCAAATGATTTAGATGAAGAAAAATTGGATATCAAATTGGGGAGGAGGAGTATGGAAGAAGTGAATGTTTTCAGATACTTGGGAGTTGACTTGTTGGCAGATGGATTTATGAAGGATGAGGTTAATCATAGAATTGATGAAGGAAAAAACGTGAGTGTTGCATTGAGGTATATGTGGAGGCAAAAAACATTATCTATGGAGGCAAAGAAGGGAATGTATGAAAGTATAGTAGTACCAACACTCTTATATGGGTGTGAAGCTTGGGTTGTGAATGCAGCAGCGAGGAGGCAATTGGAGGCAGTGGAGATGTTCTGTCTAAGGGCAATGTGTGGTGTAAATATTATGTAGAAAATTCGGAGTGTGGAAATTAGGAGAAGGTGTGGAGTTAATAAAAGTATTCAGAGGGCTGAAGAGGGGTTGTTGAGGTGGTTTGGTCATTTAGAGAGAATGGATCAAAGTAGAATGACATGGAGGGTGTATAAATCTGTCGGGAAAGGAAGGCAGGGTAGGGGTCGTCCTCGAAAAGGTTGGAAGGAAGGGGTAAGGGAGGTTTTGTGGGCGAGGGGCTTGGACTATCAGCAGGCATGCATATGTGTGTGTGATAGGAGTGAATGGGGATGAATGGTATTTGGGACCTGACAATCTGTTGGAGTGTGAGCAGGGTAATATTTAGTATAGGGCAAGGAGGAATAACATCTTGTAGGAGTGAGGAAGAGCCAGTTGTGAGTGTGGGGGAAGTTCGTGAGGCAGTAGGTAAAATGAAAGGGGGTAAGGCAGCCGGGATTGATGGGATAAAGATAGAAATGTTAAAAGCAGGTGGGGATATAGTTTTGGAGTGGTTGGTGCAATTATTTAATAAATGTATGGAAGAGGGTAAGGTACCTAGGGATTGGCAGAGAGCATGCATAGTTCCTTTGTATAAAGGCAAAGGGGATAAAAGAGAGTGCAAAAATTATAGGGGGATAAGTCTGTTGAGTGTACCTGGTAAAGTGTATGGTAGAGTTATAATTGAAAGAATTAAGAGTAAGACGGAGAATAGGATAGCAGATGAACAAGGAGGCTTTAGGAAAGGTAGGGGGTGTGTGGACCAGGTGTTTACAGTGAAACATATAAGTGAACAGTATTTAGATAAGGCTAAAGAGGTCTTTGTGGCATTTATGGATTTGGAAAAGGCGTATGACAGGGTGGATAGGGGGGCAATGTGGCAGATGTTGCAAGTGTATGGTGTAGGAGGTAGGTTACTGAAAGCAGTGAAGAGTTTTTACGAGGATAGTGAGGCTCAAGTTAGAGTATGTAGGAAAGAGGGAAATTTTTTCCCAGTAAAAGTAGGCCTTAGACAAGGATGTGTGATGTCACCGTGGTTGTTTAATATATTTATAGATGGGGTTGTAAGAGAAGTAAATGCGAGGGTCTTGGCAAGAGGCGTGGAGTTAAAAGATAAAGAATCACACACAAAGTGGGAGTTGTCACAGCTGCTCTTTGCCGATGACACTGTGCTCTTGGGAGATTCTGAAGAGAAGTTGCAGAGATTGGTGGATGAATTTGGTAGGGTGTGCAAAAGAAGAAAATTAAAGGTGAATACAGGAAAGAGTAAGGTTATGAGGATAACAAAAAGATTAGGTGATGAAAGATTGAATATCAGATTGGAGGGAGAGAGTATGGAGGAGGTGAACGTATTCAGATATTTGGGAGTGGACGTGTCAGCGGATGGGTCTATGAAAGATGAGGTGAATCATAGAATTGATGAGGGAAAAAGAGTGAGTGGTGCACTTAGGAGTCTGTGGAGACAAAGAACTTTGTCCTTGGAGGCAAAGAGGGGAATGTATGAGAGTATAGTTTTACCAACGCTCTTATATGGGTGTGAAGCGTGGGTGATGAATGTTGCAGCGAGGAGAAGGCTGGAGGCAGTGGAGATGTCATGTCTGAGGGCAATGTGTGGTGTGAATATAATGCAGAGAATTCGTAGTTTGGAAGTTAGGAGGAGGTGCGGGATTACCAAAACTGTTGTCCAGAGGGCTGAGGAAGGGTTGTTGAGGTGGTTCGGACATGTAGAGAGAATGGAGCGAAACAGAATGACTTCAAGAGTGTATCAGTCTGTAGTGGAAGGAAGGCGGGGTAGGGGTCGGCCTAGGAAGGGTTGGAGGGAGGGGGTAAAGGAGGTTTTGTGTGCGAGGGGCTTGGACTTCCAGCAGGCATGCGTGAGCGTGTTTGATAGGAGTGAATGGAGACAAATGGTTTTTAATACTTGACGTGCTGTTGGAGTGTGAGCAAAGTAACATTTATGAAGGGATTCAGGGAAACCGGCAGGCCGGACTTGAGTCCTGGAGATGGGAAGTACAGTGCCTGCACTCTGAAGGAGGGGTGTTAATGTTGCAGTTTAAAAACTGTAGTGTAAAGCACCCTTCTGGCAAGACAGTGATGGAGTGAATGATGGTGAAAGTTTTTCTTTTTCGGGCCACCCTGCCTTGGTGGGAATCGGCCGGTGTGATAATAAAAAATAAAAAATATAATTCAGGAAAACCGGTTATTTTTATATAGCCGGACTTGAGTCCTGGAAATGGGAAGTATAGTGCCTGCACTCTAAAGGAGGGGTTTCAGGATATTAGCAGTCTGGAGGGATATGTTGTGTATCTTTATACGTATATGCTTCTAAACTGTTGTGTTCTGAGCACCTCTGCAAAAACAGTGATTATGTGTGAGGTGAAAGTGTTGAATGATGATGAAAGTATTTTCTTTTTGGGGATTTTCTTTCTTTTTGGGTCACCCTGCCTCGGTGGGAGACGTCCAACTTGTTAAAAAAAAAAATGGATTCATTTACATTGTCTGTATTCAGAGTGTACTACTTGTATTCCTTAATGTGTAATCCCCACATTCAAACCTAATATATACATTAGTGGCAGAAAAACTTTTCTTGTATTCTCAGATGCTAAATAATAATGAAAAATAAATAGATTTTCATGGAACATAAAAGATTTTAACCCATAGCAAACCAGTCCTAAAATCGGTAAGCCAGTGCTCTTACCAGTACTGGCTTACTGGTTTGGGCACTGACCTCCTAATTTTAGAACTAACTTGTCATGGGCTGGAATGCTGTTCCTTTTCTGAGTTGTTCACAATTGTTATTGTGGTTTTGGGAGTAAATAAAAAAAGATGATTTATAGTATCTTGGCTTGACCATATCAAAAGTCATCAAATTTGAAATGAAATTTGGTTGAAGCTGCAGCTTGTCCCGGATCATTATAAGTTAAGTGTTAATACGATGTCGTGAGCCAAGTTGAGTCTGCCTGTTAACCAGGTGATAACCAGTAATAATGTCGATGCAGTCTGTGTTGAGAAGTATTTGTATATTAATACACGGTGCTAAACCATGGGCATTCAGTGCAAGGAGTTGTGTAGGCTTTATCATCTGTTTGCTTATCTAATCTAGAGACAGATATGCTACCTAACTGTAGTTACCTTTGAGCATTTGACTGTATAGTGAGAGAGGTATGTATGATAGGCATGTTGTGCACAGTATTAGGGTCAGTTCAGGAAAACTATGTGTGAAAGCTTGAGGAAGGAAAAATAGTTTTGGAAGCTAGCCAGCTTAGGAAACGGATATAATCACTATCATGCAGAAAATAGTGTTAGGTTTGACAAAGGGGACACTTCTCTTGTGCTATTTAAACTGGTTGGAAAAGGAAGCATGCATTTCCACTAAGGAAAAGTAGAGAAGGAAATACAGTCAATACTCAAAGTACAGTGGTACCCCGAGTTTCGGCCATAATTCATTCCAGAAGGCTGTTTGAGTGCTGTTACAGAATGAATTTGTTCCCACAAGGAATAACGTTAATTAGATTAGTCTGTTTCAGACCCCAAAAATACACTTACAATAATGCACTTACACAATTGTTCAAGTTGGGAGCTGTACAAAACTCGGGGTACCACTGTATTAGTGATTTAAAGTGTATTAGCTTGAGGAAATGCAGGCTTAATATTATAAGGGGCTCCCTCAAGGAAGGTTCCTTGATGGTGAGGACCTCTTGATTCATGGAATTGACCATCACCTCTTTCTTGGATCAAATGGGATTGTTTCCTGTTACACCAGGCATGTACTAGTTTAGCAATCTCTCCAGTGAATGTAAATAATAATAATAATAATAATAATAATAATAAGGGCAAATAATGTTGACTCTGTGAATTAGAAACATCAGGAGGACAAAGTACAGTGGTTTTCACTGAAGAAGCAGGTTTAGGAGAGAAAATAATTCATTTAGCATGAGAGTTGACTGCTTTTATGAGAGTAGGGGAATAGCCAGTGGAACGTTATGAAGTCCATGAAAAGAAATTTCATAACCATGTAACTGATGATCACAGATGCAGAGAACATTGAAAATGAGAGAAACAAGATAATCTGACAGGCTGTGCATATTAGGGGAAAGTGATAAGAATATTCTGTACATGCCACTACACCTAGACTTGCAGTAAGCAGAGAATGAAAATGCAGCTATAGAGCAGTTAACATAAATTATTATAATAAGGGAGATGTGCTAAACATTAAAGGGTTCATACAGCACATGGGGAATGGGAGGCAGTTGAGTTGTTTTGAGGAGAGGGGAGGACTAGTTCACTTCCTTAGATCAAGAGCTTCTCACTAGCATGAGAACACCTTCCTTGAAGGAAACAGATACAAAGCACAGGGAAAGAAAGTAGGGAGTTAGATTAACAGCAATAAAGGGTTGGAAGAGTCATTAGGCCAGAGAGAAAGAGTTATATATAGTGAAGCCAAAGGGAAGGATGTATACTTGCAACTGAAAAATCAGTCATCTTAATTTCCAGTTTTTGGGCTTGAAAATAAATGATTGTCATAACAATTTAATTGAGGCAATAGGCTGTATGACCCATACAAGTTTAACACTTGTTTGCGAATATACCAGTAATATGGCAAGAAAATTCCAGTCAAAAAAAAATCTTTTATACATTTAAATATATATTTTTATAATTATTTTTCTTCATAATATAGAAAGTCATGCACTGGCTGCAGCTTGACCACCAGTGGGCAACTAGTTGGACAGTCCTGAACTACACCCTCACTACTAGTATGAAAGTTCTCATGCTCCTCAGGTTGGGAATCTGCAGCAGGTGTTTGATGTGTTACCATTTATTTTTGTTTCCATTATTTATACTTTTATGTAGATTATAATATTTGCTTTTTGTGGTAGGAATGCTTTCCATTTGTCTGCCTTATCTCTCGTGCTTATTCAGTGGCAATTTTCCCTCTCCCTCCACCGTGTTCTTCACTTGACAGTGATAATGCAATCTACCTTTGCAGATACGTTTGATGCCTTGGCTTGGGGACTGCAACATTTTTGGACTTGTGCACTGTGTTGCTATTTAAACCAAGTTCATTTTATTATTCATTTATTTGACTTAATATTTATTAAAGTAGCATTTCCTTTTATAATAATTTCTTATATTTAGTGCCTATATTGCTCTACCTAAATTATTTTTACCTGATAGCTTGCTTAACTGATTCTCTACTTTTAGCTGTGCATTCATTGACCATGGCAGTGAGGGAGGGAAGGAGAGGGATTCTGGGTTGCCACTTATTTATATAATGCAAAAGACATTACTATGAACTGCATGATTACACATAAAAAAGATATCTGCAAGAAATAATAGCACAAAAATCTGAGAGCTTTCATGTGTTTACACACAACTTTGGAGAAACAAGTTGCTATGAAGATGTGTGTGTGTGTAAATGGAGATTGTGTGAAAATGCTCAGGTGTAACATTTCTCTGGGAATTGGCAGAGTTCGAACCCATGGCAAGTCAGTCCTAATTGAGTGCTCACATGTTTATTGTAATAAAGTTGGTAGAATTACCGACAATATGTAAAGTAAAAGGACACAAGTGCAACTAATGTGACATTTATTGTGGCAACGTTTCGCTCTCCAGGAGCTTTATCAAGCCATTACATGGCTTGATAAAGCTCCTGGAGAGCGAAACGTTGCCACAATAAATGTCACATTAATTGCACTTGTGTCCTTTTACTTTACACATGTTTATTATTGTTTACTGTAGTATTTCTCATGCATATATTATTATTATTATAATAAAAAAGAAGCGCTAAGCCACTAGGGCTATACAGCGCTGCAGGGTAGGGAAGGAAGTGAGGGTATTGGGCGGGAGGAGGGATGATCAGTAGATTACAGAAAACAGAGGGGCAGGGGATAGTACGGGGGTAGAGGGTAGCAAGAGATTGAGGTAGAAAGGGCTGAAGGTATCAGAATTTGTGAAGTAAGTCAGTTGTTGTCAAAAAGTCAATGAGAGAGTCCGGATGAAAGGTGGGTCTATCAGCGAGAAGGGAAGGTAAAGAGAGAGCAGCGGAGCGAAGACGATGACGGAGGTAAATTCTGCGTGCTCGTTGATAAAGTGGGCAGTCCTACAGAATGTGGCTGACTGATAATGGAGCCTGGCAATTCTCACAGAGGAGCAGGGCGCCCCTCCGTGAGATATCCATGAGTAAGGCGAGTATGGCCAATGCGGAGACGGGAGAGAGTAGTCTCCCAACCTCAACACTGGTGATAAGAAGACGGCCAGTAACCTATACTCGGTTTAATAGATTGAAGTTTGTTACCGAGCATAGTAGACCAACGTTGTTGCCAACGGGTGTGAAGGTGGGAAGATATTGCAGCAAAATAGTCCGTAAATGGAATACCTCTGTATGAAACTGGTAGGTCATGTACTGCTGACCGTGCAGCAGTGTCTGCCTGTTCATTGCCCTGTGCGTCAACATGACCAGGGACCCAACAAAAAGCAATATCTTTATGCTGGGTAAAGATGCGGCGTAGCCAAAGTTGGATACGGAGGACTAAGGGGTGAGGTGTATCAAATTTCTGTATAGCCTGTAAAGCACTAAGGGAGTCTGAGACAACCACAAATGATGACACAGGCATAGATGCAATACGGATAAGTGCTGCAAGGGTGGCATACAATTCAGCAGTAAAAATACTAGCCGAAGATAGTAAATGCCCTCGTACGACGCTGTCTGGAAACAATGCTGCGAATCCTATGCCATCAGAAGACTTAGAGCCATCTGTGTACTCAGCAATGGCATGAGAATGAGAGTGGAAGTGGTCAAGAAAAAGAGAGCGGGAAGCGACCGTAGACAGTTGGGCTTTCGAGCAAGGGAGAGAGAAAGAAGAGACTCGAACAGCTGGAACTTCCCAGGGGGGGTAGGGAAAAGTGAGATGCTACATGAACATAGAAAGGTGGTAATTGAAGAGAAGACGAGAGCGAATGAAGGCGAAGAGAGAAGGGGCGGAGTAAACAGGGGCGGCGAACAAATAATGAATGTCTACTAATATCAGTGACCATTCTATAAATGGAAGGATTGCGGAGATCATGAGAGCGTACATAATAGCGAAGGCAGTGGGCATCATGGTGATCGGATAAGGATGGAACGTTTGTTTCTGCATAGAGGCTCTCAACAGAGGAAGAGCGAAAAGCACCAAAGCATAAACGTAATCCTTGGTGATGAATGGGGTTAAGGCTAGAGAGAGTAGCAGGAGATGCCACTGAATAGATCTGGTCACCATAATCAAGTTTCGATAAAATGAGGGTGGAATGTAGGCGAAGGAGGGTTCGACAATCAGCTCCCCATGAAAGATGAGCAAGGGTTTTAAGAAGGTTCAGCCGGCTGCGACAAGTTCTCATGCATATAATAATTCCAAATTCAAAATCTACCTTAGATTGAGAAAACAGGTAACCATTTACAGGCTTTCTTAGAAGACAGGCTGGATTTTGGATTACACTCCTGTTCCTACATTAGTACAAAGGGCAATTTCATATTTTTTATTGCATTCATTCTTTTCTCTATCTTCATCATATCCTTTAAGAGAAGTACCTTTATGGTAGTGCAAGGCATGACCTTTATGGGTTTAATTATTATACTCATGGGGAGTGTTAAGCCCATAGGGGGTTATACAGCACCCAGGGAAATGGGAGGTATTAAGCATCACTCATTCTCTTCCTACTGCCCCTGTCCTTGAAGACCAAAAGTCACAACATTGTGGTTAGAATAGTTCACAAATAATTCTCACTTTCAAGAAGAAACTCTTGACAATGCTTTAATCTCTCCTGAACCACTGTAAGTCTCTCAATAATGGTTTAGGACTGACTGAAATATCAAGAGTTTCTTCTTGAATGTATAGGTTATTTGTGAGTTTGTCTTAGTTGTTGGCACTTTTTGCCAGCCAACCAACTTTGATATTTTTATTTATTATCACACCGGCCGATTCCCACCAAGGCAGGGTGGCCCGAAAAAGAAAAACTTTCACCATCATTCACTCCATCACTGTCTTGCCAGAAGGGTGCTTTACACTACAGTTTTTAAAACTGCAACATTAACACCCCTCCTTCAGAGTGCAGGCACTGTACTTCCCATCTCCAGAACTCAAGTCCGGCCTGCCGGTTTCCCTGAATCCCTTCATAAATGTTACTTTGCTCACACTCCAACAGCACGTCAAGTATTAAAAACCATTTGTCTCCATTCACTCCTATCAAACACGCTCACGCATGCCTGCTGGAAGTCCAAGCCCCTCGCACACAAAACCTCCTTTACCCCCTCCCTCCAACCCTTCCTAGGCCGACCCCTACCCCGCCTTCCTTCCACTACAGACTGATACACTCTTGAAGTCATTCTGTTTCGCTCCATTCTCTCTACATGTCCGAACCACCTCAACAACCCTTCCTCAGCCCTCTGGACAACAGTTTTGGTAATCCCGCACCTCCTCCTAACTTCCAAACTACGAATTCTCTGCATTATATTCACACCACACATTGCCCTCAGACATGACATCTCCACTGCCTCCAGCCTTCTCCTCGCTGCAACATTCATCACCCACGCTTCACACCCATATAAGAGCGTTGGTAAAACTATACTCTCATACATTCCCCTCTTTGCCTCCAAGGACAAAGTTCTTTGTCTCCACAGACTCCTAAGTGCACCACTCACTCTTTTTCCCTCATCAATTCTATGATTCACCTCATCTTTCATAGACCCATCCGCTGACACGTCCACTCCCAAATATCTGAATACGTTCACCTCCTCCATACTCTCTCCCTCCAATCTGATATTCAATCTTTCATCACCTAATCTTTTTGTTATCCTCATAACCTTACTCTTTCCTGTATTCACCTTTAATTTTCTTCTTTTGCACACCCTACCAAATTCATCCACCAATCTCTGCAACTTCTCTTCAGAATCTCCCAAGAGCACAGTGTCATCAGCAAAGAGCAGCTGTGACAACTCCCACTTTGTGTGTGATTCTTTATCTTTTAACTCCACGCCTCTTGCCAAGACCCTCGCATTTACTTCTCTTACAACCCCATCTATAAATATATTAAACAACCACGGTGACATCACACATCCTTGTCTAAGGCCTACTTTTACTGGGAAAAAATTTCCCTCTTTCCTACATACTCTAACTTGAGCCTCACTATCCTCGTAAAAACTCTTCACTGCTTTCAGTAACCTACCTCCTACACCATACACTTGCAACATCTGCCACATTGCCCCCCTATCCACCCTGTCATACGCCTTTTCCAAATCCATAAATGCCACAAAGACCTCTTTAGCCTTATCTAAATACTGTTCACTTATATGTTTCACTGTAAACACCTGGTCCACACACCCCCTACCTTTCCTAAAGCCTCCTTGCTCATCTGCTATCCTATTCTCCGTCTTACTCTTAATTCTTTCAATTATAACTCTACCATACACTTTACCAGGTACACTCAACAGACTTATCCCCCTATAATTTTTGCACTCTCTTTTATCCCCTTTGCCTTTATACAAAGGAACTATGCATGCTCTCTGCCAATCCCTAGGTACCTTACCCTCTTCCATACATTTATTAAATAATTGCACCAACCACTCCAAAACTATATCCCCACCTGCTTTTAACATTTCTATCTTTATCCCATCAATCCCGGCTGCCTTACCCCCTTTCATTTTACCTACTGCCTCACGAACTTCCCCCACACTCACAACTGGCTCTTCCTCACTCCTACAAGATGTTATTTCTCCTTGCCCTATACACGAAATCACAGCTTCCCTATCTTCATCAACATTTAACAATTCCTCAAAATATTCCTTCCATCTTCCCAATACCTCTAACTCTCCATTTAATAACTCTCCTCTCCTATTTTTAACTGACAAATCAATTTGTTCTCTAGGCTTTCTTAACTTGTTAATCTCACTCCAAAACTTTTTCTTATTTTCAACAAAATTTGTTGATAACATCTCACCCACTCTCTCATTTGCTCTCTTTTTACATTGCTTCACCACTCTCTTAACCTCTCTCTTTTTCTCCATATACTCTTCCCTCCTTGCATCACTTCTACTTTGTAAAAACTTCTCATATGCTAACTTTTTCTCCCTTACTACTCTCTTTACATCATCATTCCACCAATCGCTCCTCTTCCCTCCTGCACCCACTTTCCTGTAACCACAAACTTCTGCTGAACACTCTAACACTACATTTTTAAACCTACCCCATACCTCTTCGACCCCATTGCCTATGCTCTCATTAGCCCATCTATCCTCCAATAGCTGTTTATATCTTACCCTAACTGCCTCCTCTTTTAGTTTATAAACCTTCACCTCTCTCTTCCCTGATGCTTCTATTCTCCTTGTATCCCATCTACCTTTTACTCTCAGTGTAGCTACAACTAGAAAGTGATCTGATATATCTGTGGCCCCTCTATAAACATGTACATCCTGAAGTCTACTCAACAGTCTTTTATCTACCAATACATAATCCAACAAACTACTGTCATTTCGCCCTACATCATATCGTGTATACTTATTTATCCTCTTTTTCTTAAAATATGTATTACCTATAACTAAACCCCTTTCTATACAAAGTTCAATCAAAGGGCTCCCATTATCATTTACACCTGGCACCCCAAACTTACCTACCACACCCTCTCTAAAAGTTTCTCCTACTTTAGCATTCAAGTCCCCTACCACAATTACTCTCTCACTTGGTTCAAAGGCTCCTATACATTCACTTAACATCTCCCAAAATCTCTCTCTCTCCTCTGCATTCCTCTCTTCTCCAGGTGCATACACGCTTATTATGACCCACTTCTCGCATCCAACCTTTACTTTAATCCACATAATTCTTGAATTTACACATTCATATTCTCTTTTCTCCTTCCATAACTGATCATTTAACATTACTGCTACCCCTTCCTTTGCTCTAACTCTCTCAGATACTCCAGATTTAATCCCATTTATTTCCCCCCACTGAAACTCTCCTACCCCCTTCAGCTTTGTTTCGCTTAGGGCCAGGACATCCAACTTCTTTTCATTCATAACATCAGCAATCATCTGTTTCTTGTCATCCGCACTACATCCACGCACATTTAAGCAACCCAGTTTTATAAAGTTTTTCTTCTTCTCTTTTTTAGTAATTGTATACAGGAGAAGGGGTTACTAGCCCATTGCTCCCGGCATTTTAGTCGCCTCATACGACACGCATGGCTTACGGAGGAAAGATTCTTTTCCACTTCCCCATGGACAATAGAAGAAATAAAAAAGAACAAGAGCTATTTAGAAAAAGGAGAAAAACCTAGATGTATGTATATATATATATGCATGTGCGTGTCTGTGAAGTGTGACCAAAGTGTAAGTAGGAGTAGCAAGATATCCCTGTTATCTTAGCGTGTTTATGAGACAGAAAAAGAAACCAGCAATCCTACCATCATGCAAAACAGTTACAGGTTTTTATATACTAATTTATATTGACATTTGACATTTTCTTTGCAGCTTCAGATGAACTGGATGCCCCAGAAGAAAGAGAATCTCCAGAGTAACTGTGCCAATCAGTGTTGAACTGAATATTTTATACATTTTTTTTAAGACATCCTTCATTTGTAGATATTTTTTGTTTGTGACAAATTCTATTTTAGTGATTTTTATATTCTTATTGTACATATTGAATGTTCAGAGTATTTTCTTTTTTTCTTTATAGTTGATCTCATGTCTGCATATTGATATGTAAAAACTGTATATCTTTTATGAAATCTTGGAGTTTGTTGAAGTGTTCTGCCTATTATATAACATAAGCCTCTCCAAATGCTATATAAATTGCAATATTCCCAATTTCTAGTTGATAGAATCTTCATTCTCGATTTTGGACAATAAATTAGAACAGTATATACTTTTCAATTAAAGGTAGACACATTATATATCTAATTGAGTTAGGAAAATAAAATATATTTTTCACTTGTGTTAGTGGTCATCTTTCACTATTTTCATATAAAATAAAATCATCTAACACAATTATTGATTTTAACAAATTCAGTTATAAAATTAGCAGTATATTAACAGACTCTAATCCCATAATATAAATTAATAAATTCATATTGAATAATTTAGCCTTCTCAGCCTAAGGAATCTCATACCTGACTGATTTTGTAATTTTGTATGGTGGCTGCAAACAGTCTGACAGAAGCTCTTCCATTACTTATCATCTTGGACATAGAAAAGTAGATTGAGGGGGAGGGAGGCATGCGAGACAAAATTAGGTGTAAGTAGGGGTCAGTATGTGGGTGAAAAAAGGTATGAATAGGTATATGCGAGATTACAAGACAAAAAGGATATGCAGGTATGTGAAGATTACAATAAATTAGGTATGGGGGAAATGTGAGAAAGATTACAGGATAACTGATGGGAGGGGGAATATGTGAAGGGCTACAAGGAAAAAAAAAAAGATGCAAGTCATTAACCTATGATACTATTTATCAGCATCTATAAATCTGAAGGTTGTTTGGAAGATTTCCAGTGTAGATTTTGAGTTTATCCCCATTCAATGAATATTTTACATATGTAAAATGTGTATATGTATGTATGTGACCTAAAAAGAAAAATTTTCATTTTTCTTTGTAGGTTGCCTTGGTGGGATATGGCTAGTTTGTTGAAAAAAAAAATTGAGGAAAAACATTAATAGAGAAAATTAAGCACACATTCAGTGTAGTGTGTGTGCGCGTGCAAGAGGGAAATTATTTGTTGCCCACCTTCATTTTCCTCACATGTATACTGCAACAATAGAGCTATCGGATTATATACTGTAACACTAAAGCTATCATTATATACTGCAACAAATGAGTGAAAACAAATTAGAATGAAAGCATATGTGAGAAGTACATAATGCAGTATGCAGTGGTAGGCAAAAGAATCGTAGAGAGAATCTGAAAGGTGTTGAATATTTAAGAATATTTGAGTCCAGTGTAAGAATTAGTTCATGAAATTTAGGGGTGACTGATGTAATTAACACTGGATTATTTTGGGTTATTCATAGAAATAGCTGCCGAGTTTAGTAACGGGCATTATATGCTACGTGTTTCACCCTTCAATCAGAGGGCTCTTGATTAAAGGAACTGGAGTTATCTTTCCCTTCCACTGATCAAATCTAATTACCTCTTTGATCCTTTAGGGTTTTACATAGCTTTTTTTTCCCTGAATTTAATATGATTCAAGAAGAAACAGACAAGGTTATACTTAGTAATATTCCAGAACAAGCCAAAACAATGTCAGGAATTTATTTCCATTTTGCGAGCTTGGTTTCACACTTTATATTTTAACTTTTATTCATTAAGTCTATGATAGAAATAAATAAAGCCTCACTAACTTGGGTTGAGAAGGTTAACCAAAATTTAAAATGGCAATCTTGGTTCATTTTGCAACAAAGACATGACCATTAGTTCTATTTTCTAGTAGACCATATTATTATACTTGATTTGTGAATTTATTTTTTAAACTGTGCAATTTGATTTAACAAATTTGTACCTGAATTGTAAAATAATATGAATATGAATTTTATGGGACAGTAGACATTTAGCAGCATTTGAGTTCAGCAACTTAATGATGTGTGTTACCTCCCTGGTGATGTAGTCAGGCAATGGCATAACTCTTCGTATTAACATGGATTGATTATTACCTGTCAGAATATTTCGAGATTTTGCAGCCAGTCTTCATTCTTAGCCTCAAAATAAAATCTAAGTTTTTGAAAGTTATTTTGAAAAATGTATTGTGCTGCTTTGCTCATCTAGTTTTACTCTTTTGCTGATGTATTATTTTGATGGTGTTAATTCCTTTGTTTTATGGTATTTCTGTACACATGAACTTTGTAATTTGTGAGGGATTATATTCCTGGAAATGACAAATGTAGAAACTTCCAATAATGGTGCACTAACAAAAAAGAAAATATGGAAGCCAAGGAGACCATGAGTGCAGATTACAGGGTTCACCTCTACTCCTTTATCTTATTGGCTATGGCTAATCATTTCTCCATTTTAATGCGAGTCATAGGTCGTAAACATTTAGCTGAGGGCTGGTGTCTGTGATGGCATGGATAAAACATGTTGGCTCAATATAAGTACTGTTTATTTGGTATTCATATACACACACGTGTACTGTCCATACATACCGGTATATAAACATATTTTTATTTGAAGTCTCCTCTTAATGTACATCATTACATATGCCAAATCTATGCTTGAGTATTTCATTTCAGTGCTCCAATCTGTTGCCTGCCAAACTTGGATGTTAGCTTCCTCACAGTAACACCCATATGCAACACGTGAGATATTGAATTGCCTTAAGATTTATCAATCCAAGGAAAACCTGTGTGTGTGTGTGCATTGGCCAGGGAGGTATACCATCTTTTAGGAGTGAAGAAGAGCAGGATGCGAGTGTGGGGGAGGTACGCGAGGCATAACGTAGAATGAAAGGGGGTAAAGCAGCTGGAACTGATGGGATCATGACAGAAATGTTAAAAGCAGGGGTGGATATAGTGCTAGATTATTATTATAATCAAAAAGAAGCGCTAAGCCATAAAGGCTATACAGCATATATAGTGCTAGAGTGGTCGGTATTTTTGTTTAATAAATGTATGAAAGAGGGGAAGGTACCTACGAATTGGCAGAGATCATGTATAGTTCCTTTATATAGGGAAGGGGGACAAAAGAGATTGTAAAAATTATAGAGGAATTAGTTTACTGAGCATACCAGGAAAAGTATTCAGTAGGGTTATTATTGAAAGAATTAGAGGTAAGACAATGTAGGATTGCGGATGAGCAAGGTGGTTTTTAGAGTGGGTAGGGGATGTATAGATCAAGTGTTTACATTGAAGCATATATGTGAACAGTATATAGATAAAAGTAGGGAAGTTTTCATTGCATTTATGGATTTAGAAAAGGCATATGATAGAGTGGATAGGGAAGCAATGTGGCAGATGTTGCAAGTATATGGAATAGGAGGTAAGTTAATAAATGCTGTAAAGAGTTTTTATGAGGATAATGAGGCTCAGGTTAGGGTGTGTAGAAGAGAGGGAGACTACTTCCCAGTAAAAGTAGGTCTTAGACAGGGATGTGTAATGTCACTATGGTTGTTTAATATATTTATGGATGGGGTTGTAAAAGAAGTAAATGCTGGGGTGTTTGGGAGAGGGGTGGGATTAAATAATGGGGAATCAAATACAAAATGGGAATTGACACAGTTACTTTTTGCTGATGATACTGTGCTTACGGGAGATTCTGAAGAAAAATTGCAAAGGTTAGTGGATGAGTTTGGGAGTGTGTGTAAAGGTAGAAAGTTGTAAGTGAACATAGAAAAGAGTAAGGTGATGAGGTATCAAATGATTTAGATAAAAAAAAAATTTGATATCAAATTGGAGAGGAGTATGGAAGTGAATGTTTTCAGATATTTAGGAGTTGACGTGTCAGCGAATGAATTTATGAAGGATGAGGTTAATCATAGAATTGATGAAGGAAAAAAGGCGAGTAGTGTGTTGAGGTATATGTGGAGACAAAAAAAAAAAAAACATTATCTATGGAAGCAAAGAAGTGAATGTATGAAAATATAGTGGTACCAACACTCTTATGTGGGTGTGCAGCTTGGGTTATAAATGCTGTAGCGAGGAGACGGTTGGAAGCAGTGGAGATGTCCTGTCTAAGGGCAATGTGTGGTGTAAATATTATGCAGAAAATTCAGAGTGTGGAAATTAGGAGAAGGTGTGGAGTTAATAAAAGTATTAGAGGGCTGAAGAGGGGTTGTTGAGGTGGTTTGGTCATTTAGAGAATGGATCAAAGTAGAATGACATGGAGAGTATAAATCTGTAGGGAAAGGAAGGTGGGGTAGGGGTTGGAGGGAGGGGGTAAAGGAGGTTTTGTGGGCATGGGGCTTGGACTTCCAGCAAGCATGCACGAGTGTATTAGGAGTGAATGGAGACAAATGGTTTTTGGGACCTGACAATCTTTTGGGGTGTGAGCAGGGTAATATTTAGTGAAGGGATTCAGGGAAACCGGTTATTTTTGTATAGCCAGACTTGAGTACTGGAAATGGGAAGTACAATGCCTGCACTTTAAAGAAGAGGTTTGGGATATTGGCAGTTTGGAAGGATGTGTTATATATATATATATATATATATATATATATATATATATATATATATATATATATATATATATATATTCTTCTAAACTGTTGTATTTGGGCACCTCTGCAAAGACAGTGATCATGTATGAGTGAGGTGAAGGTTTTAAATAATGAAAGTGTTTTCTTTTTGAGGTCACCCTGCCTCAGTGGGAGATCGATTTAGAAAAACGACATGATAGGGCAAATAGGAGAGCTATGTGGCAGTTATTGAAGATGCATTGAATAGGAGGTAGATTACTGAAAGTAGTTAGTTTTTATGCACAGAGTAAAGTTCAGGAGAGAGGGAGGGAGGACTTGCCCAGTGAGATGACGACTTAGGTAAAGGGATGTCATCATGGTTGTCTAACATACTTAGAAATGTGGTTGTGTAGTAAGTAAATACTAGTGTGTTAGGAAGGGATGTGGGAGTTATACTAGTTGCTCTTTGCTGATGATGGTTCTTTTAATGGATTCTGAAGGCAAATTATAAAAGTTTGCAGATGAATTTTGCAAGGTATGTAAAAGGAAATTATAAGGTGAATATAAAAAAAAAAAACAGCTAGGTGATGCAGGTAACAAAGCTTAGACAGTGATGGATTAATTATCAGATTGAAATATGGAGGAAGTATTTGGGAGTGGACATGTCAGCAAAGGGGCCTATGAAAGAGGTGAACAGTAGAATAGATGAAACAAAACAAGGTGGGTAGTGCATTGAAAGTATCTTTGGAAAGAAAGAAAAAAAAAAAAGGCAGCAGGGGGGGGGGGGGATGCACCAGCACTTTTATATGGGCGAGAGTTATGGGTTTTGAAATGCTGCAGCAAAGTGCAAGAGACAGTGGAGATGTCATGTTTGAAAGAAATGCATAGTGTGAACATGTAGAGAATTTGGAGTGTAGAAGTGTGGGGTGACCAAGGGTATAATTCAGCTGAGGGAGGGGTTGTTCAGGCAGTTTGAGAATGTACTGTAAAGAGGATGGACAGGGATAGGTTGATGAGGAGGGTGTATAAATCTGGGGTGGAAGGTAGAAGGGGGGGGTTGTCCCAGGAATGGTTGGAGGGGGGTAAAAAAAAAAAAAAAAGCCTTAGGGTTTTAGAGGCTTAAGCACCCTAACAGGCTTGTGTGAGCATGATAGATAGGAATGAATGGAGACAAGTGGTTTTTAATAAATGTGTTGTTGAAATGTGAGTAGGGTAACTTATGAAGGAAGTCTGGGAAAACTGGCGAGCTGGATGTGGGAGGAGCAGTGCTTGCACTCTGTGATGTCAGCATGCTTCTGGAAAGAAGGCAATTGAGTGAATGTTTTTTTGTTTGAGTCACCCTGCCTTAGTGGGAGATGGCCATTAAGTATAAAAAGTATATAATGTTTAAACTCTAGTTATACTGAATGACTGTCGGTGAATGAACAGAAAACTTGAACTGTGGTCCTATCAAGACCCCATCCATTCTTGTTTATATATCATGAATAAATAATATATACTATATATTTTTCACACATTGGCCATCCCCCACCGAGGCAGAGTGACCCGAAAAAGAAACTCACCATAATTTACATTATCACTGTCTTGCCAGAGGTGCACAGGTACGACAGTTTAGATGTCACTTTAAACAGCAAATATCCCAAACCCCTCCTTTAAAATGCACTGTACTGTACTGTATATAAAATATAAATAGTTTGTGCGCACACACACACACACATATGTACATTGCAATGGTTAAGGTCATGTATTCAACTTTAATTTGTGAATAAAATAGGTTTATATCTGTTTGTATAAACTGTTGTGATAATTTCTACTACCTAGAAATCGTTACTGTTTATGCCTTTCTGATGTTATGCTGGCATATCACATGACTTATGGTGTGTTGCTGATAATAAGGGCAAATTCAATATTATAAGGGGTGCCTTAATACTGGTGAATGGCTCTTGATCTAAGGAAATACTACCCTGCCTTTTGTCTGATAGGCACTGTATGGCCCCTGTGGGTTTAGCGCTTCCCTACGACTAATAATTATGAACATCTTAACTGGTAAAATATGCTTTAAAATCGTGTTTGTTCTTGTACAAATATAAGAAGAATGTAAAAAATCAATAGATTGTTAATTATATTTTACTTGCATTACTAGTGTTTAAATGTTTACCAATGTTGACCCTTACTTTTGGCAACACTTCATACATGTCCCACTTGCAGGGAACGAGTCTCAACTTTGCCTTGACGTGTACATCAATTTTGAATGTTTATTGTTCCAGTAGTGGTGGTAAGGTCAATATTTCTGTATATGACAGTTACTTTGGTGAAAAATTTCTGAGATTATAAAGTTCACTTGATTGAATTGTTGCAGGGATTATTATACAGGTGTGGTGAGGTCACATCTGTTATAATACATTTGTATTTTCATGCTGGTTTTTGCCCATGAGTGAGCATGGGACATGTCTCTCATGGCTAACCACAATTTTCAGATTCACTAGATAGTATATTTCAAATGATTAACCCCACCGAGTCACATTCACACTGGTTTACGAAGTTAGAGAATGTCACAAATTCTGGTGCACAGTAGTATGGGTCAGTTGGAGTGACAGGCATTCAGAATTCATGTTCAATCTGACTATCAACAAGAAATCTATGAAAATCTTTTAAAAATTCAAACCATTGCAAATCATATAATGGTATTGTACACTCCAATTCCTTTTGTCCTCTTGTGAAGTATATGTACAGCATGTCAATCATTTGCTAAACAGGATTGTGGAAAAATATTGTCAAGTACTAAAATTCCTTCAAATCTTTATTAGAGAATTTGCCATTGCTAAATGGTGTACTAGGACATTATCACTTGTTAGTATGTGCCTTACCGAGCACCATATAAATCATGCGTTAGGAAAGGTTGTGGCAAAATCAGTGTTAAACACTGAAATTTCTTCAGTACAATAGGATTTTACATGGATACTCTACATCAAGTGCTCCCATGTTAACACTTCTGTCACTAGTAATTTTGTGTTTTACCATGCACCAGTTTATGGCTAAAGTGATAATTACTGCTTATATTTTGCAACTGCATTGAAGGAAATACTGTAGAAGCAAATAAAGCAAAAGTCCTTTATGTAGAAGGTACCATTTTTATTCTGCATTACCAGCAGCTGACAAGCAGTCACTATATTCTTCCTCCTTGCCCAACTTTGATCACTCGCACACCATCTTTAACATTAGTCAAGCCAAGCATAACCCACTAATAAATGGTGCCATTTACATAGTTTCAACAAGACTGGCTGAATGGAATAGCTGCTGGAGGCTTTAATGGCCAAATGTCTTTATGCTACACTTGGATACATAGCTCAGGTGTAAATAATATTTAAATTTACCATCCAGAAATTACACACCATGATCCAAGCCATCACCAAAGTAGAGACCACCTTTGAACTAGAAGACCAAATATAACTTGAAATTTTGAACTCTCCAATCCTCCAAAGTAAGATATTTCAAATTTCATTGTACTACAGTGATTGAGAACTTAAAGCCTAGGATGGGTGTCTTGGCATAACACCAAACAAGTACCATTATTCTGAGCCACTGTATGTGCAACTAGGTATTGAATAAGTGTACTTAATATCTAATTCAGTGACTAAAACAGTATGCCAAAATGCACTGTTGGCATAGAACCCAGGCCACCTATGTAGAAATCTTTTGCTACTAAAAATCATGTGTATGCAATGGCAATGTTATATTTGCAGTATTGTTAAATTCTGGCATTTAAACAGGGAGCTGTATTTGACCTACACTGTGGGGGGTGCTGAGTACTGCTTACCACATTCTGTAATACTGTACTGCATATCTTATTTAATGTAAGAGCTGTAATCCTACCTCATTTTAAAGCCTGGCCCTAGAAATCTCTGTGCTATGGTATACCATTTCTCATGATGTGATGCTAAACAGTTTAATAACACCCATGTAATGATTTACTGCTAGATGACCATAGGCAATGGGTTTACGGAGATTTGTCCTATCCAAGACATACTGTGAAGTGAATGCTCTTACTGAGATAAAAGTCACCTCCTACACTATATTGCATGTGAAACTTTGATGTAACATGGCGTGTCCAGTGAGTATCAACTTCCGAAGATCAGGTGACTACTATTCGCCTGACAGAGGCATGAACATATGCTTGGCTTATACAGTAAAACCTTGATTTAATGGACTTTGAAAATAAAATCCTAAGAGTAAAATGATTTCATAATCAAAGGGCAAAGTCTGTTGATTTCAGAACTGTCCATTATTCTTACAGCCTGCTGGATAAATTGATTTCACAAACAGCAATATAAGTTACAGTGTTGTCCATTAAGATCACTGCAAAATAATCCCATTATAATAGATTTACAAAACTGGCATAACTGGAGACCCTTCTCTTTTGTTAGTCCATAAAATTGAGGTTTTACTATTCATCTTTGCCACTGGCAGTAAATCCTGACAGAACAAACACTTAATATTTGGAAACTATAAAGAACCACACCTTGCATAGCTAGGATCTACATCACTTCTGCAGTAGCTGAAGACATCTGTAGCAACAAGCACCATCTCCAATTGCACCTGACATACACATGCCTATGACTGCTTCAACCCTAGTTTCCATGTTGCTCCTGCAAATGATTCTACCTTTGTCCATGTTTGAAGCTGAAGGCCACTGTCATCACCCCAGGGACTGTCATGCCAACCTGCATTCAAAAAATTTTATTCTCAAAGATATTGCATGATAGTGCAAATGATCAATAATTACATGTTATATATTTATTACGTGGGGTTTATACAAGGCTATAATGGGTAATGTCATTAGAGAAGCTCCTCGTTCACATAGCATTTTGGACAAAACTTTAGTTAAACAAATTGATATAAATTGTACATTAATACAAGTTATATTAAAATACTATAATTCATGAAAAGTTTGTGTAGACTTAAGATAATATTTATAGTTAAGATTTATGTTGGGATATTGGTAATTGTAACAAGTCTATGCCTGAATCCCATCTAAACTTCTATTTTTATAATAAATTAAAGAGAGCACTATTGGAGTTTCTCTTTACCTCCATGACAATTGACAATAATGTAGTGAAATACAAGTATAGCATTACCGTAATTTAGCTTTGCAAAACTGGTTAAAAATTTTCTCTAATGAAGGTGGATCTCAGTGAGAAACACCTCTAGTGATAACTGTATGCATCACGTAATAATGGTCAAATGTTGCATCACAGGACTGAAGGTGAAACAGGGCTCCTGTTCTAACACCTCTCATGCTAGCCTTGCAAGGCAAAGCATCATTTTGCATGTATGATGGACCAGGTAAGAGGTTATATGTGTATTGTGCTAAGAGGAAGTGTTACATTAGTAACAAAAGTAGGTGGTTTTTACAGGTGGCATTGCCAAACATTTGGTCCGAGCTATTTCTGCAGTGTGCAGTGTTCATCTTGTGTGAACATTTCTCAGTGGGTGGTACATGTTGATGCTTCTAGAACACATTTTTAGTAAGCTCCTTTACAAGCTTAGTAATGGCAAGGAAATCCTATGGCCAGGCAACTTCTACAACAACTTAACCCCAACAAATGCTACTTTCACTAAGCTTCAACAATTTTCTTCCCCTTGATTATAATAATAATAATAATTCAACAATTTTAACTTGTTTAGTAAAGAACTATACATATTTTTTCTGTCTAGTATTTTAGCATTCAGCCATAATGGACCTTATATAGACACTAGCCCCCCCCTGAAATCAGGGATAATCACAAACAACACTACTGACCGCTACCCAACCTTCCTCAGATCTCTTTCTATTCCATGATGAGGCATCAACCCCTCAAGGAAGGTTCC